>NC_067423.1:2047054-2394332 GCF_009764475.1 Pristis pectinata | reverse complement strand
TGATGTACACGTGACTAATAAAAGTATCTTATCTTAAAATCCGGGTCCATAAACCATCTGACAGGCTGCCTCCTGTGTCTGCTGTTGTTTTCTGTAGGGGACATGTGGCCATTTCAGTCAATACAGATATCTGAGAAGGGAAATTCAAAACACTACAGAAGCTGGAAATCATAGAGTCACAGAGTTGTATAGCACAGAAACAGGCCCTTCGGCCCACCCTGTCCATGCCAACCTTTTGCCCATCTACACTAGTCCCTTTTGCCTGCATTAGGTCTGTATCCTTCTAATGACTTGCCAATTTCACTATCTATCTAAATGTTTTTTGAACCTAGTGAGTGTATCTGATTGCACCCTCTCCTCTGGCAGTGCGTTCCAGATATCACCCAGTCTCTGTGTAAAAAAAAACCTACCCCTCAGATCCCCTTTAAAACTCCCTCCTTTCACCTGAAACTCATGCCCTTTTGTTTTTCATACCCCTTCCTTGGGAAAAAGGATTTTGACCACCTGCGCCACCTATGCCTCTCATAATCTTCTGGTTATGAAACAGAGAATGCTGAAATATTCAACATGTCGGGTAGCATCTGTGTGAGAGAAACAGAGTTAATGTTTTGCCTTAATGATTTTTCATCAAGTCTACAAGGAGACTGAGGGGTGACCTTACAGAGGTTTATAAAATCATGAGGGGTGTAGATAACGTGGATGGTCACATCTTTTCCCCGGGGTGGGGGAGTCTAAAGAGGGGAAAGATTTAAAGGGAACCTGAGGAGCAAGTTTTTCACACAGAGGGTGGTGGGTGTGTGGAACAAGTTGCTAGACAAAGTGGTAGAGGTGGGTACAATTGCAATGTTTAAAAGACACCTGGACAGGTCCACGGATAGGAAAGGTTTAAGAGGGATATGGGCCAAACACAGGCAAATGGGACGTACTCAGGAAGGCACCTTGGTTGGCATAGATAGTTTGGGCCGAAGGGTCTGTTCCTGTGCTGTGTAACTCTATAACTTGATGACTCTATGTTCACTCTGTTTCACTCCTCACACTGCCTAACCTCCGGTGTATGCCCAGCAATTCTGGTTTAGATCCCGTTACACTGAAGCATAGAATATAATTACATTGGGTTGCTATTTTTCTGCTGAATATGAATCCTGCCTCCTTTCTTTCTCTTACAGGCTGATAATAAAATCTTACAGTATAATGTGCGTTTTAACTGTCTGCATTTTCTGGCAATCCCCTGTAGTCCTACAGTACCGACGTGACAATGAGCTGCATTAGCGTTTTCCCATCCATATTATACCTTCTTAACGACTATGAACAGTTGAATCTTATCTGTTGAGGACCCTCAAATACCACAAGGATCACAGTTTCAGTCCTTAGTCTCTGCTGATTTTGTTGAGGACTTGAACGCAGGATCATTGCAGCATAGAGGAAGGCCATTCAGTACATCAAGATCCTCCTGTGTTTCTGTCGGAGAAACCAAACTGGTCCTTCTTTCCTTTGAGGACTTTCCAAGCTATGCTTACAAAGCCAGAGAAAACTTAACAGCATCAACCAAGTTTTCTATTTTCAATCACTGTCCAGTGGGATCTCTTCGGGAAGAGGGAGCTGGATAAGGAAAGAGCCGTCTTTTGTTCTGAGCTTGCATCGCTTGGGCTCCACTGGGTGATGAACGGCAGACGGACCAAATGATCAGAAGCTGGTCAACACCAGTGACACTGTCGCCCATTCCCTCTCCCAGGGTCAAAACAGGACCTGAACCTTCAACACCAACAGCACCACGGCTTCTGAAGGAGTTTGGTGGTGTCAGTGCAACATAAGTGGAGAAGGCTGCACACAACAAAAGTCCACATTCTCTGAAGGTGAGGGTACAATGTGTAGTGTGCTGGTTTGAAACAGCTGAGACGGTGAAGCAGAGAATTTGATCTGAATTTCCTTTGTATCATTCCCAGGGATCTGCTCCTCATGAGGAGTGAATATCTCACTTGAATTTAACACAAATACAGTTGGAGATGCAGAGTCAGCTCATTTCGTGCTGACTGTGAAATTAGTGCATGGTCCTGACCCATAACATCGCTCCCGATGTGGCTGGGCAACTCAAAACAGCTGCTATGTAAGTTTCAGCTGGTATCTATCAGCTTTTCTCAAATAACTTGTTATCCTTTAGATCTCAATAGGACCGATTACATTGTTGACCTGTGGTATTTATGTCTTTGTCAGTGTAATATTCGCCTGAACAAAGAGTTAATCAGGATTTTGTGGTCTGTTTCGCTGCCAAATGATGTCTGACACAGACACCTCTGTACAGGAGAATGCTGTCCCTGAAGGTCAGCTGTTTCCCAGAGAGAGTGCTGCCTAACTGGTTATCTTCTGGACGATATTGCCGGTATGTAGAACCAGTCAGAGCAGCAACTTTCAGGACTTGGTTTATTATTGTCATGTGTACTGAGATACAGTGGAAAACATTTTGTTTGTGTGCAATCCAGACAGACAATGCCACACATAACCATATCAAGGCAGTGAGAACAGAATGCAGAATATAGTGCATCAGATACAGAGAAAGTGCAGTGCAGATAAACAAAGTGCAAGGGCCATGGCGAGGTAGGTTGGGAGGTCAAGAATTCATCTTTAGCGTATGAGAGGTCAGTTCAAGAGTCTGATAACAGTGAGATTGAAGCTGTCCTTGAGCTTGGTGGTGCATGTTTTCAAGTTTTCGTATCTTCTGCACAACAGGAGAGGGTAGAAGAGAGAATGACCGGGGAGGGAGGGGTCCTTGATTATGTTGGCTGCTTTCCCGAGGCAGTGGGAAGTGTAGACAAAGTCCAAGGATGGGAGCATGGTTTGCATAATGGACTGGGCTGTGTCCACAACTCTCTGCAGTTTCCTGTGGTCTTGGGCAGACCAGTTTCTCGACCTTCTCAAGAATCTCTGGCTCACGTTTCTACTGCTTTTCTTTGACTAACCAAAGCCCCTGACTCCAGAGACTGATGTGTGGGGGTGGGGGTGGGGGGTGGGTGAGGAATGCAGATGGGGTGGGTGAGGGCTTTTCCCAGAGGTACCTGTGTCTCAAAGCTGGGTGTAAACCTGCAAGTCTCGCTGGTGCAATCCAAAGGTTCAGTCAGGTGCTCTCTGATGTTCATCCTGCAAGCCTAGACTTACTGATTGGAGTGTTACAGTGGTACGTGCAATCCACCTACACTCATGACACCGTACAATTCCACACCCAGCTTGGCACAATTCTCTTCTATTAATAAACCATGTCCTTATTTATGAAATTCTAAATCACCCTTCACAACCTCAGAACATCCCATAGAGTTTTACAGCCAGGAAAGGACTTTCCGAGGTGCAGTTAACAGAAGAAATGTGGCAGCAAAATTGTGCACAGCAAGCTCCCACAAACAGGATCTGTAATGACCAGATAATTACGGATAAGTATTGGTAGAATACATACTAGGGTAACTCGCCGCTGGTTGTTGGAAGGGTGTTGAGGAATATTTTTCATTCACCAGAGAGGTTAAATGGGACCTTGATTTAATCTCCAAACAATAACACTCTGACAACACAGCTCAGATTTCTGAAACTGATAAGATAAGAGATGAGAGATCTTTATCAGTCACATGTACATCGAGACACACAGTGAAATGCATCTTTTGCGTAGTGTGTTCTGGGGGCAGCCCGCAAGTGTTGCCATGCTTCCGGCGCCAACATAGCATGTCCACAACTTCCTAACCCGTACGTCTTTGGAATGTGGGAGGAAACCGGATACAAGCTATCTTCCCTCTGCACTCATTCCTGATGCAGGGTCTCCACCTGAAACGTTGACAATTCCTTTCCCTCCACAGATGCTGCTCGACCCGCTGAGTTCCTCCTGCAGATTGTGTGTTGCTCCAGATTCCAGCATCGGCAGTCTCTGGTGTCTCCAGTCTGTGCTGAAGTATCGGGAATGGGGGGGTAGGCAGGAGTGCTGCTGATCGTAGTGTGACTGATTTTTCCAAAATTAAAATTTCATTTGCCTCAAAGATAAAAGACAGAAAACTCTAACCCTAACCACACAACCTAACCCTAAGGTATATATGATAGGGTCTTTTAAGAGACTGTTGGATAGGTACATGGAGCTGAGAAAAATGGAGGGCTATGGGTAAGCCTAGTAATTTCTAAGGTAAGGCTATTGCCAACAGGGTCAAGTCTGCTCTGGGACAGGTGATCCACCCGGACCAAACCTGTGCTGTACCTGGAAGGAAGATCATTGACAACCTTGTGCTGCTCAGAGATACGATCGCCTACGTTCAGGACAGAGGGGTGGACACCTGCCTGGTCAGCTTGGACCAGGAGAAGGCCTTCGACAGGATATCACACACGTACATGTTGGACGTGCTCTCCAAAATGGGCTTTGGGGAGGGAATCAGGAACTGGATCCAACTGCTCTACACAGACATCTGTAGCGCAGTCCAAATCAATGGATGGGAAACATACAGCTTCCCCATCAAGTCTGGAGTCAGGCAGGGCTGCCCTCTCTCCCCTGTCGTGTTTGTGCGCTGTATAGAACCCTTTGCAGAATCCATCAGGAAGGTCGAGAGCATCAGAGGGGTGACGTTTACAGGCAGTGAGGTCACCCAGGTGAAAACCTCCCTGTACATGGACGACGTCGCCGTCTTCTGCTCGGACCCGAGGTCAGTTGGCAGATTGAGCAGCATCTGCGACCAGTTTGAGTCTGCATCAGGGGCCAGAGTCAACCGCGTGAAGAGCGAGGCCATGTTCTTTGGCAACTGACCGGACCGATCCATCGTCCCCTTCACCGTCAGGCCTGACTATCTGAAGGTGCTGGGGATCTGGTTCGGAGGGGCCGGGGCGTGCAACAAAAATTGGCGGGAGCGGATTGGGAAGGTGAAGCAGAAACTGGGACTGTGGGAACGGTGCTCCCTATCGATAATTGGGAAGAACCTGGTCATCAGGTGTGAGGCGCTCTCAGGGCTGCTGTACTTGGCGCAGGTGTGGCCTGTACCTCGCTCCTCCGGCTTGGGAATCACCCGCGCCGTCTTCCAGTTCATCTGGGGATCCAAGATGGAGCGGGTCCGACGGGTCACCATGCACAAGTCCCTGGACAATGGGGGTAAAGGTGTCCCCAATGTCGCCCTCCTCCTGATGACCACCTTCGTCTGTGGCTGCATCAGGCTGTGTGTGGAATCCAAGTACGTGGACACCAAGTGTCACTACGTACCGAGGTTCTACCTGTCCCTGCCGTTGCGAAGGATGGGCCTGGCCCCGTGGCCACACGGCGTCCCAGTCAGCTGGGTGTTGCCGCACTACCTGTCCTTCGTGGAACAGTTCTTCCGGACCAATCCCTTGGACCACAAGTCCATCAGGCAGTGGTCAGCACGGAACATCCTGCAGACACTGCAGGAGAAGGACTCGATGGACACCGTGGGGTGGTTCCCTGAGCAGACTGTCCAGACCATCTGGCAGAATGCCTCATCGCCAGAACTCACCAACAAGCACCAAGACCTCGCTTGGCTGGTGGTGAGAGGGGCCCTCCCAGTAAGATCCGTCCTGCACGGTTGGGGCATTACCCCCAGCGCACGCTGCCCCCGGGAGGACTGCACTGGGGACGAGATGGTCGCCCACCTCTTTGCGGGCTGTGGGTTTGCGAGGAGGGTGCGGCGAAAGATGCAGGGGTTCTTGTCACGCTTCATCCCCAGCAGCAGCGTAACAGAGCAGTCTCTGATCTACAGGCTGTTCCCGGGGACACACACAGAGACGGACATCAACTGCTGCTGGAAGGTCATCAACTTGGTGAAAGACACCCTTTAGTCTGCCTGAAAATTGTTGGTTTCCCAGCACTGCGAGATGTCCGTAGGGGAATGCTGCCGGCTGGCACATTCCAGGCTACAGGAGTACGTGCTGAGGGATGAACTGAAGCTGGGTGCAGCTAGCGCGAGGTCTCGGTGGGGAAGGACGACAGTTTAGGGTTCTTCTGCCACAGGAGAAGGAGGGGTGGGGTCAGGCGAGGAAGCCGTTCAAATGTTGTAAATATGGGATTGGGGTATCACCCCAGGGAGCCACACGTGTGGCATCGGTGCTGTGTTTTTTATATATAAAAAGGTAACACTAAGAATTGAACTGTACACGAATGTAAAGGTTTGAATAGTTTTATTATTGTATATAATTTCTCTTATTATTAATAAAGTTTATTTTGTATAAAAAAAATTTCTAAGGTAGGGACATGTTTAGCACAGCTTTGTGGGCCGAAGGGCCTGAATGCGCTGTAGGTTTTCTATGTTTCTATGTTCTTAAAATGCCTGGGTTACTCAGCAGATCAGCTGGCCTCTGGGGAGGGAGAAACAGTATTAGTTACAGGTGAAAACTCTTATATCTATTTTTCTTCTGTTAACTCCACCTCAGCAAGTTCTTTCCTGGCTGAAAAACTCTGTGGGATGTCCTGAGGTTGTGAAGAGTGTAGTAGAATTTCATAAATAATGCATCTTGTTGACTGTGGTAGGGCAGGACAGGTCATGCATGTGTCTGCTAGAGTCTGGGAGAGAGAGGGGATTTGATTGAAATACGTAAAATCCAGGGACAGAATGGATGTATCGATGGTCTGCAACAATCCAGAACTAGTAAATGTACGGGGTTGCCCCTTTAAGACAAAGATGAGATGATGTTTTTCCTCTCAGAAGGGGGAGAGTCTTTGGAACTCTCTTCCTTGAAGGGTGGTGGAGGTAGAATCTTTGAATATTTTTACGGCAGAGACAGATACTTGATAAGCAAGGGGGTGAATAATGACCGTGGGTAGATGTGTGTGTAGAGGTGAAATTACAATCAGGTAAGCCACGATCTTATTAAATGGGAAATCAGGCTGAGTGGCCTACTCCTGCACCTAAATTGTTCATATAGGGCTGGGGTGGGGGGTTTGTGGGGGAGGAAGTGTCCGTGATGACATTCTGGTCGCCTCACTACAGGAAGGATGTGGAAGCCATAGAAGGGGTGCAGAGGACATTTACAAGGATGTTGCCTGGATTGGGGAGCATGCCTTATGAAAACAGGTTGAGTGAACTCGACCTTTTCTCCTTGGAACGACGGAGGATGAGGGGGGACCTGGTAGAGGTATATAAGATGATGAGAGGCATTGATTGGTGGATAGTCAGAGGCTTTTCCGCAGGGGTGAAATGGTGGCCACAAGAGGACATAGGTTTAAGGTGCTGGGGAGTAGATATGGAGGAGACGTCAGGGGTAAGATTTTTACTCAGAGAGTGGTGAGTGTATGGAATGGGCTGCCGGCGACGGTGGTGGAGGCGGATACGATAGGGTCTTTTAAGAGACTGTTGGATAGGTACATGGAGCTGAGAAAAATAGAGGGCTATGGGTAAGCCTAGTAATTTCTAAGGTAGGGACATGTTTGGCACAACTTTGTGGGCGGAAAGGCCTGTATGTGCTGTAGGTTTTCTAAGTTTCTATGAGATGAGGACTGAGAGGGACTTGGTGAAACGAGTCAGCAGAGAGAAGATGGTGAAGGCCTGCCCATGTACTGACAAACCTTCACCACCTTCTGACAGCCAGTGCCAGCACCTTTTATATATTCAGTCTCTGGCTCGTAGCAGATATTCTCTTTCTTCTCTTCACCCTCCCCCTTCTACTGAACTTCAAACGTCCAGTGTGGATGAAAGGTTATC
The DNA here is from genome assembly GCF_009764475.1 of Pristis pectinata. NCBI lineage: Eukaryota > Metazoa > Chordata > Chondrichthyes > Rhinopristiformes > Pristidae > Pristis > Pristis pectinata. The sequence goes on along the minus strand of NC_067423.1, from coordinate 2,386,674 downwards.
GGCCTTTCCTCTCCACAGACACTGCCTGACCTGCTGAGATTTTCCTGCATTTTAATTTCAGATTTCCAGCAGTTTTTTTGCTTTTCCTCTGCCCCTGATCTGTCTTTTCTTTCGCTGCTTCAGATTTAACTGTCCTATCACAACCCACCTCTTCTAAACCGCATAATTAATAAATAACTTCCTCAATCACTTTCTTTTACAAGCCAAGCTTCCCCAAGTGCGACCATCGATGAATCATTAATGTTTTCCTTTAAACAACTGACAATCTGACTGTGTGGAAAAAAATTCCATGGGTAAGTGTAACAGAGAAAAAATATATTTCCAGTAAATGCATCTAATTATGCATCACGCAGCCCCCTGTTGGGTGTCAAGAGCTAAGTGAAGTTAAGATAGACAAGCTGATAGCTAATTGAATGGCAGAACAGGCTCTAGAGGACAAATGGCCTGTCTTGCTCTTCTTTCTTATCTTATGTAACAGAAATTAATCATGCTTGTGAACGATGGTGTGTATATCTCGCTGTGAATTCAGCCATGAGTGGGAACATTCTAAATTATGCAGAATGCAGGGGGCTAAACTGAGGGAAGAGATATGCAATTGATAGCAGCTAATATTACGATCAAATGAGGGAGTTTTTCAAGCCTACAAAAATATACTGCACTGAGTCAATGAAATGTAAGCAAGCAAGCCTTGGTTTTGTAAGTTGTCCTGAGAATTTAACAATTAGCTGAGGATTTAGCAGTGTAGCCGGCTTCCACTGGGGGGAGACTGGTATTTTAATATTCAATTATCAATTGTACAACTTGTGAGAAAATTGAACATCTTTGGGTGAATGGATGCTTTTTATGTTCTACTCAAGGCAGTTTATACCGGCTGGGAATTTAATTGAGAGCCTTAAAACTGATATTCCTCCAGTTCTAGACTGTTGAGACCCAGATTACCAAAGGACAGAGTGTGGTGAGCACTGACTGGTCACCTGAAGTTCCCAGAGTTGGAGAGTAATACAGCACAGAAACAGGCCCTTCAGCCCAACTGCTTCATACCAACCATGGTGCCCACAAAGCTAACCACGCCACAGCTACCGTCTTGGTCAAACGGCAGAAATGGATTTACCAGCTGAGGATTTTATTTTTTAATTCATTCACACAATGTGGGTGTCACTTGCAACACCAACATTTATTGCCCTTCCTTAATTGCCCCTGAACTGAGAGGCAGTTCAAGGTCGAACACACTGATGCATCTGAAATTACATCAAGGGCAGATCAGGTAAGGATGGCAGTTTTCCATCCCTGAGGGCCCTCGTGGACCAGATGGGGTTTTACAACAATCCAACAGTTTTGCTGTTACTGCTACTGAAACAAGATTTTTTTTCTTCATACCAGATCTATTTAATTACTTGAATTTAAATTTCCCAGCTGTTGTGGCAGGATTCCAACTTGTGTCTCTGGATCGATAGCCCAGGATGCCGGCTGTTAGTCCACTGATGAAGCAATGGACCCTGCAATGTTCCTGCTGCCACATTGTGCAATGCCAGCAGAATAGACACAATAATCAGAATCAGAATCAGGTTTATTATCACTGACTTATTTGACTTGAAATTCGTCGTTTTGCAGCAGCAGTACAGTGCAAGACATAAAATTACAATAAATTACAAAAATAAATAATTAATGCAACAAAGAGGAAATAACGAGGTCATGCTCATGGATTCATGGACCGTTCAGAAATCTGAGGGCGGAGGGGAAGAAGCTGCTTCTGAATTGTTGAGTGTGCATCTTCAGGCTCCTGTACCTCCTCCCTGATGGTAGTAATGAGAAGAGGGCATGTCCCGGATGGTGAGGTTCCTTAATGATGGATGTCCTCGATGGTGGGTAGGGTTGTGCCGGTGACGGAGCTGGCTGAGTCTACAACCCTCTGCATTGTGTTTTCAATAATTTTTTAGAATAAATGCTGTGAACAAAAAGACTAAAATGTAAGTGTCTGAAAAGTGTAAAGAATTTGTTGTTCCAATAAATTGTGACACATGGTTGGTTCTGTGGGCTTCGCCATTCTCCATGTGGTGTCAGACCTAACATCTTATGATGAGCTGGAGCAGACACTCCATGGTAGAAGAAATAAAGGTGCTGACATGAAAGTAAATGTAAATAGGCTTGTAAAAGTTGGGAGGCTCCTGCTAACAGGGTGTTTAAGGGAACTCTTTTCATGGGATGGTGTTGTGAGAAATCCACATGGCTGTCACATGACAGTAACGACACTGACCCCCGCTGACCGGAGGACAGCATCGCTCCTCTGATCGGAAGTGATACTACTGTCAATCAAGGTGTGGCTCCACCCACCCCTCAGGTGTGAGAGTACCTTTTGCCTCTGACCTTGCCTGACCGGTACCCTTTGTCTCTGAACCTGCCTGACCATTGTCTGTGGCAGGAACCTTTGTCTTTGACTCCCACACCATTGGCTCATTTAAATCACAACAGTGAGGCTCCACCCAGCCTCCTAGCACCACAAAAAGGGCTGCATCCACTTGCCCTTCCTCTTTTGATGACCCCAGGAGTAGTGAGACAACGCTGCAGAGATCATTGGTAAGAGTGCATCACCACATGGTCAGGGAGCATTTCACTCAGACTCAGGGAGCATTAAGGGCCAATGCTAGTGTGGGCCGGGCATTGAAGTGTTATATCCTGTAGTTGTACATTGTTACTGTGTGCTTGTGTGTATCAGTGTGTGTGTGAGTGTGTGTGTGCTTGTGTGTATCAGTGTGTGTGTGTGAGTGTGTGTGTGTGTGCTTGTGTGTATCAGTGTGTGTGTGTGTGTGTGTGCTTGTGTGTATCAGTGTGTGTGTGTGTGTGTGAGTGTATTTTACCCCAGTTGCGATCCCCTCTCGTGTTCGTGGTATCCTGTGCGTGAGTGGGTGTGTGTCTGTTCCCATCCATTCTGTCCCGCGTTTTCCTTTGTGATTAAACTAGTTTTGGTCTACAAAGCTCGTGTTCAGAGTCCTTGATCCTTAAGACAGCAAAGAACGATTTCACACAACAGATGGGGCCTTGAAGAAGAGACCAGATGTGATAGTGGTGCATGACAGTCATACTTATCTGCATCTGTCTCTTCTTGGAAGGTTTTCAGGGCCTAAATAACCACTAGGTCAGACATACTCTGAACATGCTCATACTTGTCTTATGAGGAAAGGTTGGATCCCTACTTATTGGAGTTTCAAAGTCGCAGCAACAACCTCGCACTCAACATCAGCAAGACCAAGGAACTGATTGTGGACTTCAGGAAGGGGAAGTCAGGAGAACACACACCAGTCCTCACTGAGGGGTCAGCGGTGGAAAGGGTGAGCAGCTTCATGTTCTTGGGTCTCCTCAGAGGATCTACCTTGGGCCCAACATATTGATACAATTATGAAGAAGGCATACCAGCAGCTCTACTTTGTTAGGAGTTTGAGGAGATTTGCTTTGTCACCAAAGAAATTTCTATGGATGTACGGTGGAGAGCATTCTGACTGGTTGCATCACCACCTGGTACAGAGTCTCCACTGCACATGATCACAAGAGGCTGCAGAGGGTTGTAGACTCAACCAGCTCCATCACGGGTATGTAAAATAGTACGTAAAATAGTGATTTTACATCTTTGCACTGTACTGCTGCTGCAATACAACAAATTTCATGTCATGTAAGTCAATGATAGTAAATCTCATTCTGATTCTGAAAAAGATGTAATCTTTTTGAAACATATTAGAGAGAGATACTGAGAGGATGTTTTTTCCAGTAGAGGTTTCTGGAGCCAGGAGGCACAGATCCAGAGTAAAGGGTCACCCATTTATGTTGGAGATGAGGAGGAATTTCTTCTCAGAGAGTAGGGAAGCTTTGGAATTCTCTACCCTAGGAAGCAAGGGAGGCAGAGTGACTGAAGGCATTGAGAGTCGTTGAAGATGTTCAAAGTCATTTAAATCTGAGACGGCAGTTTTTTGGACTATGGGAGGTTCAAAGGTTACAGGGAATAGGCAGGAAAGTGGTGCTGAGGCCAAAGGTCAGATCAACTGTGATCTTTTTGCATAGCAGAGCAGATGAGGATCCGTATGACCAATTCCTGCTCCTGGTTTTGTATTATGTTCTTAATACACAGTTTTGTTTCCCTGAGTCAGATGCTTGCTCTGTTTTAGTGTCGTATATACTGTTATCGTTGTGATAAGTTGTAAGCTATGCTTGCGGTGTTATACAACAAGTTAGGGCAACAGAAACTAAAAGAAACAGACAACACCTGTCCTTTTACCTTCTTGATCCCACCATCCAGGGATCCAAACTGTCCTTGCAGGTGATGCAGTGTCATAGAGCTGTGGATCAGTGTTGTAGAGTTGTATGGCCCACCACATCAATGCCAACCTTCCTGTCTATTTACACTAACCTGCCTTGCCTTTCTTGCACTTCTTCCAAATTAGTGTACTACGGTTAATGTTCATAATGTGCTCTCCTTTACTTTGGAGAAACCATGTGCAGATTGTGTGACTTTACAGAGCACCACAGATGCAACCCTGAGCTTCCTGTAACCTGCTACTTTAATTCTCCATCCCACTCCCACTCTGACCTCTCTCTGTCTGTGACCTCCTGCCCTGTTGCAATGAAGCCCAACGTAAAGTGTAAATCTGTCACCATTCCCCTGCCACTGCAAAGTCAACGGTTACAGCAGCAACACAGACAGAGCCCGTGTTTTTGGCCAATGGTTCCTTTGACCAGGGCAGGGTTAAAGGAACAATGTAGTTGTGAGTGAATGAACACTCTTCTTAAAACAAAACTTCCCTGAAGATTTTGCAGACATTCCTGATGCAGCGAGAATATAAAAATCTGTCGAAAGGGCATCTAAGTTGGTCTGCGCTTTGTAAGTTCTGCTCCATTGTCATATGGTGGGATAATGATTTAAAACTTCCATTCTTGACATGAGGCGAGGCTGACTCATGAAAAAATAAAGATCCCACTGTCACTAATTGACTAAGAGAACTGGAACACTCTATTACTCTGTGCTATTTCAGTTTGCTAGTCATAATTTAATATATTTGCAGGTATTCCATTGCAACGTTTATCAGTTAGGTTATGCTATATTTAAGATCAGTTCAAAGTAAGAGTCTTGGTGATAAATGTTATGCCTGACCGTAATGAATTAATTCAATGCCTCTGCTGCTTCTATCTGGAAAGAGGAAAATTAACAACCATGTTTATGAATGAGGGAATGGACTGATTCTTAAATGGAATGTTTTCTTGGTTCAGAGAGGGTATCATGCATGCCACAGGGGTCAAACATCTTTGGCTGATTCATCTAAATACTGGGCTGTGGTTCGCGGTTGTTGCCTGCGCTAATCGCATGAATGCAATGAATATTTGCAGCCTTGCAACGTCCAGTGCATTGTCCATGTGAGTGATGGTGGGAGCTGAGGCCCCAAACACAGGCTGCCCTGGTGACTTCTGACCTGTATCCTGTCAAAGGTCTTTTTACAATTTTCAAGTGTCTCTGACGGTAATACTTAGAAAAGGAAGAGAAGCAAATTAGATTATTAAAAAATATAATTTAACAGAAGTATTTAAAATTAAATTGATTTAAAATCACATTAAATTGGTATTAATAAGTTAAAAACATCACAATAAAGAAAATTAAACAAGGAGCTAATCAAAACATACCAAATAAAGGTCAGTGACCCCGTTCAACTGACTGGTCCAGGCTGGTGTTCCAGATGTGGCTGGTGTGAAGAGCTGAGTCAGTGGACATGGAAGGTGTCCACCCTCTCAGCTGAGCCGCGCACAGCTGCTGGACTCAGTGGTGCTCAGGGTGAGAGCAGGCCATCTGTTCTGCCCAGTCTGACCCACACGTGACTCCAGAGGCAGAGCAATGGGAATGGCTCCAAATGGTGCAGTTCACCACTCTGGTCAAGGGACTAAAAGGAATAGGCAATAAATGCTGGTCTTGCCAGTGAGGGCCACACATGGCTTCTGCATTCAGGACCTCAGCTGTGTATCTATTTCGTGATGGGGATGGGGGGGGGGGGCGGGTCCTGCTCAGCTGAGGCTCCAGTTCATGCTCATTTCATCTTTACTTTGCACCTGCACTCTTTCCAACCAGACCTGGAGGGAGATTATTTCCATTTCTCAAGGATCACAGAGGTTGCTGCTGCATAGATTTGGTTAATGAGGGTTGTCCATGGCCATACCCAATTCCCCACTCTCCCAGAATATACGGGGGGATATTTTGAATCATTAGACTGGGGACACTTCCAACTACATTTTGTATTTTGCATGGCATTGGTCCACGCTGTAAGTGTGTAGTCAGGGAATAGTCAGGGTTCCACACTGCAGGAGTGCATACTGCAGCAATGTGTATCAGAGTCAGAATCTGGTTTATTATCACCGACTTAAATGATGTGAATTTTTTTTGTTTTGCGGCAGCAGTACAGTGCAAGGACATACAATTACTACAAATTACAAAATAAATAAGAAGTGCAAACAGAAGGAATAACGAGGTGATGTTCATGGGTTCGTCGACTGTTCAGAAATCTGATGGTGGAGGGGAAGAAGCTGTTCCTGGATCGCTGAGTGTGGGTCTTTGGGCTCCTGTACCTCCTCCCCGATGGTAGTAACGGGAAGAGGGCATGTCCCGAATGGTAAGGGTCCTCAGTGATGGATGGCGCCTTCTTGAGGCACCGCCTCTTGAAGATGTCCTCGATGGTGGGGAGGATTGTGTCTGTGATGGAGCTGGCTGAGTCTACAACCCTCTGCAGCCTCTCGCAATCCCGTGCATTGGAGCCTCCACACCAGGCGGTGATGCAACCAGTCAGAATGCTCTCCACTGTACATCTGTAGAAATTTGTAAGAGTCTTTGGTGACAGACCGAATCTCCTCAAACTCCTAATGAAGTAGAGCCACTGGCGTGCCTTCTTCACGATTGCATCAATGTGTTGGGCCCAGGATAGATGCTCTGAGGTGTTGAACTTAAAGCTGCTCACCCTTTCCACCGCTGACCCCTCAGTGTGTGTTCTCCCGACTTCCCCTTCCTGAAGTCCACAATCAGTTCCTTGGTCTTGCTGATGTTTTTGTTTTCTTGGTTGATGTTTTTTGGTCTTGATGAGTGCGAGGTTGTTGTTGCGACACCACTCAACCAGCCGATCTGTCTCACTCCTGTACACCTCCTCGTCCAGTTGCATAGGGAGGGACAGAGGCCCAGGACTTGAAGGTGTTGTTCAGCTGTAGGCCATCTCTATATGTACTTTACCTGAATATGTTCAGTGTAGGTTTCCAAGCACTTAACCTTCCAAAACATTAATTGACCAAACACTTGTTTCCCGATCCTATGAGAATTCATTTTCAGTCCTAACACTTTGGCTTAACATATTTTTGGAATATAATTTGATATGATTCTGAAATTTTTGTGAAAACTGCCAGTGAGCTACAGTCTTGCTTCTCTGTCAGAAAGCTCATAGTGCAGGAATTGTACCAGACACTTGAGTATAAAAATCTTTGCTGATTCTCCAGCGCAGTACAGAGGGAGTGTCACACTGTCAAAAGTCTTGTCTTTTGAATTAAACACTAAAACATCCTGTCCTCTGGGGTAGATCCCACAGCAAAATGTATCTCTCAATTATTGTTTCACAAAACAAAAAACATATAATGATCCCTCTGTAACTGGATCCTTGACTTTCTAACAAAGACTGCAATCAGTGAGGATAGGCAGCAATACCTCTGGCACGATTATTCTCAACACTGGTGCCCCACAAGGCTGCGTCCTCAGCTCTCTACTCTACTCCCTATACACTCATGACTGTGCGGCCAGATTCTGCTCTAACTCCATCTACAAGTTTGCAGATGATACCATTGATACCATTGTAGGCCGTATTTCAAACAGCAATGGGTCGGAGTACAGGAAGGAGATAGAGAGCTTAGTGGAATGGTGTCATGACAACAACCTTTCCCTCAACGTCAACAAAACAAAAGAGCTGGTCATTGACTTCAGGAAAGGGGGCGGTGTACATGCACCTGTCTACATCAATGGTGCTGAGGTTGAGAGGGTTGAGAGCTTCAAGTTTCTGGGGGTGAACATCACCAACAGCCTGTCCTGGTCAAATCACTTAGAAGCCACAGTCAAGAAAGCTCACCAGCACCTCTACTTCCTCAGGAGGCTAAAGAAATTTGGTTTGTCCCCTTTGACTCTCACCAAATTTTACCGATGCATCATAGAAAGCATCCTACCTGGATGCATCAGGGCTTGGTACGGAAACTGCTCTGCCCAAGACTGCAAGAAGCTGCAGAGAGTTGTGGACACAGCCCAGTGCATTATGGACACCAGCCTCCCCTCCTTGGACTCTGTCTTTACCTCTCGTTGTCTTGATGTAGCAGCCAGCATAATCAAAGACCCCACCCACCCGGGACATTCTCTCTTCTCTCCTCTTCCATTGGGTAGAAGATACAGGAGCCTGAAGGGACGTACCACCAGACTTAAGGATAGCTTCTACCCCACTATGATGAGATTATTGAACAGTTCCCTTATATGGACTCTGACCCCACGATCTACCTTGTTGTGACCTTGCACCTTATTGCACTGCACTTTCTCTGTAGCTGTGACACTTTACTCTGTATTGTTATTGTTTTTACCTGTACTACATCAATGCACTCTGTACTAACTCAATGTAACTGCACTGTGTGATGAATTGACCTGTACGATCGGTTTGTAAGATAAGTTTTTCACTGTACCTCGATACAAGTAACAACAATAAACCAATACCAATACCACTACCAAAACCAGTAATGAACTGGTGATTAATACATTTGCCATTTGTGGGATCTTTCTGTGCAAATTTGGCTGTTGAGTTTCCAATATTACAAGTGTAATTATATTTCCGAAGCACTTACTGGTACTTTGGGATGATATGCAAGGTGGTATATGAATGCAAATCTTTTTCAAAACTAATGAGGGATGTAGTGGAGTGTTGCTTTTCAAACAGGAGGACTGCGACCAACTGTGTGCTGCAGGGATCGGTGCTGGGTCCTCTGTTGTTTGCTACCTATGTTGACCATTTGGATGAGAATGTAGGTGGCGATGAGTAAGTTTGTGATGACACCAAAATTGGTGGTGTGGTGGGCAGTGAAGAAGGTTGTCTAAGGTTACAACAGAATTGAGATCAACAGGGGATGTGGGCTCAAGAAAGGCAGATGGAATTTAACTCAGAGAAGTGAAAAGTGTTGCATTTTGTGAAGTTAAACCAGGGCAGGACGTACACAGTGAATGGCAGGGCCCTGGGGAGTGTTGTGGAACAGAGACAGAGGGGTACAGGTACATAGTTCCCTGAAAGTGACAACGCAGTTAGACAGAGTGGTGAAGAGCCATAGCAAACTTGCCTTCATCAGTCAGCGCATTGAGTACAAGAGTTGGCATGTCATGTTACGGCTGTGCAAGATGGTGAGACCACACTTGGATTGTTGCGTGGAGTTCCAGTGCCCAGGTTTAGCAAGGATGTGACTAAACTAGAGAGGGTGCAGAAAAGATGTTGCCGGGACTGGAGGGCTTGACTTCTAAGGAGAGACTGGACAGGCAGGGCCTGTTTTCTCTGGAGTGAAGGAGGCTGAGTGGTGACCTTGTAGGGTATTATAAAATCATGAGGCGCAGAGATAAGGTAGATAGTCACAGTCAAGGGTAGGGGAGTCTAAGAGGCCACAGGTTTAAGGTGAGAGGGGAAAAATTTAAAGGGGAATGGAGGGGCAAGATTTTCACACTGAGGGTGGAGGGTTTGTGGAACGAGCTGGTAGAAGCAGGTACAATGACAACGTTTAAAAGATATTTGGATGAGTTCATGGACAGGAAAAGTGTAGAGGGACATGGGCCAAATGCAGGGAAATGGGACTATTTCAGGGAGGCAACTCAGTTGGCATGGACAAGTTGGGCCGAAGGGCCTGTTTCCTTGCTTTATAAATCTTTGACTCTATGAAAGATTTCTTGTACCTTTCAAGGCCAAAAAGGAACCATCAGGTTCTTTGATTCCCCTTTGCAAAATGTGAAAGGAATTAAATAGGCAGCAGCCACTTGCTGTGTCCTTGGGGTTCACCAGCTGACTTCTACAGCTGCCAGCTGTCAGTGCAGAAACAGGCACATTACTGGAAATGTTCGTGTGACTTTAGATCCACAAAAGCACAAGCCCACTTTGACTTCAGTTCATATTAAACTGGTGCCTGGGGTAAAAAGTTTGAAAACAGCAGGAATAATGATCAGTTTTTGAAATGTGATGGCGTTTTTGCTTGTCACACTCAGATCTCTGGCCCAAGGCTCCTGATATCAAATAACTGGATGCTGGCATTTGTTTTCTTCAATTTTAGCCCATACATTTTTTTGTTAAATGGAGGGAGTAAATAACTTGGGGCTTTGTCCAGCCCAGTCCTAACTCAGCACTGTACAGAATGTATAGATGTACGGTGGAGAGCATTCTGACTGGCTGCATCGCCGCCTGGTATGGAGGCTCTAATGCACAGGATTGCAAGAGGCTGCAGAGGGTTGTAGACTCAGCCAGCTCCATCATGGGCACAACCCTCCCCGCCATCGAGGACATCTTCAAGAGGCGGTGCCTCAAGAAGGCGGCATCCATCACTAAGGACCCTCACCACCCGGGACATGCCCTCTTCTCGTTACTACCATCAGGGAGGAGGTACAGGATCCTGAAGACCCACACTCAATGATTCAGAAACAGCTTCTTCCCCTCCGCCATCAGGTTTCTGAATGGTCCATGAACCCATGAACACTACCTCGTTATTCCTTTTTTTTGCACTATTTATTTATTTTTGAAATTTATAGTAATTTTATGTCTTTGCACTGTACTGCTGCCGCAAAACAACACATTTCATAAATATCAACAAATATCAGTGATAATAAATCTGATTCTGATTCTGAGATTTCTGTGGTTTGATACCTAGAACATAGACATAGAACATAGGACAGTACAGCACTGGTCAGGCCATTCAGCCCACGATGCTGTGCTGATCTTGATGCCAATTTATACTGAATGTCCTCCTCCTGTGTATCATCCACATCCCTCCATTCCCTTCATATCCATGAGAAATAGACTAGGAGAGGGAAGAAGAGAAGAAGCATGATGGAGGGGGGGTGTTGTGGGGAGGGGCGGGGGTGGGGTTACTTAAAGTGGGAGAATTCAGTATTCAGTCCGTTAGGCTGCAAGGTTCCAAGACGGAAAATGAGGTGCTGTTCCTCATTACAGTCACAGATAATACAACAGTTCTCTGCCCACCATTGGAGAAACACAATGTGAATCCACAATACCTTGTCCTCTAGTTAGCTGATTACACTGGTAATCATTCGTAATCACCAGCAGTCACTGGTAATCACAAACACCAAAGAAATTTAAACATTGCCTAGTTATTCCAAAGAAATGGAATTGACTATCTCTTTTTCAAATCCTGTGAAAAATGTCCAGTAGTGTGGTTGTAAATAATTAAATACTACAGTAGCTGCAGACAATTTGAGGCCAATTTTGGTTCCAGTATGATTGCACACTTACTACCGAGTCAATCAAGTTGATTGTTCCACTGACTAATGGTCAAAGTAATTTGGCGAATCGATAACAACAATGAAAGTTTTGTATCAGAACATTTTGGAAGGTGGTGGTATTTGTTGGAACATTTCAGCGGGAGGTGGGAAAAGTTACAAAGGTTTTGAGATGCAAGAAATTCTGCAGATGCTGGGACCTGGAGCAGTACACACAAAGTGCTGGAGGAACTCAGCAGGTCAGGCAGCATCCAAGGAGGGAAGTAAACAGTCGACATTTCAGGCCGAGACCCTTCATCAGGACCGGAAAGAAAGAGGGCAGAAGCCAGAACAAGATGGTGGGGGAGGGGGAGGAGCACACGGAGGCAGGGGAGAGGCGAGATCAGGTGATAAGTGTCCAGGTGAGGGGGGAAGGTAGGTGGGTGGGGAAGGGGGAGAAGATGTAATAAGCTGAGAGGAGATAGGTAGAAGAGGCTGAGGGCTGGAGGAGGAGAAGTCTGGTAGGAGAGGGCAGTGGACCATGGAATAAGGGATGGGGGAGGGGAAGGGATGAGATGGGCAGGTCATCAAGATGGGGGAAGGGAGCCATGGGAATAAGGGAAGACAAAGGAGTTGGGGGAGGGCAAGTAAAAGAAGGGGAGGGGTTACCAGAAGTTAGAGAAATCGATATTAAGGCCGTCAGGTTGGAGACTCCCAAGGTGGGATATGAGGTGTTCCTCCAACCTGGGTCTGGCCTTGAGATGCTGTTGAGGAAGATGTACTGTCAATGTACTGGTCTTTGCATAAAAAGGAACCTTCACATAATGACCCAATTGCTGATGTTCAGCTTGGTGCCTGTGCACTTTTTTCTGTGCACTGTTCTATCTCTAACTTTTCCTTGGCTAACGAAAGGTGACTGACCTGTGGCACAATCTCCATCTCTCTCTCCTTGGAGCAGCCCTGACAGAGAACTGGAGCTTGTGCTATAGGTTATTTGAGTTCATCAGACATGATAGGGTCAGGATAGGATAAAATGTAACATGCACAGTAGTGTGTAGACAGGCATGGTAGTATAGCGGTTAGCGTAACACTATTACAGCGCCAGCGACCCAGGTTCAATTCTGGCCACTGTCTGTAAGGATTTTGTACGTTCTCCCCGTGTCTGCGTGGGTTTCCTCTGGGTGCTCCGGTTTCCTCCCACGTTCCAAAGATGTACGGTTAGGAAGTTGTGGGCATGCTATGTTGGTGCTGGAAGCGTGGTGACCTTGCGGGCTGCCCCCAGCACACCCTACGCAAAAGATGTATTTCACTGTGTGTTTCAATGTACATTTGACTAATAAAGAGATCTCATCTTAAAATGTCACAGCAGGATCAGATCAGGATAAAATGTCGGCACAACGTCATGAGCTGAAAGGCCTGTACTGTGTTGTTATGTTCCATGTTCTATGGTAAAAGTCTGAGCTATGATAGGTTTTAAGATACAAGGGTGGAGGGAGAAGGTCGATGATGAGGTGAAAGGCAGGGGAACATTATTGATAAATGCAGGGTGTAATGAGGCAAATAAAGAAATGAAAGGCAGGTCCGGGGGAGTGCCAATGGAAAGAGCGGTATCATTATCCGTGATTGTTGAGTCTGGAAGACTGTAACTGTGACCAGTCAGAGCTGTTCCTCCACCTTACGACGAGTTTCATTGGAATGGTGCAGGAGGGTGAGGACAGAGAGGTCAGACGTCAGAAATGAGATCGGGCAAAATACAGAAGCAGAAGGTCACAGATACGGATTGAAGAGAGTCGAACATTGATGGGGGTGTTTCCAGAAGGTGGGTACTTTGACTGCTGCCTGGACAGTTCCTATGCAGTACAACTCTGGATATTTCCATCTGAGTTATAATGGCACTGACTTACTAGCTAAGCAGGAGGTAGAACATAGAACAGTCAAGCACTGGACAGGCCATTCGGCCCACGATGTTGTGAGATCTGGATGCCAATTCATACTGAATGTCCTCCTCCTGTGTATCATCCACATCCCTCCATTCCCTTCATATTCATGTGTCCATCTAAACACCTTTTAAACTCCACCAAACTGCCTGCTTCCACTACCCCTGGTAACCCACTCCGGGCACCCACCACTCTCTGTGTAAAAACTTGCCCCTCACATTGCCTAGAAACTTCCCCCCTCTAACCTTAAAATCATATCCTCTGGTGTTTGACATTTCTATGCTGGGGAACAGATTTTGTCTACCCTATCTGTGCCTCTCATAATTTTAAAAACCTCTATTAGGTCTCTCCTCAGCCTCTGACTCTCCAGAGAGAACAACACAAGTTTGTCCAACCTCACCTTATAGCTCATGTCCTCTAATCCAGGCAGCATCCTGGTGAAGCTCTTCTGCATCCTCTCCACAGTCTCCACATCCTTCCTGCAATGCGGCGACCAGAACTGCACACAACACTCCAAGTGTGGTCTGACTAAAGTTTTATACAGCTGCAGCATGCCTTCCTTACTCTTGTACTCAACACTCCTCCAAATGAAGTACGCCTTCTTTACTACCTTATCCACCTGTGTAGCCACATTCACTGAACTATGGACCTGGACCCCAAGATCACTCTGGACCTCAATGCTATTAATACCAAAAGCCTGATGAAACTTTTAATGAAATTAAATAAACTACTCATTTGTTAATCACTGAAACAGGGAGCACTAACCAGACTGCTAATCATATAGTGGTCGGTGATTCCAGACAAAAGGTACAGAGTGATGGAGAGATACAGCACGGAAACAGGCCCTTCGGCCCGCAGAGTCTGTGCTGATCATCAACCACACATTTACACTAATCCTACAATAATCTAATTGTTTTATTCTTCCCGCATTCTCATGGGGGAGGAAACCGGAGCACCCAGAGATGCAGCGGGTAGAGCCGCCGTGTCACAGCACCGGAGACCTGGGTTCAATCCTGACCTCGGAGTTTGCACGTTCTCCCTGAGACTGACTGGGTTTCCTCCGGGTGCTCCGGTTTCCTCCCACACTCCAAAGATGTGAGGGTTGGTAGGTTACGTGGCCACTGTAAGTTGTGCCTGGTGTGTGGTGGAATCTGGGAACGTTGCTGGGAATGTGGGGAGAATAAAATGGGATTAGAGTGAATGGGTGGGTGATGGTTGGTGTTGGCTCTGTGGACCGAAGGGCCTGTTTCTGTGCTGTATCTCACTCTGACTCTGTGACAGACAGCGCCAAGGGTCCGGATTGAAACCAGGTCGCTGACTCTGTGAGGCAGCAGCTCCTCTAACTGCACCACTCTACCTTCCTGTTTGATTGTCTTGTGATTTTCTCATTGTCCTGTTGTTTCTTCCTCAGTAATAGATTGTGGTGATTTCTCAGTGATAGATGCTCATGACAGATCCTATTTTCTGTTCTTATGGGGAATCTTTAATTCTTGCCCATTTGCTGGCTTGCTATGGAGTTTGCTCCTTACTTTTACTGTGAGTGAAAAACACAGGTTGTAGGTCGCACCTTCAACAGCTGACTTCTGTTGTTTACAAAGCATCAGCCGCCTGGACTAATTAACCTGTAAGTCATCTCTTGCATCATCTAATGTGTGCAAAGCTTATTTTATCCACAAATCCCACATTAGTGCTGGGACCTCTGTTGTTTATGCATTAATGACTTGGACAAAAATGCATCATCGTCGTGGCTATCCCTCGAGGTCGAGGATGATGGTCTTTGTTCCGTTAATCTAGTTATCGGCTCTCAAGTGGCTTACGAGTCCAAACTTGGCTCTGAAAGTTCTTCCGCATTCGGGACAGGTAGTTCCAGATAACCCACAGAGCAAAGACGCCTGTGTGTGTATTTGTTTAACGTATACTTGATGTTGCACTACAAAAAGCACACGATACTCCACAGATCAACCAACTGATTCCAATGGCATGGAAACCACGATGATTGCAGCTGATGGATTTGTTGCAGCCTTCATCCGCCTTCACAGCCATTGAGTTCAGGTAACTTCAACCACCTGTTCCACCGTTGAGGTCTTGGTTGGATTGTTTTGTCAGGGACCTTACCACCATGGGTGACTCTACCAGGCGCATAGCTCCAGACAGCATCACTCTCAGGACCACTCAAGCTTCTCCACCATGACAAGGTGACAATCCACGGATGAGACAAAAATGCACATGGGTTGGTAGGTAGTGGAAGCAGATACAATAGTGGCGTTCAGGATTATGAATATGCAGGGAATGGAAGGATATGGATCTTGTGCAGGTAGAAGGGATTTAGTTTAATTTGGCATCATGGTCAGCATCGACATCACGGGCCAAAGGGCCTGTTCCTGTGCTGTTTGATGTTCTAAAAATCATCTGCAAATTGGTCCATTTTCTAGGCATAATTGAGATTGAACTGATTAAGTATCCAAACTGCCTCTGCCCTTCAGTCAGTCCCTGATTAGAAACCTTGGGGGATATTCAGGAGTCCTCAGTAAACATAGGTCTTACATTGACTCTATGGGCAGGAAGCCCTGCCCCTGTGCTCGGTGACCATCTATCACGTGTAGTGTTTTCTACATATTGGATGGTAGATTCTTCGATCAATATCAACATCTAACTACACGTGAAATGATGCAGAAGGTTGGGATCTCTCCAGCAACAATCTGCTAACAATATTTCTAACAAAGCCCTGTAGGAGACACTCAAAGTAAAAGACAATGAATTACTAAAATGACCTTAATCTCCATAACCAGTGCTGAATCCCAGTCCAATCAAGATTTTTGACCTCTCAGGGAATACATGGAGAGGAGCAGAGGAGCTGATTAGGGAACAAACAGCTTTGATTTGAGATATTTCCACAGTGAGGTTTGCTGCTTTAGTATTTTGTGACAGAGTCCATGATCTAAGTGTGTAGGGGCCAGCATTAACCAGGGTTTCTGTATTATTAGTGTAAAGCTCCAAAGAAAATTGAACAGCAACAAACAATTCCACGTAGGAGGATGGGATTGGTATTGTTTAGTATTGTCACTTGAACCAAGGTACAGTGAAAAACATCATACTATTCATACAGATCAATTCATTACACAGTGCATTGAGGTAGTACAGGGTAAAAACAATAACAGAATACAGAGTAAAGTATCATAGCTACAGAGGAAGTGCAGTACAAGTAGGCAAAAAGGTGCAAGGTCAAACTAGGTAGATTGTGAGGTCAAGAGTCCATCTTATCACAATGCAACAGAAGCTGTTCTTGAGCCCGGTGGTACGTAGCCTCAGGCTCCTGTATCTTCTACTTAATGGGAGATGTGAGAAGAGAGAATGACCTGGGTGGGTGGGGTCTTTGATTATGCTGGCTGCTTCACCAAGGCAGCGAGAGGTATAGACAAGAGTCCATGGAGAGGTGGCTGGTTTCCGTGACTCACTGGGCTGTGTCCACAACTCTCTGCAGTTTCTTCTGGTCCTGAGCAGAGCAGTTGCCATATCTGGATCCATCATGGCTTGGTAAGATGGTTTCTATGGTGCATCGATAGAAGTTGGTGAGTGTCAAAGGGGACATACCAAATTTCTTTAGCCTGAGGAAGTAGAGACGCTGGTGAGCTTTCGTGGCTATGATGTCTACGTGGTCGGACCAGGACAGGCTGTTGGTGATGTTCACTCCTAGAAACTTGAAGCTCTCAACCCTCTTGACCTCAGCACCATTGATGTAGACAGGTGCATGTACACCGCCCCCTTTCCTGAAGTCAATGACCAGCTCTTTTGTTTCGCTGAAATTAAAGGTTGTTTGTCATGACACCATGTCACTATGCTCTCTCTCCTTCCTGTACTCTAACTCATCATTATTTGAGATACAGACCACTACAGTGGTATCATCTGCAAACTTGTAGATGGAGGTAGAGCAGAATCTGGCCACACAGTTGTGAGTGTATAGGGAGTAGAGGGCTGAGGGTGCAGCCTTGTGGAGCAACAGTGTTGAGAATAATTGTGCTGAAGGTATTGCTGCCTATCCTCACTGATTGGAGTCTGTTCATCAGAAAGTCAAGGAACCAGTTGCAGAGGGAGGTGTTGAGCCCCAGGTCTTGGAGTTTGGTGATGAGCTTGCTTGGAATTATTGTATTGAAGGCAGAGCTGTAGTCAATAAACAATAGTCTAACATAGGTGTCTTTACTGTCCAGATGCTCCAGAGCTGAGTGTAGGGCCAGACGATGGCATCCACTGTTGACCTGTTTCGATGGTAAGTATATTGCAGTGAGTTGAGGTTTTCCAGGAGGTTGAAGGCTGGTGCACAAGGACTGTTAGATCAGAGTCACACAGCATAGAAACCGGTCATTTGGCCCGACTCATCCATGCTGACCAGTTGGCACCTATCCATACTAATCCCATCTTCCAGCACAGTCCATATCCTTCTATGCCTGAACACTTACTGTCACAGTCAGAGCACTACAGCACAAACAGGCCCTTCAGCCCATCTAGTCCATGCTGACCTGATCTTCTGCCTAGTCCCATCTACCTGCACCCAGACTCTATCCCTCCAAACCCCTCCCATCCGTGTACCTATCTAAACTTGTTAAATGTTACATTTGAACCCACATCCACCACTTCCGCTGGCAGCTCGTTCCACACTCACACCACTGAGTGAAGTTCCCCCTCATATTCCCCTTAAATATTTTACCTTTCACCCTAAACTTATGACCTTCAGTTCTAGTCTCACCCAACCTGAGGGGAAAAAGCCTGCATGCACTCACCCTATCTATACCCCTCAATGTTGTAGACCTCTATAAGATCTCCCCTCATTCTCCTGCACTCCAGGGAATAAAGTCCTAACCTATTCAACCTTTCCCTATAACTCAGGTCCTCAAGTCCCAGCAACATCTTTGTAAATTTTCTCTGCACTCTTTCAAGCTTATTGATATCTTTCCTGTAGGTTTGTCTGTTTCTACCTACAACACAATTCAGGTCCTTTGGCCCACAAAGCTGTGCCGAACATGTCCCTACCCTAGAAATTATTATAGCCCTCTATTGTTCTCATCTCCATGTACCTATCCAAAAGTCTCTTAAAAGACCCTATCATATCCACCACCATTGCCAGCAGCCCATTCCACACACTCACCACTGAGTAAAAAAACTTACTCCTGACATCTCCTCTACACCTACTCCCCAGTACCTTAAACCTATGTCCTCTTGTGGCCACCATTTCACCCATGGGGAAAAGCCTTTGACCATTCACCTGATCAATGCCTCTCATCATCTTATACATCTATCAGGTCCCTGCTCATCCTCCATCGCTCCAAGGAGAAAAGGCATGTTTTCCCTCAACCTGCTTTCATAAGGCATGTTCCACAATCTAGGCAGCATCCTTGTAAATCTCCTCTGCACCCTTTCTATCGCTTCCACATCCTTCCTGTAGTGAGGTGACCAGAACTGAGCACAGTACTCCAAGTGGGGTCTGACCAGGGTCCTATGTAACTGCAACAATACCTCTCAACTCCTAAATTCAATTCTCCGATTGATGAAGGACAATACACCATATGCCTTCTTAACCAGAGTCAACCTGTGCAGCTGCTTTGAATGTCCTATGGACTCAGACCCCAAGATCCCTCTGATCCTCCACACTGCCAAGAGTCCTACCATTAATACTATATTCTGCCATCATATTTGACCTACCAAAATGAACCACTTCACACTTATCTGGGTTGAACTCCATCTGCCACTTCTCAGAACAACTTTGCATCCTGTGTCCCGCTGTAACCTCTGACAGACCTCTATACTATCTACAACACCTCCAACCTTTGTGTCATCCACCTACTTACAAACCCATCCCTCCACTTCCTCATCCAGATTGTTTATTTAAAAAAAAAATCAAAGAATAAGGGTCCCAGAGCAGATCCCTGAGGTACACCACTGGTCACTGACCTCCATGCCGAATATGACTCTTCAACAACCACTGCCTTCTGTGGCCAGCCAGTTCTGGATCCACATTGCAATGTCCCCTTGGATCCCGTGCCTCCTTACTTTCTCAATAAGCCTCGCATGGGGTACCTTATCAAATGCCTTGCTGACCAGAACTGCACACAATACTCCAAATTTGGCCTCACCAACATATTGTACAACTTCAACATAACATCCCAACTCATAATCAATGCCCTGATTTATGAAGGCCAATGTGCCAAAAACTCTTTATGACCTATCTACCTGTGACGCCACTTTCAAGGAACTATGGATCTGTATTCCCAGGGCCCTCTGTTCTCCCGCACACCTCAGTGCCCTAACATTCACTGAGTAAGTCTTACCCTGGTTTGTCCTCCCAATGTGCATCACCTCAGTCTCTGTCAGTGACCCAGCTTCCATGAGTCTCTCAGGCAGTGTGTTCCAGGTACTCACCACCCTCTGGATGAAGGTCCCTCTCAGATCCCCTCTAAATCTCTTCCTCCCTACCCTATGGTTTTATCCACCTCATATAGGGAAAGTTTCCTGCCATCTACCCTATCTATACCCCTCAACTTTATACACCTTAATCATGTCCCCTCTAACCTCCTCTGCTCCAGGATAACAGACCCAGGCTCATAGAACACTACAGCACAGTACATTCCCTTCAGCCCACAAAGTTGTGCCAACATTTTATCCTGCTCTAAGATCTATCTAACCCTTCCCTAGTTCACTCAACCTCTCCTCATAAGACATGCTCTCCAATCCAGGCAACATCCTGGTAAATCTCCTCTGCACCTTCTATAAAGCTTCCATATCCTTCCTATAATGAGGCAACCAGAACTGAACATAGTACTCCAAATGTGGTCTAACCAGAGCTTTATAGAGCTCTTCTCATTACTGAACTGCTCCATCCCAGCCTGCACCTCTCCAGCACTGTCACATCCTTTCTGCACCTGGGTGGACCAGCACTGTACACAGAACTCCAGCTGAGGCCTGACCAGTGTTTTTATAAAAGTTGGAGTGAAGCCTCCCTGCTCTTGCAGTCACTGGCCCAACCAAAGGAGGCTGGTATCCCATATGCCTTCTTAACCACGTTTTCTACTTCTACTGCTGCCTTCAAGGATGATTGGACTTGTACAATGAAGTCCCTGTCCCTCAATCCTCACTACAACCTGACCATTCATGGTGTGTGCCCCAGCCTCAGTGCTCCCAAAATGCAACACCTCACGTTTATCTGGATTAAACTCTACCTGCTATTTCTCAGCCTATTTCACTTACTTTCACTTCCTCCGGTCTCATGCACTGACAGGCCTGTTTCCATGCTGTATGGCTCTCTGAGACTTGTACTGTTTCCTACATATTAGTCATTTCTCTACTCTTCTCATCATTACTCACTTTTATTTGTACTGTCACCTTTCCTCAGCTGCCTTCCAGCCTCAGAGCTTTCCTTCTGTTCCTTCCTCCTCACTGTCCCTCCTCAGTCACCCCCTCCATTACTCTGAAGTCTTAAAGATTCCTTTCTCCATCGTTTGCTGGCACTGTTGAACAACTACTGATCATGTTAATAATGCTGGAGGAACAGCAGGCCAGGCAGCATCTGTGGAGAGAAGCAGGAAGTCAACATTTTGGGTCAGGACCCTTCCTCAGGACTGAAGATAGGAAAAGGGGAAGCCCAGTATATAGGAGGGAAAAGCAGAGCAGTGATAGGTGGACAAAAGAGGGGAGGTGGGGAGGGCACAGGGTGGTGATAGGTAGATGCAGGTAAGAGATAGTGATGGGAAGGTGTGGGGGAGGAGGGGAGAGCAGATCCACCGGGGGACTGGTCACAGATAAGGAGATAAAGGATAGGAACAAAGAAGCTAGGGATGGGAAGAGAAGCAGCATGTTGGGGTGGGGGTGGGCAAGTTTGGGGATGACCTAAAGTGGGAGATAGAATGTTCATACCATTAGGCTGCAAGGTTCCAAGATGGAAAATGAGGTGGTTCTTCCAGTTTGCACTTGGAATTCACCCAGCAGTGGAGGCAGCCAAGGACTAACATCTGCGATAGTGTGGGAGGGGGAGTTGAAGTACATAAGTTAATTTTGCTTGTCTTCGCACGCTGCCTCAACCATTGGGAAAAACAAAGGAAATGCTGATCTCTGTTGTAAGGAGGATACAACAGACAACATTGCAGGAACAGCCACCATGTTGTGCCTAGCTAATTAAACTAATGACATCACCCTGACTTGGAAATCTATCACCGAGTCCTTCCATCATCACCAGGTCTAAATCCTGGAGCTCCCTCCCCAACAGCACTGTGGTGATGGGCAATAAATGCCTTCCCTGGAGGCAATACCCAGATCCTGAGAATGATAATAATCTTCCTCTGTTGCAAGTACATCCTTTTAAGACAAGGAGACCAAAATTGTCTGTTTACTCCAGGTGTTCTCCACAAGGCCCAATGTAATTGTCATTACTTACAATATATACTCAAATTTTCTTGCTTGCAATATCAGCCAACACACCATTTGTAATGCTGATTGTCTGCTGCACCCCACAATATCTTTCAGTGACTTGTGTACAAGACACCTGACCCAAAGCAATGGGCCCGATTCCAATGGTCTTGTTCAAAGGGACATTGTAACGGATGATGTGTTGGCCTTGCCACAGAAGTCCGTACATTCCTTCTGCCTTCAGGACCTCCCATTATAAAGGCTAACAGACCATTTGCCCTCTGAATCACCTACTGCACCTACACATTGGTCTTCACTGACTTGTGTCTCATTGGTAGATGGCACCCACACTATTCTTCTAAACTCCAGGAAGTAGAGGCACAGTCTACTCATTCTCTCCTGTAGCAAACAGACCATCCCAGGAACCTGCTCGATGAATACGGTCTCCAGCAGTCAGGGATGTTGAAGGGGAGTGCAAAGGCCTTTGACAACAGCAACCATCAGGGGGCCTCAGGATCTGCCACCTGAGACCTTGTTGCCCCTCTGCCTCAGCTCATGGGGATCTGGAATCTGGATCCTGTTAGTGTGGACATTACAGGTGGCACTTCCAAGTAGCAAACCACATCCATGACCATAGGTTCAGGAATGTTCAAATATAAAATCAATTTGTTATGCAAAGGTGTAAACAACACCATTCAGGAAGTAAAATGGAGACAAGAGACTGCAGATGCCGGGGTCTGGAGCAACACACAAAATGCTGGAGGAAATCAGCAGGTCAGGCAGCATCTGTGGAGGAAAATGTTTTGGGTTGAGACCCTTCATTGGGACTCAGTCCTTCCCTCAACTACAAGGAGTCCCAATGAAGGGTCTGACCCAAAATGTTGATTGTCCACTTCCCTCCACAGATCCTGCCTGACCCACTGAGTTCCTCCAGCTCCTTTCAGGGAATAAAACTTGCACTGAAATGTCACACAGATTGGAAAACTTGATGAACTGTTTGCTTCAGTCAGGCAATGCCTGACCAATAACTGCATGGAGTAAACTCTGGTGAAAGTACTGCTCAAAGTGTGTTATGGATACCTGGTTGACCTTTGGAGCTTGAGCCAGGAAGAGAATTCCACTTGGGCTTCTGCTTTGGCCTCTATCTTCGAGATGTTGCAAGTGAACAACAGAACACTGGAAATAAATGTGGGGCCATTTTTCAGGAGTAAACCAGGCAGTTTGAAATGTTTTAATTTCAAACATCTGCAGTTTCCTTCTGTTTTAGAGAGTAATTGGATTCATATTGAATGTCCGTCAAGTTCACTCCTAATGAATCAGCTGTGTGCACAGGTACCCTGCAGAGGCTGTTTCATAGCTCCCGGTCTTGCACAATGGTGTGCAGTAATGGTCTGGAGTTTACTGGGGTCTCCAGCCACTCATACATCCTGCTCTCATACCTCACTGATCCACAGTTACCTACTTTGGATCTGTAAAGAGAGTTTCTTGGATCCAGTCATCCAAGAGTGCTGCCAAGGCCTTGTGCAGTAAACTCAGGCCATGAAAGAACTTGCTGGGAAAACCAATGGTGATAATCGAACCATGCCTTCAGTTTTGACACCAGTAAATGCTGTCAAGCCTTTGAAATGCTTCTGACATGTGGAAACATTAAGCATGAAGTAAATAATTAAATTTTATAACAATTTTGGAAAACAATTTAAAAATCAATAAATACTTCTAAATATTAATGCAAGATTAGTGTAAGTGTGCAGTGCAAATGTGTAGCTGGTGTAAATACATAGTTGATATTTGGAGTATTGTGTTCAGTTTTGGTCACCCTGCTATAGGAAAGATGCCATTAAGCTGGAAAGAGTGCAGAGGAGATTTATGAGATGTTGCTGGGACTCGAGGAACTGAGTTATGGAGAGAGGGTGAGCAGGCTGGGACATTTTTCATTGCAGTGTAGGAGAATGAGGGGTGATCTTACAGAGGGGTATAAAGTCATGAGGGGCGTACATAGGGCGAATGTACACAGTCTTTTACCCAGGGTTGGGTAATCAAGAACTGGGGGGCACAGATTTAAGGTGAGGGGGAAGATTTAAGAGGAACCTGAGGGGCAACTTTTTCCCACCCAGAGTGTGTCAGTATATGGAATGAGCTGCCAGAGGAAGTGGTTGAGGAAGGTACATTAACAACATTTAAAAGCACTTGGACAGGTACATGGATAGGAAAGGTTTAGAGGGATATGGGCCAAATAGGACTAGTTTAGATGGGAATCTTGGTCAGAATGGATAGAACAGAAGGGCCTGTTTCTGTGCTGTATAACTCTACATCTAAATAATTAAGAAACATTCACACCTCTTTTTCCCCCTATTTTCCATGAGCCTATAAACCGATCACTGAAATGTACTGGACACAGGCCTGTCCGACATGGCATAGGAACTGTGAGCAGTTCCCTGGTGTAAGTGCCGCAGGATCTCAGCAAGTTGCTGTTTCACTACCTGATCTCCAGCAGAGGGCTGCCCCAATAGCCTGTCAGTGACTTCACCCTGTTCAGGTACACTGTCACACCCTGAAGTTGCTTTCATTTAACACTGAAACAGGAATCAGAATCAAAATCAAATTTATTATCACTGACTTGAATGACATGAAGTTTGTTGTTTTGCAGCAGCAGTACAGTGCAAACAAAATTACTATAAATTACAAAATAAATAGTGCAAAAAAGGAATAATGAGGTAGTGTTCATGAACCATTGAGAAATCTGATTGCAGAGGGGAGGAAGATGTTCCTTAATCACTGAGTGGGTCTTCAGGCTCCTGTACCTCCTCCCCAATGGTAGTAATGAGAAGAGGGCATGTCCTGGGTGGTGAGGGTCCTTAGTGATGGATGCCACCTTCGAGGCACTGCCTCTTGAAGATGTCCTCAACTGTGGGGAGGGTTGTGCCCATGATGGAGCTGGCTGAGTCGACACCCCTCTGCAGACTCTTGTGATCTGTGCATTGGAGCCTCCATACTGTGGTAAACAGGAACAGAATCAGGCCATTCAGCCCTACAGATCTGTTCCTTCATTGAAAATGATCACAGCTGTCAAAACCAGGCTCGTGTCTTTGTCTACCAATGGTTTTCACAGTAGATTACCACATGACTGGAGTGTTATACAAGGACCACCTCTTATCACTTCAGCATGAAGACAAATATCTTCCTCCTTCTGGAATATATGACTTGTCTCCATTGTCTTCTGTGATAGAGAATTCCACAGATTCACCACCCTCCTGGTGAAGAAAGTGTTGCTGTTCATGGTTGAAAATGGCATAACCTGTATCTCATGGCTGTTGGAACATTCCCTCTACATGAGGGGAACAGCACCTCATATTCTACTCTGGGTAGTCTACAACCCCATGGCATGAATACTGAGTTTTCCAATTTTAGGTAACCCTTCACTTCACTTGTTCCCCCAATAATCCCCCTCTCCTCCAGATCCTCCTCTTGTCCTCCTATTCCACTGACCCCCCCCCGCCCCCCTCCCACCTTTGTCCCTCTCCTGGTTCCACCCACCTACTATACACAGTTCACCCACAGGTTCCCCACCCCCATCTGGTTCTGGTTCCAACTGCCATACACCTCTCCCCTGATGGTCCCCAATCTCACCTCCTTTACTTACCAGAGTCTAGAACTGGGAGTCCTGTGTTCCTGCTTATCTCCCTCCAGCTGTCTCCAACCTTCACCCTCTGCTCCCCCAACCTTGACGTATCTGCCCCAACATTTCTTTTCCCTCTGCATCTATCATTTCCCTGCCCGTCTCCCAACTCCACCAGCACTACCTGCCTATCACCTTACACCCCTCCTCAGTCCACCAATCACCTCGGGCTCCAATCCCACCACTCCTCTTTACACTGGTCATCTCACCTCTCCACTGAAACGTTGACAATTCCTTTCCTCCCACAGATGCTGCTTGACCCGCTGGGTTCCTCTAGCAGACTTTCTCTACATTTAGTCTGTCCTGTTAGAACTGTTTCCATGAGATTCCCTCTTCCATATCTCAGTCCTGCCATCCTGGGAATCAGTCCTGTGCACTTCTTTATGCTCCCTGAATGACAAGGAGCTCCTTCCTCAGATGAAATCTGCATCCACGGGTACAGATGGGGGTCTCCAAGCCCCTGTACAACTGCTCACTCCTGTATTGAAAACCTTTTAGTGAAATCCAATGTACCAGAAGTGCCTGCTGCACCTGAACACTTGCTTTCAGCCACTCCTTTTCCCAATCCACCACCATCAGGTAACCATCTGTCTCTCTGTTTTTAGAACCAAAATGGATAACCTTACATCCATCCACATTAAACTGCATCTGCCAGCCACTCCCTCAACTTGTCTAAACCACAGTGGAGTTCAGCACAGCTCACACTCTCCTTTCCTGTATAAGTACCTGTTCAAATGCCTTTTAAATGTTGTAACCCACATTGAAGGACAGATGTGTGCTGGCATTGGAGGGTGTCCAGAGGTTTACAAGAATGATCCCAGGAATGAAAGGGTTAATGTACGAGGAGCGTTTGATGGCTCTGGGCCTGTACTCACTGAAGTTTAGGATGGGGGGGGGGGGGGGTGAAGAAATTTCATTGAAACCTACTGAATATTGAAAGGCCTGGATAGAGTGGACATGGAGAGGATGTGCTCAGGTTTCCTCCCACATTCCAAAGACATACAGGTTAGGAAGTTGTGGGCATGCTATGTTGGCACCAGAAGTGTGGCGACACTCACAGGCTGCCCCCAGAACACTATGCAAAAAAGATTCATTTCACCGTGTTTTGATGTACATGTGACTAACAAAGAAATCATATCTTATCCAGTAGTGGGAGAGTCCCAGACCAGAGGGCACAGCCCCAGAATAGAAGGACATCCCTTTAGAACAGAAATGAGGAGGAATTTCATCAGCCAGAGGGCAGTGAATCTGTAATTCATTGCCACAGACAGCTGTGGAGGCCAAGACATTGGTTGTACTTAAGAGTCATAGGTTCTTGATTAGTGAGGGTGTCAAGGTTATGGGGAGAAGGCAGGAGAATGGGGTTGAGGGGGAAAAATAAATCAGCCATGATCGAATGGCAGAGCAGACTTGATGGTCCAAATGGCCTAATTATGCTCCAATGTCTTATGGTCTAACTGCATCAGCCTCTACCACTTCCCCTGGCAGCTTGTTCCAGATAACCACCACCCCGTCTAAAAAAAACTACCCCTCAGATCTCTTAGATTTCTCCCCTCTCACTTCTGACTGGAAACCCAAGCACCCATGGGGAATCCAGTTTAGTTCCCTCAGAATCATCAATATATATTGTGAATAGCTGGAGCTCAAGCACTGATCTCAGCAGTGCCTAGTACTCATTGCCTGACACTCAGAAAATGTCTACTTCCTCAGAAGGCCAAGGAAACTCAGCATGTCCCCGATGATTCTTACCAATTTTTACAGGTGCACCATAGAAAGCATCCTATCTGAATGCACCATAGCTTCATACAGCAACTGCTCTGCTCAAGACTGCAAGAAATTGCAGAGTTGTGAACACAGCCCAGTCTGTCACGCAAACCAGCTTCCCCTCCACAGAGATAAGAGATTCTGCAGATGCTGGAATCTGGGACAAAACATACAAACTAGAGGAACTTAACAGGTCAGGCAGCATCTATGGAGGGAAATAAACAGTCGACATTTCATAGAACATAACAGCACAGTACAGGCCCTTCAGCCCAATGTTGTGCTGACATTTTAAGATCTAACCCTTCCCTCCCACATAGCCCTCCATTTTTCTATCATTCATGTGTCCATTTAAGACTCTTAGATGTCCCTAATGTATCTGTCCCTACCACTAAAAAAAAAACAGCCCTGACATTCCCCCATACCTTCCTCCAATCACCTTAAAATTATGCCCCCTCGTGTTAGCCATTGTCACCCTAGGAAAAAGTCTGACTGTCCACGACCTATGCCTTCCCATCATCTTGTACACCTATCAAGTCACCTCTCATCCTCCTCTCCAAGAGAAAAGCCCTAGCTTGCTCAACCTATCCTCATAAGACAAGCACTCCAATCCAGGCAACATCCTGGTAAATCTCCTCTGCACCCTCTCTAAAGCTTCTGCATCCTTCCTATAATGAGACAACCAGAACTGAACTCAATACTCCAATTGTGGTCTAACCAGAGTTCTATAGAGCTGTAATATCACCTCACGGCTCTTGAACTCAATCCCAACTAATGAAGGCCAACACACCATAAACCTTTTTAACAACCCTATTGACCTGCATGGCAACCTTGAAGGATCTATGGACATGGACCCCAAGATCCCTGTTTCCCCACACTGCTAACAGTCCTGCCATTAACCTTGTATTCTGCCTTCAAATTTGATCTTCCAAAGTGTATCACTTCACACTTTTCTGGGTTGAACTCCATCTGCCACTTCTCAGCCCAGCTCTGCATCCTATTGATGTCCTGTTGTAATCTGCAGCAACTTTCTACACTATCCACAACACCACCAACCCTTGCATCATCAGCAAACTTACTAACCCACCCTTCCACATCTTCATCTCAGTCATTTATAAAAATCAAATAGCAGGGGTCCCAGAACAGATCCCTGTGGAACACCACTGGTCACTGACCTCCAGGCAGAATAGGCTCCATCTACCACCAAGGGTCAAGATCCTTCATCAGGACTGTAAAGGAAGAGGGCAGAAGCCAGAATAAAAAGGTCAGTATTTCCATCCATGGATGTTGCCTGACCTGCTGAGTTCCTCCAGCATTTTTTGTGTTGCTTCCCACCATGGAGTCTGGCTACATTTCCTGCAGTCTCAGGAAAGCTGCCAACATAATCAAGGACCCTCCCACCCTGGACATTCCCTTTTCTCCCCTCTCCTGTCAGGCAGAAGATAAAAAACATGTACCACTAGGCTCAAGGATAGCTTCTGTCCATGTTGAGACTATTGAATGAACCTCTCATATGGTAAATATGAATTCTTGACCTCCCAATCTACCTTATCATGGCCCTTGCACCTTTTGTCTACCTGCACTGTCTAATTATATCACTACATTCTGCATTCTGTTTCCTGTTTACTACCTCAACATACTCACGTTTGGCATGATCTGCCTGGATGGCACAAAGCTTTGGTACATGTGACAATAATTTGATACCAATGTCCTGTTGATTCCAGTTTGTTAATGAATACTCAATCCACACCAATTCCATGTACTTTACTTTTGTACACTGATCTCCCATATGGGACCTTATCAAAAGTCTCCTGGAAGTCCAATATACCACATTCCTCATCTATTCTACTCAAAAACCAGCAGGTTTGTTCAGCATGACTCCCTTTCATTAATCCGGCAGGAGAATGCTAGGCAGTTCATGGTTTACCATCAAGATCCGGACAATGTGTTTCCCAGCAAGTGTAGATCAGCACTAGAGAACTGGGTGATGAAAACTGCCTAGAACTCCTGGTCAGTCATTACTCTCAACATAGAAAGAGGCCACTCAGCCCATCGAGTCTGTGCCAGCTTGAGCAATCCCATCAGCCCCATCCCCCACTGATTTCCCTGTAACCTGTTCTCACAAATGCCATCTACACCCCTAATCGTCCTTCCACCCACCTACACACAGTGGAACATTGAACTTCTAACCGGCACACCTTTGGGATGTGGGAGGAATACTGAATCATAGAGTTGTACCACACAGAAACCCTTGTCCACGCTGATTGTGATGCCATCTATGCTAATCCCATCTGCCTGCATTAGGCCTATTTCCTATCCAATTATCTGTTCAAACCTTGTAACTGTTGTAAATGTATCTACCTCCATTAGCTCCCCTGGCACCTCGCTCCAGATAAACACCAACCTGTGAAAAAAATTACCTCAAATCTCTTTCGAATTTCACCCCTCTCACTTCCCTGAGCACACAGGGGAAACCCACACCGTCACAGGGTGAACATACAAACTCCACTCAGACAGCACCTGAGGTCAGACTCAAACTCTGGTTTGATGTGAGCTAGTAGCACTACCCACTTCACCATTCTCCCACTCCGTGTCTTCATGACTAGTTTTTATTTCAGCAGCACTTTGAGACAGTCCTTGCACACTGCACGATGCTATTTGATGCTGCTTTGTTTTGGATGCAAGTGGTGTGCCAAGGAACAAGCTGAGAGAAACCTTCTCACAAACATTCAGCTCAGCTGTTCCCCATGCAGGAGTTCACAGCTGATGTGTCACTTGCACTGGCTGACAGCTGGAAATTCTCAGGAAATAAAATGTTTTAGCTCATCTTGCAGTGAAAAGCTGCTGATATTTGGGAATCCACACCACGTCCACAACTCTTTCATCTTCCTCCTCACCTTTGAAGGAACATCCAAGCTAATTTCTCCAATACTATTGGAATTAAGCACAATCCTTAGACCATAAGATACAGGACCAGAATTAGGCCATTCAGCCCATCGAGTGCTTCACCATTCAATCATGGCTGATTGTTTTTCCCTCCCTAATCTCATTCTCCTTGTAACTCCCTTACCAATAAAGCACCTATCAATCTCTGCCTTAAACACACCCAATGACTTGGCCTCTACAGTTGTCCATGGCAGTGAATTTCAGATTCATCACTCTCTGGCTGAAGAAATTCTTCCTCATCTCAGTTCTAAAGGGACATCCCTTTATGCTGAGGTTGTCCTAGACTCTCCCACTGATGGAAACATCCACTCGATCCTACGCAACTTTCAGTTGTGATGACCCATTACAAATGTAGAGGGGTAGATTTTCTTGTGGAGACTAGAATTTTTAAACACATTTTGATGGAAATTACACACAGATGAAGTTTGCTGTCATCTTGCTTATTTTGGAGTTTTCAAAAGTTCATCATAATTGTAAAATTTATGACAGACCCACCAGGAACAGTCTTGACATATTTGTGTGAATGTTACACACATATGCAATTCCATTGTTAGAGGTGTTAACCTGGGGATCAACAAATTAACCCACTCATTAACATTGCAAAGGAATTGCATGTAGGCATATTGCATGTTCATGTAGGCATATTGCATGTTCATGTAGGCATATTGCATGTTCAAGGATCAAATGTTTCAGCCAACCCTGTTTTGCCTGGTTAGCTGGAGCTATTTATTTTCACATTTCTCAGGTGCACTCAGGAGGTGAAAAGGAAAAATAAATAATCTCACTTCACTGTCAGACTTTTGATGTTCCTTTGGTAGGTGTGCCAACACTGGATGAGACAGGATGATTGTTTGGACACCTGTGCTTCATGTTATTTGTCTCACTGAATACCACCCATTGGAAGCAGCAGGTCTAATCCTCATGGCTCCTGTTCTCCACAATTTAACCAGAACATCAGGAATGGGCTCCTTGAAAATTCTCCACCAATCAACAACACCTGACCTGACCCAAATCTCAGCCCCAATTTCCTGCCAGTTCCACTACTGTAATTCTGCTTTAGATTCATATAGTCATACAGCACAAACAGGACCTTTGGCCCAACTGGTCCATGCCAACCAAGATGCCTATCTAAGATAATCCCATTTTCCTGCATCTGGCCCATATCCCTCCAAACCTTTCCTATCCATATATCCAAATGTTCTGTAATTGTACCCACTGGCACCTCATTCCACATACCCACCACCTTAGTTTGTGAAAAGCTTGCCCCTCAGGTCCCCTTTAAATCTTTTACCTTTCCTCTTAAACCCATGCCCTCTAGTTTTAGACTTCCCTACCCTGAGAAAAAGACTGACCATCCAATTTACCTATGCCCCTCATGAT
The DNA here is from genome assembly GCF_009764475.1 of Pristis pectinata. Classification (NCBI taxonomy): domain Eukaryota; kingdom Metazoa; phylum Chordata; class Chondrichthyes; order Rhinopristiformes; family Pristidae; genus Pristis; species Pristis pectinata. The sequence goes on along the minus strand of NC_067423.1, from coordinate 2,355,086 downwards.
TTTATAAACCTCTACAAGTTCACCCATCAGCCTCCTTCACTCTAGGGAAAACTCAATCCAGTCTCTCATAACTCAAGCCCTCCAGTCCTAGGAACATCCTTGTGAATCCTTTCTGCCCCCTCCCTAGTTTAAAATCACACTCTTCCTATAGTGTGGTACCAGAACTGCACACAATAGACCCAAGTGTGGTCTAACCAGCGATTTGTACAACTGTAACATGTCCCAACTCTTGTACTCAATGCCAAGGCTTATAAAGGCAAGCATGCCATGCGCCTTCACCATCCTGTCTACCTGTGTCACCACTTTCAGGGAACGATGTACTTGTAACCCTGGGTCTCTGTTCTACAACAATCCCCAGGGCCCTGTCTGAGATTAACTTCCCAAAATACATCACTTTTCACTTATTTGGATTAAGTTCCACCTGCCGTTCCTTTGCCCACTTTCCCAGTTGATCTCGATCCTGTTGTAACCTGAGACCCTTCTTCACTGTCCACCACGCCACCAATGTTAGTGTCATCTGTAAACTTGTTAATCATGCCACCCACATTCTCATCCTAAGTATTAATATACATCACAAACAGCAGGGGAACCCAGCAATGATCCCTGCAGTACACTACTGGTCACAGGTCTCCAATCTGACAAAAATCCTGAGAGAGAAATGGAGGGCTATGTGGGAGGAAAGGGTTAGATAGATCTTAGAGCAGGATAAAATGTTGGCACAACGTTGTGGGCTGAAGGGCCTGTACTGTGCTGTAACATTCTATGTTCTATAACCCTCTGAAATATCAAAAATCTATCCAACTTTATACAAATCAATTTGAGGCCAGTCATTGCTTCTTAAAATATTTCCAATTGAGGCACATTTCCCAATTCCAGCATGGTCTAGGATTCATTTTACATCTAATTATTGTTTCAATCAAACACCAATGCACTAAAAATGAATTCCATCACAATGGAGGGGTTAGAACCCGTGATATCCCCACCTTCCATGCCAACATTGACCCTTTGACAGAAGGAAGGCGACTGATGAAGCAGCTAAAGATGGTTGGGTCCAGGACACAGCCCTGAGGAAATCCTTCAGTGATATCCTGGGGTTGGGATGATTGACCAACATCTACAACCATCCATCTTCCTCTGTATGAGTGACTCCTACCATTCTGGTGCTTTTCCTTTGATGTCCATTGATTTCATACCCTGTTTTGCATTACAGTTGTACAAGTCATTGGTGAAGCCAAACTTGGAGTACAGTTTTGGTCACCCTGTTACAGGAAAGATGTGGTTAAACTGGAAAGAGTGTAGAGAAGATTTACATGAACATTGCCAGGACTTGAGGGCCTGAGTTATAGGGAGAGGTTGTCCAGGCTGGGTTATTCCTTGGAACGTAGAAGAATGAGGGGGTGACTTTATTTAAGCCTCAATCTTAGACATCTATAAAGTCCACAGTAACAGTCTTTTCCCCAGGGTAGGAGTCCAAAACTTGGCAGCATAGCTTTAGAATGAGAGGGGAAGATTTAAAAGGGACTTGAGGGGCAACTTTCTCATGCAGAGGGTGATGAGTGTATGGAACGAGCTGTCAAAGGAAGCAGTTGAGGCAGGTACAATAATATCATTTAAGAAACACTTGGATAGGTATGTGGAGGGGTGGTGCTTAGAGGTATATGGACCAAACACAGGAAATTGGGACTGGCTGGGTGGGCACCATGGTCTGAAGGGCCTGTATCTGCTGTATTGCTCTATGACTCTATACCCCTTGATACTTCACAGCAACTGGTGAAGGTGATTGCCTCACAGGTGGAAAGAGCAGTTAAGAAGGCCAATGGGATGTTGGGTTTCATAAATTGCAGGATTGAGTTTAAGAGCCACGAGGTGATGATGCAGCTTTACAAAACTCTAGTTAGGCCACACTTAGAGTACTGTGTTCAGTTCTGGTCACCTCATTATAGGAAGGATGTGGAGGTGTTGGAGAGGGTGCAGAGGAGATTTACCAGGATGCTGCCTGGATTAGAGGGTATGGAATACGAGGAGAGGCTTAAGGTGCTAGGGCTTTATTCACTGGAAAGGAGGAGGATGAGAGGAGACATGATGAGGTATATAAAATATTGAGAGGAATAGATAGAGTAGACAGTCAGCACCTCCTTCCCAGGGCACCAATGCTCAAGATGAGAGGGCATGGCTTTAAGGTTATGGGTGGGAGGTTTTTCCACCCAGAGTGGTTGGTGCATGGAATGCGCTGCCTGGGGTGGTGGTGGTGGAGGCAGATACATTGAACAGGTTCAAGAGCTTGTTGGATAGGCATATGGAGGAGTGTGGGATGGGGGGATATGCAGGAGGAAGGGGTTAGGTAGTGTGAGGGTGGTTTGATGGACAGCACAACATGGTGGGCCGGAGGGCCTGTTTTGTGCTGTATGGTTCTATGGAAACATTTCACAGGTTCACCACCATGTGAGGGAAGACATTTCTCCTCACATCAGTCCTGAATGCCTTTCCCCTTAGATAAGAGGCTGAGCCCTGGTTCCAGACCCCATGTCCAGGGAAATACCAACATCACATTCAACCTGTCTGGCCAGCAATAGGTGGAACTAGATGAGAGAAATAAGAGGGCAGTTCAGATGGATCCAGTGTCCTCGAGGACTCGATCACCCAGTCAGTACTGCTACTACCAAGCTACTCCTGGTGATGGACATTGAAGTTCCCACCCAGAGGACATTCTGTGGCCTTGCTACTCTTGTTTCTTCCAGTATTGTTCAACATGGAGAGCATCAATTCCTCAGCTGAGGGAGGGCAGGCAGTGGGACTCAGGATTCCTTGCCCTAGTTTGACCTGATGCTATGACTCTATGGTGTCTAGAGTCAGTGCTGAGATCTTGCAGATATACTCCTCCACTCCCACCACTGTACTGCCCCCTCTGATGGGTCTGCCCTGCTGGTGGGACAGGACATCCTCAGGGATGTGATGGAGGAGTCTGGTACATTAACTGAAAGGTCTTATTCAGTGAGTACAATGCAGTAAGACTGTTACCTGACCAGTCTGTGACACAGCTCTTGGCTTTCAGACACCAATGTCTCCCAGTTTAGACACCAGTCCCCAGATATTGGAGGACTTTAGAGTCATACAGCCCAACTTGTCTACATGGCCATCTCAGATGACCAAGATTCCCATTGAAGCTAGTCCCATTTGCCCACATCCCTCTAAACCTTTCCTATCCATGTAGCTGTTCAAGCACCTTCTCAATGTTGTTAATGTACCTGCCTCAACCACTTCCTCTGGCAGCTCGTTCCATATACTGACCATCCTCTGGGCGAAGTTGCTCCTTGGGTTCCTATTAAATCTCTTTCCCATCTCACCTTAAACCTGTGTCTCCTCATTCTCGATTCCCCAACCCTGGGGAAAAGACTGTATTCACCCCATCTGTACCCCTCATGATTTTATACATCTCTATAAGATCACCCCTCATTCTCCTACGCTCCAGTGAATAAAGTCCTTACCTGCTCAACCTCTCTCCAGAACTCAGTCCCTTGAGTCCCAGCAACACCCTCAAATCTCCTCCTCACTCTTTCCAGCTTAATGGCATCTTTGCCTATAGCAAGGTGAGCAAAAAGGAACACAATATTCCAAATGTACCCTCACCAACTTCTTGTACAACTGCAACATGACATCCCAAAAGCCTTCTTCACCACCCTGTATACTTGCGATACCACTCTCAGGGAACCATGTATGTGAACTCCAGGGTCCCTGTTCTACAACAATCCCCAGGGCCCTACCATTCACTGTGAAAGTCCTACCTTCATTTGTCTTCCCAAAGTGTAACACCTCATTTTCACTCCGATAGTGTCAGTCGTGTCTGAATTTGTTGCCGAGTTCAATGCCAGTGGCTAATCCAGTTTTTCTGAGATTCTGTTTGGCAGCAGCAATGGTATGACTGCTTGGTTTGCTGGATCACTTCAGAAGGTACTTAAAGGTTTAACAAACTGGTGTATGAAGTCAACTGTAGGTCCACTGGGGAAGGATGGCAGATTTCCTTCCAAGTGCAATCAGTGAACCAGACAGGTTTTTATTACAAACTATTAGTAAGACAAGTTTTTGTTCCAAATTATCAACAGAATTTAAATTCCACAGCTGCCGTGGTGGGATTTGAACCCTGGACTCTGGGTCATTAATCTGGTAATTTCACCACTGCAACACCACCATAAAGAATCAATGATTAATGAAGACAGTTTTGAACCGGGAGGCCACCAGCTGAAATTTGAATTCTTGGCTTCAGAGAACCTCTCCTGAAGGATGCAGTTCCCAGGATCACAAAGTCAGGACATTCAGCACATCTCATACCTGACTTATGCTTAAACAAAGCAATGGGGGGGGGGGGGATGCAGTGGGGTGGGGTAGGGGTGCAGGGGTGGTTGTCAGTGAACAGGGACTGGATCAGCAGCTAAGTGTTCCAGGAGAAGTAAAGAGGAGCTTCGCAAAAGGCTGGTTTGCAGGTGCAACAGGTTATCAAGGCAGCAAATGGAATATTGGCCTTCATTGCTGGAGGGATTGAATTTAAGAGCAGGGAGGTTATGCTGCAACTGTACAGAGTATAGTTTTTCAGGACAGCCAGCATGGCTTTGTGGGGGGAGGTCCTGTCTCAAATTTGAATGAGTTTCTTTTGAAGTAACAAGGATTATTGATGAGGGCAGGGCAGTAAATGTTGTCTACATGGACTGTACTAAAGCAGTTGACAAGGTTCCTCATGGTAGGCTGATCCAGAAGATTAAGGTACATGGGATCTAAGGTGAGTTGGTGAACTGGATCCAAAATTAGTTTGGTCAGAGAAGACAGTATATCTTAAACAGTTATGAGTCCAGCACCAACCCCTGTAGCACCCTGCTCACTACTGATTGCCAACCAGAAAAACCCACATATCCCAACTCTGCCTTCTATTCATGCTAATACATTACCCCCAACTCCATGCATCCTTATCTTATGGGCAAGTCCTTTATGCAGCAACTTATCAAACACCTTCTGAAAATCCAAGTACACAACACCACCTATTCCCCTCTATCCACTATGCTCATTATATCCTCAAAGAACTCCAGTAAGTCTGTCAAACAGGACCTGCCCTTCCTGAATTCATGCTGTGTCTGCCTGATAGAACAATTTCTATCCAGATGTCTTGCTATTTCTTCCTTAATGATAGCTTCAAGCATTTTCCCCCCACTACAGACATTAAGCTAACTGTCCTAGTTACCTGCCTTTTGCCTACATACTTTTTTTTAAAAAACTGAGGCATGACATTGTCTTCCAATCCACCAGGACCTGCCCAGAGTCCAGAGAATTTAGGTAAATTATCACAAGTGCATTTACTATAACTTCACCATTTCTTTCAGTAGCCTCAGATGCATCCCATCAGGACGGGGAGACTTGTCTACCTTTAGGTCTAGTAGTTTGCTCATCACTACCTCTTTAGTGACAGCAATTTATCAAGGTCCTCACCTCCCATTGCATCCATAACATCTTTGGCATGTTAGATGTGTCCTCCACCATGAAGACTGACAAAATAGTCATTCAGGGCTTCAGCCATTTCCACATTACCCAATATCAATTCCCTCTTCTCATCTTCCAAGGGACCGATGTTCACTTTAGCCACCCTTTTCCTCTATATAATTTTAAGAACTTTTACTATGTTTATATGTTGTGTTAGTTTACTTCCACAATCCATCTTCCCTGTCCTTATCATTTGCTTAGTGGTTCTTTGCTGCTTTTTAAAACATTTTCCCAGTCTTCTCGTTTCCCACTACTCTTGGGAGCTTGGTATGCACGAGCTTTTAGCCTGATGCCTTCTTTCATTTCCTTAGTTATCTGTGGCTGGCTCTCCCCACCCTTACTGTCATTGCTTTTAACTGGAATACACTTGTTTAGCACTGAAAAATCTTTGAAAGTCTTCCACTGTCCCACCACACAGCCTGTGTTCCCAGTCAATGCTAGCCAACTCCTCCCTCATCCCATTGTAGTCTCCCTTGTTTAGGCTTAATACACTGGTTTTAGATCAAACTATTGCACCCTCCAGTTGTATGAGAAATTCAATCACACTGTGGTCACTCTTTCCAAGATCCCCAACTACAAAATTGTTAATTTTACCTGTCTCATGGCATAGGACCATATCTAAGATAGCATTTTCCCCAGTAGGTTCACTAACATGCTGTTCAAGTAAAGCTATCACAGATGCATTCTATGAAGTCCTCCTCAAGACTGCCTCAACCAACTTGATTCACCCAATGTGGAAGTTAAAGTCCCCCATGACAACTGCCATTCCATTCTTGCATCAGATATTTCTTGGTTTATTGCCTGTGCCACTGTAATGTTATTATTCAGTGGCCTATAGACAACTCCCACCAGTGATTTTCTCCCTTTAGTCTTCCTAATCTCTACCTAGATGGATTCAACATTCTGCTCCTTAGATCTTATATTGACTCTCACTGTTGCCTCGATATTCTTAAGAGCACTACCCCACCTCCCTTCCTGCATTACCTGATACCCTTGGATATTTAATTCCCACAACTCCACTCTGCAACCATGTTTCTGTAATGGCCAATAAATCACACCCCTTTGTATGATTTGTGCCACAAGTTCACTGACCTTGTTTCGATTACTATGGGCGTTCTGATAAAGTGCCCTTACACTCATTGTCCTTTTAGAATCCAACCTTTGTTTGACTTTTCTGTACTTCACTCTTCTTTACAATATTTTTATTAAATCCATGAAAAAATACAGAGTACATGCATCAAGTGTAAGAATACAACTGAATACATTGGGTTAAATCATACATAAATACTCTAAATTAATAATCACATGTAATAGTTAGTTAATAAAGGAAAAGATTGATGTTATTATAGAAACCTACTCCCACCACCAAAAACTGAAGCTGTTTGATAAAAGAAACAAGGAAAAACCCTTAAAATGTAACAATGTCAGCTAATATCTGCATTTTAGTCCCCAAATCAGTGATTTTGAAAATAATTCATAAAAGGTCCCCACAGGGTTTGAAAGTCTAGGTTAGATTCTTTGCAAGTCTAGGTTAGATTCAAAAACTGAACAATGAATCTTCTCTAGATTCAAGTATGACATAATATCTTGTAACTATTGCACATGAGTAGGCAGAGTAACTTCCTTCCATTTAAGCAACACAGCTCTCCTGGCTATAAGAGAAATAAAAGCCAGAACGTGTAAATCAGAAGCCTCCAAAGTTATATCTTTTACTCCAACGATCCCAAATAATGCAGTAAGAGGGTTAAGTTTAAATTTATTTTGAAAAGTACAGAGAAAGTATGAAAGTCCTCTGTCCAATATTTTCAAGACACTGACACATCCAGAACATGTGAATTAAGGAAGCCACTCTTATTGCATTTGTCACAGTAAGGAGATGTATTGGAATAAAAATAGGATAGTTTATCTTTAGACAAGTGAGCTCTATGGACCACTAAATTGAAGGAGAATGATGTGCACATAATGATGAAGTATTAACCAATTTGAAAATTTCATTCCAAGTTTCTTCAGAAATTGACATCTGCAAATCTTGTTCCCCGAGCATTTTTAATCTAGTGGCACCTTACTCATTCCTAGTACAGCACCAGTGACCTGGGTTCAATTCTGGCCACTGTCTGTAAGGAGTTTGTACGTTCTCCCCGTGTCTGCGTGGGTTTCCTCTGGGTGCTCTGCATGTTCCAAAGACATACAGGTTAGGAAGTTGTGGGCATACTATGTTGATGCCAGAAGTGTGGTGACACTTGCAGGCTGCACCCAGAACACACTACGCAAAAGATGTATTTCACTGTTTCGATATACACGTGACTAATAAAGATATATCTTTAAGATATTGAGCCATCATGAAAGGGTTTCAAATTAAAGATTTCATCTAATAAATTTCAGGACTCAGGAAAAGAATGTAATCAAGAGAAAAAATCTCTAATTTGTAAATATCAGAAAAAATTAGTTTTTGGTAAATTATACTTGGTAGACAATTGTTCAAATGAAGAAAGGTTTCCTCCAACAAACAGACCCTGAAAACAAGTAATGCCTAATTTGTCCCACTCTTCAAAAACTACAGTCATAGAAGGTTTAAAAAATAATTAGAGAAAATGGGACTGGACAAAAAAACTCGATAAACCAAAATATTTCCTAAATTGTAACCAAATCCTCAAAGCATGTTTAACTACTAAATTATCTGTTTAATGATATTGGAAGTGAAGAACCAAGCAGAGAAATAATAGAAATTATTATTTTTTAAAAACAGAGTTAACTTCCAAAGAAACCCATACTGGACAAGCCTCTTGATTAATGTAATGTAACCAAAGCATAAGATCTCATATTGACTGCCCAGTAATAAAATCTAAAGTTAGGCAAGGCTAAACCTCCATTCTTTTTAAACCTTCTGAAGGTGAACTTTTAGTCTAGGATGTTTATTATTCCATATGTAGGAAGATATAATTGAATCAAGAGAGTCAAAGACTTAGGAATAAAAACAGGTAAAGCCTGAAATGGATATAAATTTAGGTAAAATATTCATTTTAATAGCATTAATTCAGCCAATGATATAGAAAGGGGAGACCAACTTGATAAACCCCTTTTCACAGTGCAGTAAGGTGAAAAAATTCTTTAAATAAATGTTTATAATTTTTAGTAACTGACACCCCCAGATAGGTAAAATGATTTCTTACAATTTTAAAAGGAATGTTAATAACAAATGGTACCAGATTATTCAGAGGAAAAAATTTACTCATGTAAGTTCAATTTGTATCCTGAAAAATAACTAAAGTGAGAAAGTAAATAAAGCACAGGAGGTAATGAGGCTTCAACATTAGATATAAAAAGTAATAAATCATCAGCATAAAATGAAACTTTCTGGAGATACAATGATCTCTAGATTCTCAAATAGCCAAGGGTTCTAAGGCCAAATCAAAGAGCTCAAAGGACATCCCTGTCTGGTTCCACATTGAAGTTTAAAAGATTTAGAATTTTGAAAATTAGTAAGAACTTGATCAGAAGGGGATAAATAAAGTAATTTAATCCACTGGATAAAATTGGGCCCAAAATTAAATTTCTCTAAAGTTTTAAATAAGTAATTCCATTCAATCCAATCAAAGGCCTTCTCAGCATCGAGATATCAGACACTCTGATATTTCCTTAGAGGGAGAATAGATAATATTCAATAAATGACAAATATTAAACAAGAATATCAATTTTTAATAAAACCAGTCTGATCAGATATAATTGACAGTAAAATATTTCCCAATCTGCAAGCTAGAACTTCAGATAAAATTTTAACATCTGTATTAAGTAATGAAATTGGTCTGTACAAAACACATTCTATTGGGTTCTTATTTTTCTTAAGAATGAGTGAGATAGAGGCTTCATAAAAAGATTGTGGTAATCTACCCAATTTAAAAAAAATCCAAAAAACAGCACATAAATGGAGGTATAAGCAAAGAGGGAAAAACCCTTATAGAATTCTCCAGAAAATCCAACAGGACCCAGAGTCATTCCAGAATATAAAGATCACACAACCTCAACAATTTCCTCATATGTAATAGATTGATCCAACTGTTGTCAGTAGAAAGTATAGGAACATTTAATTGGTCAAAGAAATTGTTCATTAATTATCTTTAGGAAAATTAGAACTGTAGTTTAAAATAGAATTCTCTAAAGGTATCATTTATTTCTAAAAGATCAGTTGGTCCTCCCACCACTGGCTTTCAAAATTTTTAATTTGCTGTCTAGCTCTGGAGATTTTTTAAACTGGTTAGCCAATAATTTGCCTGTTTTATCTCCACAAATATAAAGTTGACTTATCTTTTAAAAGTTGGCTTTCAATTGGATATGTTAAACGATCATATTTAGTTTTAATTTCAACTCACCTTTTATATAAAGCCAGATCTGGATCCGAAGTGTATTTTTGATCTAATAGTTTCAGTTAATTAACTAGATCAGCTCTTTCTCCATTAGCTTTTATCCTAATGCTTGCCATATAAGAAATAATTTGACCTCTAATAAAGGCTTTAAAAGCAACCCAAATAATAAGACTAGAAATCTCTTCCAACAAATTCTCTTTAAAAAAAGTAATTTGTTTCTCCATAAATTTTTAAACATTTTTAATCAGATAACAAGGTTAGGTTAAAATGCCAAAATCTGTTTGTCTAAGGGGTCCCAGGGAGATTTAAAGATAGAAGCACAGGAACATGATCTGAAAGAATAATCTTTATAGAGACAGGATCGAACTGATGAAATATTTGATCATCAATAACAAAGTACTCAATCCTGGAATATGTATGGTGAACATGAGAGAAAAAGGATATTCCTTATATTCTGGGTGCAAAAAACACCAGGCATCAATGACACCAGTTTTCATTAAAAAGGATTGAAGCAATAAAGCTGATTTATTAGGAGCAGCTAATTTAGTGGATTACCTATCCAGTTTGTGATCTAACCAGCAATTAAAATCTCCTCCTAACACCAAAGGGTAAAAATTCAAATCTGGTAGGAGTGAAAAAAATCATTCAAAAAATCTTGGGTCATCTGTATTTGGAGCATAAATGTTAGCCAATACCATTGGTCTATTATTTATTTTCCCTGATACTATAACAAAACAACCATTAGTATCAGTTATTACCTTATGTTGATCAAATGAAACTGTCTTATCTATAAGAATTGAAACCCCTCTAGCTTTAGCTTGAAAAGAATGAAATTGGAACCTATTCCAGTGATTAAAAAAAGTGGAATATCACAGTTGCAAATGTGAGTTTCTTGTAAAAAGATAGAGGCTTTTGAGTTTTTAATATAGGCAAAAATCTTATTTCACTTCAAAGGATGATTTAAGCCTTTCACATTAGAACTAAGTAAATCAATAACTAGATCCATTATAATATTATTTAAATTAGGTAAAGAGAATAATGAGCAAACCATTGGAATGTACCAGCAAAAAGTACTACAGTCAAGTTCCAGATAAGGTAACTAAGCAACAGATTTGGCTGACAGCCTAAAACAGCTTCCCAGGACACCACCACCACCCACCCCCCCCCCCCACACACACACATAAAGAGAACAAGCCAGCTAAGAAGCAGAGACTAGAGCAAAAGTTTCCAACTTTTGCTCTGGTCTCTGCTTCCCTGTCTTTCTGCGTGGATTCCCATCCCCTTGCCATATTAGTTTAAACCCTCCCCAACAGCACTAGCAAACAGTCCCCTGAGGACATTGATCCCAGTCCTACCGAGGTGTAGACCATCCAATTTGTACTGGTCCCACCTCCCCAGAACTGGTTCCAATGCCCCAGGAATCTGAAACCCTCCCTCCTGCACCACTGTTCAAGCCACATTCATGCTAACTATGCTGCCATTCCACTCTGACTAGCATGTGGCACAGGCAGTAATCCTGAGATTATTACTTTTGAGGTCCTTTTTAATCTAGCTCCTTGCTCCCTAAATTCAGCTTGTAGGACATCATCCTGCTTTTTTCCTATATCATCAGTTCCTACATGCACCATTACAACTGGCTGTTCACCCTCCCTTTCCAGAATGCCCTGCAGCCACTCTGAGACATCCTGCCCTTGCATCCAGAAGGCAACACACCAACCAGAAGTCCCATTTGTGGACACAGAAGCTCCTGTCTATTCCCCTCACCATGGAATCCCCGACCACCGGAGCTCTGCCACACTTTTTCCTGCCCTCCTGGATCCTGGCTACTGCTGCCTTCACCTGATGAGTCACCTCCCCCAACAGTATCCAAAGCTGTATATCTGTTTTGGAGGAATACGACAGCAGGGGACTCCTGCACTACCTTCCTGCTACTGCTCTGCCTCTTTCCCTAGACCTTTAAACCGAATTATCCACAACATTCTCAGCATCACAGATGCTCCAAAATGAACCCATGCACAGCTCCAGTGCCATCATGCAGTTTTTCAGGAGCTGCAGCAGGACACATTTCCTGCACACATAGCCATCAGGGGCACTGGCAGCCTCCCTGAGTTCCCACATTGCACAGGAAGAGCATGACACTTGACCTGCCATGACTAACAAGCTTTGAGAGAAAATAAAGAGACAAAATAAAAAAAAATTAAGAACCTTCCCTCACCTTAGTGTTGCTCACCCTCCTCTCTGAAGCCCAGTATTCACCAAAGCCCACACTTAGCCAACCAGCAGCACTTTGACTAGACAGCAGCTCCTCTCAAAATGACTGGTCTGCTTGACCCTAACTTTCTTTTATTAGCTGCTGATAATTAACTAATTAGCCAATCACCTATTAACTAACAATTAGCTGACTTACCTCTTAAATTCCCACAAGTGGAACTAACAAGTAAGCAATAGGACTCACCTCTTTTTTTTTAATTTGCCCACTCTTGCTCCAAGTCCTGAACTGCTGCAAGTGAGACTCCTGAGTCTGAAATTCTGAGTCTATTTTATCTACTACTGCCAATGCATGTTCCATGTAAAGGAAGGGTTTTTCTGCTGTGAGACCCAGGACAAGGAAGGGTAAAATTACTATTTGAATAAAACTATGGAGAAACTGTATCCAGTCTGATGAAAACCGGAAACAGAATCACAGATTTCCCAGGTTCCACACTGAGAATGAGCTGTCAGCACCAGGGTAGGGATATTGTGGCACTCTTATCTTTGATTTGAAAGTGGGCTGGCAGCTATTTACCTTGAGGAAGCTGCAACCCAGACTGAAGCTGTGCAACTGAATATCCTGAACCACCATCTGTGTGAAAAATTTATTTCTCAGGTCCCCCTTAAATCTTTCCTCTTTCACCTTAAACCTATATCTCCATGTATTTTCATTCCGATCTGTTTGAATGTTATATTCATTGAAAATGCTGTGTTATATATTTTTTTACAGTTTATCTGACTCAATATCACACTCATTCTCTGCATGGTTCTGGAGAATTCATCACTTTAGGTGCACTGCATCTATTCTCAAGATGATGCTTTCCATTCCAGGACTTCTGAGATGTCTTCCTTCTTCAGAAAAGGTGGCTTCCCCTCTTCCGTAGGTGATGGAGTCCTCACCGTCTGCTCTCAACTCCCCTCTCCCCAGACAGAACAGAGATAAGAGTTCCCCCGATCCTCAGCTTTCACTCCACCGGCGGCCACATCCAGCACATCATCCTTTACCGTTCCTGCCAGCTTCAAAGGGATCCCACCACCAGTCACATCTTCCCCTCTCCCCCCCCCCTTTCTGCTTTCCATAGGGACTATTCTCTGGTCCTATGGTGGAAGGTGTTCCCACAGTGCTGCTGGGGAGGGAGTTCCAAGATTTCAATCCAGTGACAAGGAAGGAACAGTGATGTATTTCCAAGTCAGGAGAGTGTCAAACCTCGAGGGGAACCTGCAAGTGGGGGTGTTCCCATGCACCTGATGTCTTTGTCCTTCTTGATGGTGAAGATTACAGAATTGTTGCAGGTGCTTTGCTGAGTAATTGCTGTGCATTTTAAAGATGGTTTACGCTACTGTCACTGTAGAGGATTTACATCTTGGGAGGGGGATTGGGATGCCAATCAAACCCACATCTTTAGCCTGTCTAGGATTGAAGGTTTTCGGTGGTCTTGGAGCTGTGCTTATCCTGACAAAATGAATGAAAGAAAGGATTGCATTTCTATAGCACCTTTACAACCTCAGGATGTTCCAAAGTGTTTTACAGCAAATGTGGTGCTTTAGAATTCTAGTCATTGTTGCACATTAGGAAATATGTACACAGCCAGTTCCCACAAATAGCAATGAAAGCAGATGAGCTGTTTTCATTTATAATGATAACTGAGGGCTAAATGTCAGACAGTACACTGGGAATAACTGCATGGTCTTTGAAACAGCACATTGGCTGATCCACTTTACACTCATTAAGAATGTAGGCAGAACCTTGGTCAAACTACCTTTTGGAAAAAATAGTCCTCGTAATAAAGTGGCAGGAGTTGTTCTGGAGGTCAGCCCGGATGTTTGCAAACAAAAATTTGGAGTTCAGTTTGAACCCACAACCTTCAGACTTGAAGGTGAGAGACTGCTACAGCTGAGCCATGACTGTGTTGGCTGGAGGTGCAGTGTGCCCTGGAGCACTAGTCTTCAACCTGCACTGCTCCTTGCTATTGCCTTTGCCGTATCCGGTGTTCCCAGCCATTTCTTCACTTGGTGTCTGTGGTGCTGGGGAGCCAGGGTGGAGCAGCCACTCACCACAGCTGGGTGAGGGCAGTGGTCACATGCTGGGCTTGGACCTTCCTTCTCCTCCTCCATTAGCTGTCCATTGCCATGACTGGGTGTGGTGAAACTGCAGAGGTTTGATTTGACCTGTTAGTTCGGGGATTGCTCTGCCCATTACATGCTGCTTTGCTTGTGTGTTGTCATTAACAGGCCCTTCGGCCCACTGTCCGTCCTGACCATCAACCACCCATTTACACTAATCCTACTTGCAGCCCTTTTTAAATTTCTCCCCATTCCCATCAACTCCCTCCAGATTCTACACACTGGGGGCATTTTACAGCGGCCAATTAACCCACCAACTCTGTGATGCGGGAGGAAACCGGAGCATAGATAATGTGTGCAAACTCTACACAGAGACAGCACCCGAGGTCAGGATTGAACCTGGGTCTCTCACACTGTGGGGCAATAGCTTTACTCACTGTACCCTATGTAGCAGCTTTGCTGGGTTCACAGCACGACTCCTCACTGAACCGGCGTAAATGTTGCGGCTTGATAGAGGGAGGGAGGTGCTGGCCACGAGGTTACAGATTGTGGTGGAATCGAACTCTGCTGCAGCTGACATGCACAGTGCTAGAAGGATGTGCTTTAAGCATTGTTCAGCCACAGGCAGACACTTAAAGCTGTGACACTGGGTCAGGTCTATTCTGCCTAATTACTCCAGCCTGCAGGGCATGTGCCACATAATTTCATTTTCCCTGGTCTATTACAGCTGTGTCATTTTTGAAAGCTCTGCAGCTTCCACTGATAGCGGAACCAGGGCCAAAAGTCAATCAAGGTTGCCACTAATAGCATCGCAGTAAATATTTGCATGTGACAATTAACAGACTCATTCCTTAATCGTGCAAAATATATCGATTTAAACACTTTTGGTTTGCATTTCAAGTTTTTTTTCATGAAAAAATATCTGGTTATTGATGTTACTGCTTCAGAGTATATTTTGAAGTCAGTGTCGACAAATATCTATACCAGTTCCCGGTTGGAGTGGGGAGCAGCACTGTACTGACCTGAGCTCAGTTGTCAGGCAGGCAAGATGTTCTCCAGGGTACTGTGTGGATTTTGCTGACAGCACATATCACACTAAAACCCCTAAAGAAACAATCAGTAGTGCTGACATGCTTGACTGATGCATCAAAGTATAAATTCACAAGGAATTAGTTTTATTTTTTACTCTCTGTGCTGGGGATGGAGAGGGAAGGACTTTGAAAGTAGTCAGAATTGGATATTAATAGATATCTCTGAACTATGCTTGAAGTAGTTATATATAAAAAGTATATTGCAATGGAAAAGACTACTTGACTAATAAGATCTGCTGAAACAGGTTCCAATGGGGATTCTCATGAAAAAATTCAGCAATTTTTTCCTCTTTCAAGGAAAATTAAACAAAATCCATAAACTACTGCTTCGGGACATCTGACCCTAATTTTCGCACAGTGTTTAGGTTTTCAATGCATTTGGTATTAAACTTGCATTGTTAACACCATGCTAATTATATGTTAATTGCTGAGTTGAGAGGGCGTTCAGTCTAATCCCCAATGGAATAGGAAAGTAACGTCGTCAAAAATACTTGGAAGTAATCTTCAGAAAATTAGCTTGTGGAGAAAGCGATGGTCTCATTTGCATTTGATGTAAAAGGAAGCTGCTTTGGGGATTGGGGAATACGCTCTGGGCATCTGTTACACAAAGTTTTCAATTCCACCTTCGATAGTCCTAGGGAGATGGATAATTAAACGGCGTAGAGAAACGGAAAGGAAAGAAGAAGGGGGTGGATGAGTCAGGCATTAATTAAAGGAGTGTTGAAGCTACTGGTAAAGGAAGAATGAAGCTGGAAGGCCAAAGACAGAGGTTACACAGAAAGGACAAGGGCCTCAGTGGGTCAGGCAGCATCTGTGGAGGGGAATCGGGGAGGAGGTACAGGAGCCTGAAATCCCACACTCAATGATTCAGAAACAGTCTCTTCCCCTCTGCCATCAGGTTTCTGAACCCATGAACACTACCTCATTGTTTCTTGCTTTGCACTATTTACTTATTTTTGTATAATAATTTCATGTCTTTGCATCGTACTGCTGCCGCAAGACAACAGATTTCACGATATAGAAGTCAGTGATAGTAAATCTTATTCTGATTCTGAACAGTCGACATTTCAGGTCGAGACCTTTCATCTGGGCTGGAAAGAAAATCTCAACCCAAAACGTCGACTGTTCATTTCTCTCTGCAGATGCTGCCTGACCCGCTGAGTTCCTCCAGCACTTTGTGTGTTGCTCCAGTTTCCACTGTCTGCAGTCTCCTGTGGCCCCAGAGACAAGTTGTTTGTTTAGAAGTAAGGGAAAACACAGGAGCTGGAACACCATTGAATGGAGGCTGGAAGCAGGCCGGTTGCAGAGAGATGTGGGGATCTCTGGGGACTCCAATCCTCCTACTTTCCCATACTGGGATGTAAAGAGCAGAAGGAAACAGGAATTCTGGAAATGTGCTTGAGGAAACAAGGAGATGGTTTTTGTGAACTGACTCCTCTGTGGAGGGTCCATCGCCAGAAGTTACTGAGTTACAATAGTTATTAAAACAGTAAATGGCGAATTGAAATTTTCTTCACTCTCTACCCCCCCCCCCCCCCCACCCGGGACATTCTCTCTTCTCTCCTCTTCCATCGGGTAGAAGATACAGGAGCCTGAGGGCACGTACCACCAGGCTCAAGGACAGCTTCTATCCCACTGTGATAAAGACTATTGAATGGTTCCCTTATACAATGAGATGGACTCTGACCTCACGATCTACCTTGTTGTGACCTTGCACCTTATTGCACTGCACTTTCTCTGTAGCTGTGACACTTCACTCTGTACTGTTATTGTTTTTACCTGTACTACATCAATGCACTCTGTACTAACTCAATGTAACTGCACTGTGTAATGAATTGATCTGTACAATCGGTATGCAAGTCAAGTTTTTCACTGTACCTTGGTACAAGTGACAATAATAAACCAATACCAATACCAAATCTTGGAAGGCTGTTAAAGCCTGAAATGTCCCACTTGACAGAATAGTTAAAGTAGTTAACTCAGCAACCTTCAAAAGGCAATTGTATATGAACTTGGTTGTTGTCAAGTTCATGTACGGTTAGGGAGTAGAGGCTGGGATGTGGGTCTACACCAGGCTGCTCTTTGAAGGATCTGCCACTGGCACAGTTGGCTGAATGAGCTTGGTACTCTGATTTGTCAAGGAGTGGAAGTAACTTTACAGGGACAGAGGGTGGGGCTCCCTTGCATTAGTGACTGCAAGGACTTCAGAGAGGAAAATGCTGATTTCCCATTGGTGTTCAGAGGTTGGATGTGCATGGCGGTGGAGTGGGCTGTTAAATCACTGAAGGAGTAGTCCTGAGCTCTGGATTGATGATTCAGGGACGTGGATCCAAATGCCAACATTGGAGAATTTAAATTCAATTAATGAAATAAATCTGAAATAAAAAAAACCTAGTATTAGTAATGGTGACAATAGATGCAGGATTTTCATAAAATCCCCTCTGATTCAGCAGGGGTCACTGGGAAGGAAATCTGTCATCCTTCTCTGATCAGGCCTACATGTGACTGCAGACCATTAATGATGCTCTGAAATGTAGGGATGGGCCATATGTGCTGGCACTTCCACTGCCACCCCACAGCCTGTGAATGAATAAAAAGATGTACTTGCATTCATTTCTTCAGATCCTGTAGGGTTTTCAATTCTGTTGAAATTACTTGAGAAACAAAGGACTGCAGATGCTGGAATCTAGATGAAAAACACGATGATGCTGGAGGAACTCCGCAGGCCAGGCAGCATCCGTGGAGGAAAGCAGGCGGTCAATGTTTTGGGTCAGGACCCTTCTTCAGGACTTTCTTCCTCTCTTCAACAGGAGTTTCATGTCCCTCTCTCACTGCTCCCCCTCTGTGATCCCAGCCCGTCTCCCCTCTTTTGTCCACCGATCATAGAACATATAGAACATAGAACAGTACAGCACAGTGCAGGCACTTAGGCCCACAATGTTGTGTCGACATTTTATCCTGCTCTAAGATCTATCTAACCCTTCTCTCCCACATAGCCCCCTATTTTTCTATCATTCATGTGTCTATCTAAGAGTCTCTTATATGTCCCTAATGTATCTGCCCTCACAACCTCTGCAGGCAGTGCGTTCCACACACCCACCACTCTCTGTGTAAAAAAACTTACCCCTGACATCCCCCTTATACCTTCCTCCAATCACCTTAAAATTATGTCCCCTCGTGTTAGCCTTTGTCGCACGGGGAAAAAGTCTCTGACTGTCCACTCGATCTGTGTCTCTTATCATCTTGTGCACCTCTATCAAGTCACCCCTCATCCTCCTTCTCTCCAAAGAGAAAAGCCCTAGCTCACTCAACCTATCCTCATAAGACATGCTCTCCAATCCAGGCAACATCCTGGTAAATCTCCTCTGCACCCTCTCTAAAGCTTCCACATCCTTTCTGTAATGAAGCAACCAGAACTGAACACTGCTCTGTTTTTCCCTCCTCTACATCAGGTTTCCCCTTTTCCTATCTTCAGTCCTGAAGAAGGGTCCTGACCCGAAAAACTGACCGCCTGCTTTTCTCCACGGATGCTGCCTGGTCTGCAGAGTTCCTCCAGCATCAGTGTGTTTTTCATATTGAAATTACTCCTCAGATAATGAAACATTCCACATCCAAATGCAGCTAAACCTGGACAATATCCAGCCCTGGGCTGACAGGTGGCAAGTAACATTCACGCCACACAAGTGCCAGGCAACGATGACTTCCAACAGGAGAAAATCCAGCTCTCACCCCCTGACATTCAATTCCATTACCATCACTGACTCCCATACCATCAATATCCTGAGTGTTGAGCATCTACAAGTAGGTAATAAAAGTTACCAGAACCTGAGCAATTAGCAACTCAATAAAAGATATGATTCAAATGCACACAAAATGCTGGAGGAACTCAGCAGGCCAGGCAGCATCTATGGAGGGGAATAAACAGTTGACGTTTCAGGGCGAGACCCTTCATCAGGACTGGCTATGTAGTTGATGAAGTTGATGAGCTCAGCACGGGTGCAGGAAGCAGCACCAATGCAGTCGTCAATGTAACGGAGAAAGAGTTGGGGGGCGTTACCGGTGTAGGTTTGGAACATGGACTGTTCCACATAGCTGACGAAAAGGCAGGCAGAGCTGGGGCCATGCGAGTACTCACGGCTACACCTTTGGTTTGGAGAAAGTAGGAGGAGCCGAAAGAGTTGTTGTTGAGGGTGAATCCCAGTTCTGCCAGACAGAGGAGGGCGGCGGAGGGGAACTGGTTGGGTCTCTTGTCGAGAAAGAAACGGAGAGCCTTAAAGCCTTCCTGATGAGGGATGGAATTGTAGAGGAACTCGACATCCATGGTGAAAATGAGGCAGTCAGGGCCTGGGAACTGGAAATTGTTGGTGATGGAGAGCATGTGAAGTGTCACAGACATAGGTGGGAAGGGACTAGACCAAGGGGGACAAAATGGAATCAAGATACGAGTTCAGTGGGGCAGAAGCAGGCAGAAACAATGGGCCTACCGGGGCAGTTGGTTTTGTGGATCTTGGGTAGGAGGTAGAAATGGGCAGTGCGGGGTAGGGGAACTGTGAGGTTGGAGGCTGTAGAGGAGAGACCTTCAGAGGTGAGATACAAAGACATATGATTTTTTTATTATTCATTCAAAGGATGTGGGCTTCGCAGGCTGAGCCAGCACTAATTGCCGTCCCTAGTTGCCCTTGAGAAGGTGGTGGGGAGCTGCCTTCTTGAACCCCTGCAGTCCCTGAGGTGTGGGTGCACCCACAGTGGTGTTAGGGAGGGAGTCCAGGATTTTGACCCAGAAACTGACCAGGAGCAGTCATGTACACAGTGTGGCTACAAGAGCAGGTCAGAGGCTGGGAATCCTGTGGTGAGTAACTCAGCTCCTCACTCCCCAAAGCCTGTCGACCATCTACAAGCCTCAGGTCAGGAGTGCAATGGAAAACTCTCCACCTGCCTGGGTGAGCCCAGCTTCAACAACACTCGAGAAGCTCCACATCATCCAGGACACAGCAGCCCGCTTGACAGGCCCCCCATCCACACCAACTCACTCACTCCACTACCGACGCACAGTAGCAGCAGTTTGTACCATCTACAGGAGGCACTGCAGCGACTCACCGAGACTCCTCAGACAGCACCTTCCAAACCCACCACCTCTACCAGCTAGAAGGACAAGGGAAGCAGGAGCACGGGGACCCCACCCCCTGGGAGTTGCCCTCCAAGCCACACACCGTCCTGACTCAGAAATATCTCGCCGTTCCTTCACCGTCACTGGGTCAAAATCCTGGAACTCCCTCCCTAACCGCACTGTGGGTACACCCACACCTCAAGGACAGCGGTGGTTCCAGAAGGCAGCTCACCACCACCTTCTCAAGGGCAACTAGGGCGGGCAATTAAATGCTGGCTCAGCCTGTGAAGCCCACACCCCTTGAATGAATAAAAAATCAAATGTTGGAATCTCTTTTGTTAATTTGCCAATTGCTCAGACCCTGGTAACTGTTATTACCTGCTTGTGGATGCTCAGTTGGGTTTGAAATCCATCAGTGAGGTTTGCAGGAGCTGTCTATGTTGAAGAATGTATTTTTGTGTAAGACAGCAATGAAAGTGGTAAGTATGGCCTGTTCTCTCTGTGTCTGTCCTGCTTCCTGGATGAAATGAATGATCAGCTCACATTGCACTTCTGTGGGAGGTAATTGTGCTCAGAAAATTGCAGGCATTCACCCAATGAAAATGTTTCAAAAATTAGTCAGGCAATTTGAAGTGAATGCAATTTCACCTCCTTCTTTGGTCATATCTTTGTAAATCCCGAGAGATGATGTGGAAGTCAAGATTTTAAGATGTGTTGAAACATTAAAACAAATGATCCAAATATTAACAGGAGCCACAAACCTTTCTCCCGAAAAACACTTAAACATAATGTAATGGAAAATTGATGCCACCGTGTTCATTCATATTAAATGTTGTTTGTCCTGCTCATCACGATCCAAACCCTCACTCTCCACATGACACATTAGTTGTTCATCAATGATATCACCTTATTAGTGATTACTGGGAACATTTATACAGGAATGTGCCATGAAATATACTGATTCAGTTATTATTGAATATTGACTTGCTGCCAATCTGAATGCATAGTTCAGTTTGTATTTTGATCAGATTTTTAGGAGTAAGCAATAAACAAGCTAGAAATAAAAACAGAGAATGCTGCAGATACCCCGTATGTCAGACAGCATCTGTGGAGAGAGAAGAAGAGTTAATGTGTCACTTCTGATGATTGGTGATCGAACTGAAACATTTCTCCACAGATGCTGCCTGACCCGCTGAATAATTCTAACATTTTCTGCTTTTATTTCAGATTTTCAGCATCTGCATATTGTTTTGTTTCTTGATAAACAAATTAAATGTCATCAATGTCTTTGTGGTAAAATTGAGATTCAGATCACATATTCTGATTGCTTCCTTTTCTGCAGTTCAAGTAGAATTCTACAATGGCTCCTTCATTTGCCTTTATCAGGGATACACAAGTTTTAATCCAAAACTATGTCACCTTGGCCCAGTGATGGTGGGACACGTGCCATAACTGGTCTTTCTCACGTCTCTAAAGAGAGACCATATTGTGCAGTGTTTCTCTGAAAGGAAAATTGGGTATTTGGTTTATTATTGTCACATGTACCGAGGAACAGTGAAAAATGTTGTTTTGCATGCCATCCGTCCAGATCATTTCACCACATCAGTGCATTGAGGTAGTACAAGGGAAAGCAATAACAGAATGCAGAATAAGTGCAGTGCAGGCAGACAATAAGGTGCAAGGTCATCACGAAATAGATTGTGAGGTTAAGAGTCCATCTTATTGTACTAGGAGACCATTCAATAGTCTTATAACAGTGGGATAGAAGCTGTCCTTGAGCCTGGTGGTACGTGCTTTCGGGCTTTTGTAACTTCTGCCTGATGGGAGGGGGGAGAAGAGAGAATGTCCGGGTTGGGTGGGGTCTTTGATTATGTTGGCTGCTTTACCAAGGCAGCAGGAAGTGTAGACAGAGTCCATGGAGGGGAGGCTGGTTTCCGTGATGTGCTGAGCTGTGCCCACATCTCTCTGCAGTTTCTTGCGGTCCTGGGCAGAACAGTTGCCGTACCAAGCCATGGTGCATCCAGATAGGATGCTTTTTATGGTGCATCAATAAAGGTATCATCAGCATGAATAGCTTAACAGACAAGAAGAGACCTTGCGTTTATATAAATTATAAACAGAAACTTCTGCAAATTCTCAATATGTCAGGCAGCATCTATGGAGCAAGAAACAGAACTAATATTTCAGGTCAATAACCTATAATCAGAGCTCATTTCCTTTTCTATAACTGCTATTGTGACTCAACTCATCCCTAAACACTTAATGTTAATGTTCTTAGTTATGCTGTGAGGTGAATTATTCAATTAAACAGCCCTTTTTATCTTTTACTGATTACTTCAATTTGAAAATTATTTCCAGAACAGTTACAGCTCCAGATGGCGGCCTGCCACCACCTCCTGAAGGGCAGTTCAGGAGGCACAATGAATGCTGGCCTTGCCGGTGATGTCCAGATCCCTAAAATTAATAAAAAAAAGTGTTGGTGAACAAGTCACTTTAAGTGTAGGTGTGCTGAAGGCGAACAAATTAGGTAAAAAAATGAGGCACAAAGGTGCTGAACATTCCAGGAAATGAGCGACAGTCAGGAGAAATGAAAGAAGGTGATTTTATCAAGAAGGAATTTAGATACCTGTTGGAAGACGAGGATGTGGTAGACCCTTGCGATAAGTGGGCCAAAGTGATATCTCACTGGTGCTATGAATGGAAAGCTGCATTCAGCCACTAATCTCAGAGCAGATTTCACAACCTGACTGATACCAAGGAGCCAGTGGGAGAACTATTCTGGAAGTAGTTGGTGAATATAAAGTAAATCAATTATGGATCTCTCAAGGTTTGGATCCGACTGTCAGACATCTGCAAGTTGTCAAATGGAAGGATCTTAGCATGTCAGAGTAAATCCCTGCTCTAGACCCTGGGTGCAGTCACTTTTTAAGCTTCCCTTTGCAAAGGAAGCCATCCGGATGTTTAGAAACTAAGATGGAAAGATTGCAATGTATTAGAGAGTGATGCGATGTAACAAGGAACGATTGTCAAAATGAGATAGTGTAGCAACATGTAATTTTTAAGACACAGATCAGATTTGTCTAATTTACAGATTGTTTCGGTTGTACCTCTGGTGAATTCTCTGAAGTACTTACGTGGAGAAGTGGGACTGGGAGAGTAACGTGGAATGAAAACCAAACCATGAAAGGATCATTGGGTGTTTCATCCTGTGTAGCTCTACAAGATAAACTGTGATGTCTTCAGCATCGGTCCCCAAAATTATACTTTCAAAATGATCAACTAACCTTGTTTCTCATGTGATTGGAATGGAATGAAGTGAGAAGAGTGAGTTATCATTCCTCATGTGGGAAAGCTGTTCAGATCTTGCTGAGTGGCCATGATATTTGATCAGACCAGATTAGTAGTTTCCTTTATAAATTGTGGAGCAAATCTGCCAAAGTAGATTTTTCATTCTTGGTCTCTTATGGCTGTGTTTGACATTTCAAATCAGATTGTATTGCAGTCATAGAGTCACAGAGTTGCACAGCATAGAAACAGGCCCTTCGGCCCACCGAGTCTATGCCGACCACCATGCCTATCTATACCAATCCCACCTGCCTGCATTAATGTCACCTCCCTCTGTGCCCTGCTCGTTCAAGTACCTGTCCAGGTGCCTCTCAATGTTGTTACTGTTCCTGTCTCCACCTCCTCCTCTGGCAGCTCATTCCAGGTACTAACTACTCTGTGTGAAAAATTTACCCCTCAGATCCCCATTAAACCTCCTCCCTCCCACCTTAAGCCTATCTCCACTAGTTGCAGACACCCCTACTATGGGAAACAAGAGCCTGGCTATCTATCCTATCGATGCCCCTCATAAGTTCACGTTCCTCTATCTTGTCACCCCTCAGCCTCCTTCACTCCAGGGAAAACAGTCCCATCCTACCCAGTCTCTTTTTATAACGCCACCCCTCCAATCCAGACAATGGCCTTGTGAATCTTTTTTGCACCCTCTTTAGCTTAAGTTGCATAAGAAAGTAAAAGTTTTAAAGTTATCTGCTAATTGCTTATTGAAACAGTAAATAAGTTTAAAGTGTTCAACATGTTTATTTAACACAATTTCTGTTCATTCATTGGCAGCAGAGAAAACAGTGTTCAATTGATGAAGTAATTATAGCTTCTCTAACAAAGAAAACTCAAAATCCATTTTAATGCAAATATTACATTCTTTCTACTTCAGTCTTGTTCAGGGATCAGGACTCACACAATAGGATGTTTTGCATAGACTACCTCTTGCTATGTTGCTTCCTCTATTTAAGCAGTACAGGCAGGCTATGTAGCAGTGGTTGTCACAGAAAGCATTGTATCGCTGTGGCTGACTGCTGTGCTTGAACTGACAGGGACCAGATGGCATTTGCTGCTTGCTAGCTACAGTCCTGCTGACTAAAGTACAGCTGCTTTTCCCAACTGCCGTAACATCATCCATTTAAAACCCTTCAAGGTACTTGGTGCATTAAGGACCGTACAATTTAACACTTACACTACTTAAACGTAATTGTCAGCAATTTACTTGCTCTCTGTGACTCTGTCAGCTGGAGATCCCAGCACACTGTGACATGGCCAAGAAAGTGGAGAGTAAAAATGAATGGGAAATGTGATAAATAAATAACCCAACTATTTTAAGCTTATCCTTTGGACTGGAGATGTGATGTTTCAATATCTTTTGATGCAGCATCTGAGGACTCATTTTCTGATCACACCTAATTTAATACAGTGTACAAAGTAATTAAGTTGCAACCAATGTCTGTTAGTAAAATCTACGCATCATTCACAACCAGCTGGCATTACTGGCTGTGCCACAGTGCTTGTCCTTGAGAAGGTGGTGGAGAGCTGCCGTCATTAACCACAGTAGTCTGTGTGGTGAAGGTGTTCACGCAGGGTCACTGGCCACTGAGTCTAAGTCCTCAGTGATGATGAAGGAACGGTGATCTGGGTGGTGTACAAATGAGAGGCGGTGGTGTTCTCATGTGCCATCAGCAAGGTGAAAGAGCTGGTTGTTGACCTATGGAAGCAGGGGGGTGAACACAAGCCTGTCCTCATCAACAGAGCTGCTGTAGAGATGGTCCACAGTTTCAGGTTCCTCGGCATCCATCTCACCAGCAACCTCTCCTGCTCCCTCCACACATGCGGTTGTCAGGAAAACGCATCAGCCTATGCACTTCCTCAGGCATCTGAGAAGATTCAGCCTGTCCACAAGGATTCAGCTTGTCTAAAGATGTGTTATAGGAAGTACCCTGACGGGTTGTATCACAGCCTGGGACGGCAACTGCTCTGCTCTGGACCGAGGGAACCTGCAGAGAGCGGCAAACACTGCTCAGTCCATCACAGGCTCATCACTTCCTTCCACCCAGTCTACCTCACCGTGCATTGCTTCAGGAAGGCTGACAGTGTCGTCAGGGATACCTGCCCCCCTGGCCATTCCCTTTTCTCTCCTCTACCTTCTGGGAGAAGATCCAGGAGCTTGAAAGCCCGGATGTCCAGACTCAACAACAGCTTCTTCTCCACTGCTGTCAGACTCCTGAACCCATCACCTCTCTCACGTCCCCTTCCCGGTGGTGCTGCCACAGTCTCGGACTCTTAACTCTCCCTCTTCTGTTACTGTCACTTTAGCATTTCTTTCTGCACTACCTCCGTTTGCACCACAATCTTTGCCCCATTCTGTTGTTTTGTGCTCGTTGCTGTATTTATTGTTGTATTTATTATCACCAAGTACACTGTTCACTCTGTGAGCTTCACACCAGCAAGGAGTTTCATTGCACCCTGGTGTATATGACAAACTAATATAAGTCTGAAAGGGGGGTGCTTATTAACCGAGACTAGTCTGCTATATTTTTTATTGTAAAGTATCATAAAATGTTGGACCTACAATCCTAGGAATTGTTCTTTGTACACTTTTTGGGACTGTTAGTTGCCGAGGAACAGTCCTCCTGTAGATTACGACAGTGGAGGATGGTGGGGAAACCTTCGAGTCAGACATGGACAGGTTTTTGGACAACAGGGGAATCTAGGTTAAAGGAACTGGGCAAGGAAGTGGATTTGAGTTTAACATTAGGTTAATTATGGTATTATTAAGAAATAGAGCAGGCACAAGGGGCTGTATAGAGTCATTTGAGACAAAGGCTGACATTTCTGGGATTCCCTATTAATTGACATTTGTCCACAAATTAACCAGCTTGACCCTGACTATTATTGCAGTAGAGCACATACCCCCACCTCCAATTCTGGGCAGAGAAGTCCAGGAAGGAATTGTGTCATCTGATAGGAGCAATGTTGTTTCACTATTTTGCTGCCAAACATTACTTACACTGACTGAAATTTCTAGATTTATAAATAAACCTGATTTCAAAGCGTGTCCTGAGAGCTTTCTGAGATTGTCCTACAAGAGATGGCACAGTATTGGACCTTTTCTTAGTCAAAGTCAAAGTCGAGCTTATTTCATACACACAAGTACATGCGTATGTACTTAGGGTAAGTAGCTGGGCAAGTATCAGTGAAAGAGCATTCTGGAGATAGTGACCAGAAAAGTCATGGAGTCATAGAGTTATACAGCACGGAAAACAGGCCCTTCAACCCAATTCGTCCATGTTGACCAAGGTGCTTACCTGAGCTAGACCCATTTGCCTGTGTTTGGCCCATATTCCTCTGCACCTTTCTATCTATGTACCTGTTCAAATGTCTTTTAAATGTTGTAATTGTACCTGCCTCCACTACTTCCTCTGACAGCTCTCTCCATATCCCCCCCACCCTCTTGGTGAAGAGGTTGTCCCTCATTTCTGCTTTAAATCCTTCTCCTCTCACCTTGAACCTATGTGGAAAAAGACTGAATGTTCACCTTATCCGTGCCATCATGATTTTATAACTGTGTTTCTCTCTCCACAGATGCTGCCTGACCTGACCGTTTCCAGAAATTTGGCCCCAGGGAAAAGCATTTTTCTTGTTCAGTCACGATCTTAAAAACTCCATTTAGATCTCCACAAAGATTGGCTCATTTTTAAAGGAGGCAATGATCAACTTCCTCAAACTTTAATTCCAGAGACTCGTCTCCTTACTTACTTGATATTTTTACTTGATCAGATGAGTTGATTATCACTTTAAACAATAACAGAAAGAAAATCCTGGCCCCAGCTCATTGATGCAATCCTGAAGAAGGCACGCCAGCAGCTCTACTTTGTTAGGAGTTTGAGGAGATTTGGTATATCACCAAAGACTTTTGCAAATTTCTACAGATGTACAGTGAAGAGCATTCTGATCAGTTGCATCACCGCCTGGTATGGAGGCTCCAATGTGCGAGATCAAAAAAGGCTGCAGAGGGTTGTAGACTCAGCCAGCTCCATCACGGGCACAACCCTCCCCACCATCGAGGACATCTACAAGAGGCGGGGCCTCAAGAAGGCGGCATCTGTCACTAAGGACCCTCACCATGTGGGACATGCCCTCCTCACGTTACTACCATCGTGGAGGAGGTACAGGAGCCTGAAGACCCACACTCAATGATTCAGGAACAGCTTCTTCCCCTCTGCCATTAGATTTCTCAACCCATGAATATTACCTCATTATTCCTTTTTTTTCTTGCACTATTTACTTATGTTTGTAGTTTATAGATTTTTATATCTTTGCACTGTACTACTGACACAAATCAACAAATTTCACGTCATATGTCAGTGATAATAAATCTGATTCTGATTCTGATTATTGCCGATACCACTGTCAGTGTGGGCCAGGTTCTAAGACAAGGCACTAACACTGGAAGCATAATACAGACATAATTCCTCAGAATTATCAGTTGACCAGTTTGATTTATCCTAATTTCTTGTACATCTTGTTGCTACTCTTTTTCTGGCCCTCAGACCTAGTGGGATTTGGAATGAGGTGTGTGGGTGTGAGGTGTGTACCCGTGATCATCAGTTGCTGAAGCAGTTTCACATTAAAGTTGATTGCATTCATGAATCTTGTTCCAGATCTAACCTGGCACTGGATCTGAGAGCAGACCACATTGGACGTGTGACACAGACACAGAGCATTTGGTCCAACCAATCCTTGCTAGCACCGATGCACCACTCGAGCTTGCTCTCATCTTTCCCCATCTATCAGTGTAACCCTCTATTCCATTACATGCTTATCCAGCCTCTCCTTAAACACACCCAAACTGTTCTGTTGGGGGAGTTGCACATTCTCACCGCCGCTGGGTATAGTTCAAGATTAAGTTCAAGTTTATTATCACAGGCATACATACCCAGGGTATAGATGCCATGAAAATTAGCTTTCTGCAGCAGCAGCTCAGTACATAAATTATCCATAACTTACATTGCAAAATAAACAAAATTCCCTCTTGGATTTCTGTGAATATCTTATATTGATGGCTTCTAGTTATGTTCTTCTCCACAAGTGGAGCACCTCTCTGTGCCTACTCAATCAAAACCCTTCATCACTTTAAAGACTTCGATGAACTCACCCTTCCAGAGAAAAGGGGTTGAGTTTGTTTGCCTTTTGTAGATATTCTGGTGGCATTGTTGTGAGTCTCCTCCGCAGCTCCCCAATGCATCCACACCCTTTCAATCTTGCATTCTTTCTCAGTATTGATGACGCCGGTATTGATGAGGTCATCCAGTTTGGTCTCATCTGTAAATTGATTGTGTTCTTGCTTCTGAGATCTAAATCTTTAATATCAGCAGTGAACAACAAAGATTCTTGTGAGACCATGCTCTCTGTCAATTGTTTTCAGAATTCATACACAGAACATCGAACAGTACAGCACAGGAACAGGCCCTTCGGCCCACCATGTCTGTGCCGACAATGATGCCAATCTAACTAAGTCCATCTGCCTGCACATAGTCTATATCCCTACCTGAATGCCTCTTGAACATTGCTACTGCTACACTCTCTGTGTGGAAAAACTTTCCACGTGAAACTTTATTATTGCACTCAAATCTTGCAATGAAAAGGGATTTCTCTACTTTTAGAACTCATATACTCATAGAAAGCTTCCTATCCAGATGCATTATGGCTACTGCGCTGCCCAAGACTGCAAGAAACTGCAGAGAGTTGTGGGCACAGCTCAGCATGTCACAGAAACTAGCCTTTCCTCCACAGATTCTGTCTACACTTCTCACTGCCTCAGAAGAGCACTGCCCCACTCCCATCGGGCAGAAGATACAAAAGTCTGAAAGCATGTATACCACCAGGCTCAAATCAGCTGCTATCCTGCTGATATAGGACTATTGAACAGACTCCTAGTATGATAAGATGGACTCTTGACCTTATATTCTACCTTGTCATGACCTTGCACCATCACATCTGTGTGGGTTTCCTCCGGGTGCTCCAGTTTCCTCCCACATTCCAAAGATGTACGGGTTAGGAAGTTGTGGGCATGCTATGTTGGTGCCAGAAGCGTGGCAACATATCTTATTCTGTATTCTGTTATTGATTTCCCATGTACTACCTCAATGCACTGTTGTAATGAAATGATCTGTATGGACCATATGCAAGACAAATCTTTAAGCGACCCAGGTTCAATACTGTCTGTAAGGAGTTTGTACGTTCTCCCCGTGTCTGCGGGTGCTCCGGTTTCCTCCCACATTCCAAAAGACGTCTAGGTTAGGAAGCTGTGGGCATGCTATGTCGACGCTGGAAGCGTGGTGACACTTGCGGGCTGCCCCCAGAACATTCTATGCAAAAGATTTATTTCACTGTGTGTTTCGATGTACATGTGACTAATAAAGAAATCTTAATCTTAACTGTACCTTGGTACAAGTGACAATAATAAACCAATTTACCAATTTACCAAATTTACCATTTAATCTCTGCAGTACTTTATAGATATTAATGACAGTAGGTTCCTTCCTCTCATTAGACCGTTGGTGCTCACCATTTCTGTTCCATTTATTGACTTCTACAATGAAGTCAAAATAAAATCCCAGCTCCTTCTATTTCCCCATTATAACTACTTCTGTCATTGTCCCTGTGAGTTTCAGGGATTCTATCTAAATGTGGAAGTCTTAAGTTCACTCCCCAGACTCCACACACTATTTCCCATGGAGTCCACTGGAAGAGATGAAGCTTGCTGAGATTCCAAAGTATCTATGCTGTGGAACAACAATAGGAAAGGATAGGATGGATAGGAGAAGTTTAGAGGGATATGGACCAAACACTGCGAACTGGGACTAGCTCAAGTAGACAACATGGTTGGCATGGAGGGGTTGGGCCGAAGGGCCTGTTTCCGTGCTGTGTAACTCTATCACTCTAACAGGACACATTTAAAATGGAATTAACAAGAGTGCAGGAAAACATTCTCCTCTGGAATAAACTAAAATTCCTATCCATTGATAACTGTACTGGTGCTACTTCCTGCACTTGTACATACGACATTCAAACATTTCATCACCTTTGCTGCCTCCTTCCACTTTTGTCTTCTGCTTTTTCACTTCTTTATCTCCATCTCAAGTGATAGACCAGCAGCCAGCACACATTGCAACCCACGGGCTCTGGCAGCTACCTTCATTTTCCCTCCTCCTACCCAGAACGCTATCTCGGAAACTTGTGGGACCAGGAAAGGACTTCAAAGACTTGTCCCGGGACTGATCACTCCTGCCTACTCAGGAAGCATGTTGCACTAAGCTGTCCTGTTGAGTTAATTGAGAGGACGTTGATGGTCCTGTCTCCATTTCACTTGATTCGTTCTCACCGACTGTCAGCCCAGACCACGGGTTCCAACCAGGGTGCAGATCCCTAACCTCACAATCTTTAATTATGAGGCAAGTGTGCATCTAACCTAGACAAGCTACACGTAAATTAGCAATGAAATATGTTTCCTGGCAAAAGCTCATGAGATATTCTATAAAGCTTGCAAAGAAAGATCACCCCTGGAAAGAAATTGAATGTATTGTTACAAAGGATCATGATTTAGAATGATTTGTATGCAATGTCAGTGGGTACCTGCTGAGTTAAATGATTTTAGACTTCCCTTACCCATGGAGCCATCAACAGCAACTAAATTGGAATGCAATCAATTGTGTTGGAAAGCATTTCACAGGAACACAGAGGAGAAACCTGCTGCAAGTGGCCACTGAGGCTCTTCAATATAGCTACATGTGTTCTCTGAATGACTGGTTATTATAATCCATTTCCCTGACTGAAGATAAGAACCCATTTATTTGCAAGTACAAAAATATAACAAGTCTCTTCTGGTAATAAACCTGACTCCTGTATGATAGATGGTCAAACCCTGCTTCAAGGTGATGAGCATTTGATGTTCCGGTCAATAACCATCACACCCCTGGCTCCAAGGTAACACTGCATATTCAGATGTTAGTTACGCTGCTCACTTCCTGCAGTTCATGATGGCAGAGAAAGTCTTGTATCATTTCAATCTAACACTGATTACTGTGTAAAATTATGTGAGAAGAGTTTTGGGTGGTCCAACTGCTCAGTTGAAAGTGTTTTGAACTTTACCTTTAAGAACAAGCAGGTAAACATTGTGGGAGATGAGGATGTAAATTTCATTACCTCTGTGTCTACTGGAGGCTGCGTTCAACCTCAGACCTGCAGGAAGCTGTTGCTTTTAGTGTTTTAAACATGTGTGATGTTTAAAGTTTTTCACGCGTTCAGAATGTTTAGGCATAGATGGCAGGAAGAATAATGAAACTCAGGTGACATTACATAAAGTAAATGTCACAGTTGTGAAGGCTGTACTGGAGCAGAGGGACGGTGGACTTGTGCATTGGTCCTCAGGGTGACAGGGCATGCTGAGAGAATGGTTAGTGTGACTCTGAGATTCATAATCAAAGGTGGAGATGTGAAAGTCAGGAGGTTATGGCAAAACTGTTAAAAACACCGGTGAGGCCACAACTGGAGATTTGCATCTGATTCTAACCATCACACTTCAGGAAGGTGTAAAGCTCTTAGGGAGGGTGCTGGCACTATTGATGAAGGGTCTCGACCCGAAACGTCGACTGTTTATTTCCCTCCATAGATGCTGCCAGACCCGCTGAGTTCCTCCAGCACTTTGTGTGTGTTGCACTGGAATTGATGTGGGATTTCTAACAAAGTTAGACTTGTTCTCTTTGGAGTTCAGAGAGTTGAGGGGGGGCTTCTTCACACAAAGGGTGGTGCGTATTTGGAATGAGCTGCCAGAAATAGTGGTTGAGATGGGCACATTAGCAATAGTGATAAACCATCTAGATAAGTACGTGGATGGGAGAGGTTTAGAGAGCTATGGGCCAATGTGGGCAGATGGGACTAGCTGGCTGGGCAATCCAGGTCAGCATGGACAAGTTGGGCTGAGGGGCCTGATTTCGTGCTAGTGTGACTCTGTGACTCTATTGATAGAGGTGGATAAGATTGCGACGGGCTTAGATCAGGGCACACAGGTTTAACATGTTGGGCAAAAGCTACAAGATGGATGTGAGGGAAAGCGGAGAACAGTTAGGATCTGGAATTCAATGCCTGTTCGGGTTGGTGGAAAAAACAGACTGAATCCAGGTCTTCAGTGAGGACTCGAGAGAGTAATTTGAATGGCAACGGGGAAAGAAAATGAAAATGGGGTTGGGAACAGGAATGGCCTCGATGGGTGAATTGCTTCTTTCTGTGCCATGATTCCATGATTCAATGTTTCCATTCCATGAAGACTTTTCTCATTCACTTTTGGGATCTGAGCATTGCCGGTAAGGCCAGCATTTGTTGCCCATCCTTAACTGCCCTTGAGAAGGTGGTGGTGAGTCGCCTGATGCAGTTTGAGTGAGGAAGGTCCTCCCACAGTGCTGTTGGAGACGGAGATCCAGGATTTCAATCCACTAACAATGGAATGGTGACGTTTCCAAATCAGGTTGGTGTGTGACTTGGAGAGGAACCTGTGCACCTAGACCCTTGTCTTTCTTGGTGGTAGAGGCCAGGGTTGGGCAGGTTCTGTTGGAGTAGCCTTGGTGTGTAACTGCAGTGCATAGTGCAGTACAGTGATAGAAGATTGGCTGACTGGCAGGAGGCAAAGAATGGGAATAAAGGGGGCCTTTTCTGGTTGGCTGCCAGTGACCAGTGGTGTTCTGCAGGGGTCGGTGTTGGATCTGCTACTTTTCACATTATATGTTAATGATCTGGATGACGGAATTGAGGGCTTGTGGCCAAGCTTGCGAATGATACAAGATAGGTGGAGGGGCAAGTAGTGTTGAGGAAGCAGGGAGTATGCAGAAGGACTTGGACAGGTTGGGAGAGTGGGCAAAGAAGTGGCAGATGGAATACAGCGTAGGGAAGTGCGTGGTCATGCACTTTGGTGGCAGGAACAAAGGTGTAGACTATTTCTAAACGGGGATTTGGAAATTGGAGGTACAAAGGGACTTGGGAGTCCTAGTGCCGGATTCCTAAAGGTTAACTTGCAGGTTGAGGTCGGTAGTAAGGAAGGCAAATGCAATGTTAGCATTCATCTTGAGAGGACTAGAATGTAAAGGATATAATGCTGAGGCTTTATAAGGTGTTGGTCAGACCATATTTGGAGTATTGTGAGCAGTTTTGGGCCCCATACAAGGAAGGATGTGCTAGTGTTGGAGAGGGTCCAGAGGAGGTTTACAAGAATAATCCCAGGAATGGAAGGGTTAGAGTATGACGAGCGTTTGATGGCCCTGGGCCTGTACTCATTGGAGTTTAGATGAGGGGGGATCTCATTGAAACCTATGAATATTGAAAGGCTTGCATAGAGTGGACGTGGAGAGGATGTTTCCAGTAGTGGGAGAGTTTGGGACCAGAGGGCACAGCCTCAGAATAGAAGGACGTCCCTTTAGAACCGAGATGAGGAGGAATTTCTTCAACCAGAGGGTGGTGAATCTGTGGAATTCATTGTCACAGACGGCTGTGGAGGCCAAGTCATTGGGTGTATTTAAAGCAGAGGTTGATGGATTCTTGATTAGTAAGGGTGTCAAAGGTTATGGGGAGAAGGCAGGAGAATGGGGTTGAGAGGGAAAAATAAATCAGCCGTGATCGAATGGCGGAGCAGATGGGCTGAATGGCCTAATTCTGCACCCATGTCTTATGGAGGGAGGGAATGTTGAGGGTGGTGGACGTGGTGTCAAACAAATAAACTGCTTTTCCTGGATGTTCCTGGAGTCAGACTCATGGAATCATATGACACAGAAAAAGGCCCTTCAGCCCATCAGGTCCATGCTGGTCATCATGGTGTTATGTTATTACACTTGTCCAATCGGGTGGAGAGTCTTCCATCACACTCCTGACCTCACTTTCTGCCCACTCCGTTATCACTGGAGTCACCCAATCTTTGTTTCCTTCTCTTCAACAGCTAAATGAGTTTGGCTTTCAGTTGTCAGCGAGTGATGCACAACCCCGACCTCACTCACCCTCTCCCCTGCACGGCCTCTGCAGTCAGACTTGACATTTTGCTCCATTCAGACATCGGTAAGACCAAATACCTCCATATCGACAATGGACCCTGCCCATAGCGCCAGGACAATGCCATCCTATTTTGCCTGCAGGTCTCTGTATTTTTACCAACTTGCATTATTGTACGACTAGAAGTTATAGAGTCATACGGCATGGAAACAGGCCCTTGGCCTGACTTGTCCATACCAACTGTGTTGCCCAGCGAGCCAGTCCCATCTGCCTGTGTTTGGCCCAGAGCCCTCTAAACCTCTCATATCCATGTACTTATCTAGATGGCTTTTAAATGCCTGCCTCAACCACTATTTCTGGCAGCTCATTCCAAATACGCACCACCCTTTGCGGGAAGAAGCTGCCCCCGATGTCCCTTTTAAATCTCTCGCCTCTGATCTTAAACCTATACCCTTTTTTTTAGTGCACACCTGTAATCTACTTCTGACTTTTGAATTTAGCCAGGTCTCCCGGCTCTTTGTTGTGAACAGTTAGTATGATGCATTACACATCAGCCTGTGATAAATGCCTGACATTTTTGACAACTCCGGTGGGCCATCAACAAAATTACCACTAGCTAAACTTTTTAAATTTTAGATTGGGTATTACAATCCCACTGGCCTGGTTTGGATTATCTGTCACTCAATAACCAGAGCACTGTTACTCAGTGGCAAAACTGCAAAATCCCAATTAGATTAAATCATGAAAATGGAAATAAAGAATCACATCGTTCACTACCTGAGAATGTTCCAAAGCACCTCACGGCCAATGAAGCACTTTTCAAATATGGTTCAGGAAACAAAGCAGCCAGTGTGAACACAGCAAGCTCCCACAGGAATGGTATAATGAGCAGAAAATTTGCCTTACTGACGTTGTTTGGGAAATAAAAATGTTCCTTCTTTTTGAAAGTGCCATGGGATTTTTTTTCTGTCAGCCTAAGAGGGCACATGAGGCTTTTGTGTAATGCAACATCCTCTGACATTGCAGCACTCCCTCAGTGGGACCTTGAAGTCCCAGTCTCGATGTTGTACTAAAGGCTCTGGAGTGGAATGGGAACCAGAACTATCCAACTCAGTCCAGCCATGGATAACACCCTGAACAGAAAATAGATTGATTTATGAGAAATATACTTAGAAAGAATATTCCCCTGGGAGAGTGCTGTTCCTCGGGAAGGTAAGCTGACTCTTTGAAAGTGTGGTTGTCTGTGTAATGAGGCAGGAAGGTAATGAGGTTTTTGGTTGCAAGGGACAAATAACTGAAGATCTTTCGCCTAGATTAGGGTATTTGCAGGCCAACAAACAAACATACTCTGAGGCAAGGAGGCTAACTATGTCAGAATTTTGTAAAAAAGTATTTTATGCCTCATTTATGCCTGTATTTTATCCCACTGTGATAAGACTATTGAATGATTCCCTTATATGTTGAGATGGACTCTTGACCTCACAATCTACCTTGTTGTGACCTTGCACCTTATTACACTGCACTTTCTCTGTAGCTGTGACACTTTACTCTGTACTGTTATTGTTTTTACCTGTACTACATCAATGCACTCTGTACTGACTCAATGTATCTGCACTGTGTAATGAATTTATCTGTACGATCAGTATGCAAAACAAGTTTTTCACTGCACCTCGGTACAGGTGACAATAATAAACCAATTCCAATACCAATATCTTGGACTGGTATGTTCCAATACACAGTATCATTCTCATATGTTCTGTTGAGAAAGATTCAATAGCCACACATCAGCCACTTTCCTCGCAGTGTGTTCCATGTACCTACCACTCTCTTTGTAAAAAACTTACCTCGTAAATCTCCTTTAAACTTTCCCCTTCTCACCTTAAACATATGTTCTCAAGTATTTGACATTTCCACCCTGGGAAACAGACTCTGCCTGTCTACTCTATCTGTGCCTCTCATACCTTTATAAACTTCAGTCAGGTCTCCCCTCAGCCTCCGACGCTCCAGAGAAAGCAACACAAGTTTGTCCAACCTCTCCTTCTAGTACATGCCCTCTTATCCAGGCAGCATCCTGGTGAACCTCTTCTGCACCCTCTCCAAACCTTCCACCTCCTTCCTGTAATGGGGGGACCAGAACTGCACACAATACTCCAAGTGTGGCTTAACCAACGTTTTAACATGACTTCCCAACTTCTGTACGCAACGCCCTGACCGATGAAGGCAAGCATGCCATACACCTTCTTTACCACCCTACCTACCACTGCACACAGTGTTCTAGTTGAGGCCTAAACAAAGTTTTATAATATTGGAAGATAACCTCTGTATTCAGTGCCCCAACTAATGAAGGCCAGTATCCCATATGCTTGGTTCACCACGTTGTCTACTTGCACTGCTGCCTTCAAGGTCCCTCTGTTCCTCAGTACTCCCTAAGACCCTACCATTCATGGTGTATGTCCTAGCTTCATTAGTGCTCCCAAAATGCATCACCTCACATTTGTCTGGATTAAACTCCATCTGCTCTTTTATCAACCCATTTCACCAGCACATTGACATCACCCCGTAGCCTGACTACCTTCTACTCTATCCATGACTTCACCACTCTAATGTCATCTGTAACTTTACTTATCATTGCCTCCTACCACCATATCCAAGTTATTCACGTATGTTACAAACAGCAAGGATCTCAGCACCAGTCCCTGTGGAACACAACAGCAACAGGCTTCCAATCACTGAAACAACCCTCTATCATCACACTCTGCTTCCTATTGCTGAGCCAACTTTGGATCCAGTTTGTCAACATGCCCTGGATCTCATAGACCCTCATCTTTTGAACCAGTCTCCCATGTGGAACCTTGCAAAGACCTTCCTGAAGTCCATGTAAACCATAGCTACTGCTCTGCCTTCATGGTCGCACTTGGTTATCTCTTCTCAAAATTCAATCAGATTGGTCAGACAGGATCTGCCCTTGACAAAGCCATGTTGGCTGTCTCTGATTAGACCCTGTCATTCCAAATGAAATTTAATCCTCTCCCTCACCATTTTCTCCAATGACGTCCCTACTGCTGATGTAAGGCTCACAGCTTTGTAGTTACCAGGCTTCTCCCTGCTGCCCTTCTTGAAAGAAGGAACCACTGTTGACTGTGGTCCTCCAGTCAACAGGGGCCTCATTTGTGGTCAGTGAGGATTTAATAATCTCAGTTAAAGCCCCAGAAATCTCTTCCCTTGCCTCCCACAATAGCCTGGGATAAATCCCACCTGGTCCAGGGGATTTGTCCACCTTTAGCCCGATAAGACATCGAGGTACCTCCTCTTTATTTATCGAGACTTTCACCTTCCCCTTTGTTCAATTCTCCAACCATGAGTCTGTTTCCTTTCTGAACACACATGTCACACCGTCACAGAGCACTTTACAGCCCATATATGTCTGAAACAGATGGCTGCATTGTGGGAAAAGCATTATGTGCACAGCAAGCTCGCACAAACAGCAACATGATAATGACCAGGTGAGACAGAGACTCAGGTGCACCTCCTCCAACCTCGTCTATACTGCATTAGGTGCTCCAGATGCAGCCTCCTCTACATTGCTGAGACCAAGCGCAGACGAGGTGATTGCTTTGCCGAGAACCTGTGCTCTGTCCGCCACGGCCTTCTGGAGCTCCCGGTTGCCAGACATTTTAGTGCCCCTCCCCACTCCCACACTGATCTGTCTGCCCCCGGCCTCCTCCATTGCCAGGGTGAGGCTAAACGCAAACTAGAGGAACGGCCCCTCATACTCCCCCGGGTAGTCTACCCTGCAATGGCATGGACGTTGAATTCTCCAACTTTCAGTAACTGCTCCCCCTCTGTCCCTTTCCTCTCTCCGCCTGATCTCCCCAGTTCCTCCCACACCCACCCCAGCCCCCATCGCCCTGTTTCTTTCCCCTCCCCCACCTACACCACCTGCCCACCCCCACACACCCCTCCCACTGGGTCCCCTCCCCCCACTGTTCCCACCTGCCCTCCCCACCTCCCTTATTTGCTTCCATGCTTCACCTTCCTCCCCTGTCAGATCCCACCATCTGCGGCCCTGTGTCACCCCCACCTCTCACCTCCCAGCCTCTGTCGCTATTCCCACCCTCCCCTCCCCTCCTCCATCTGCCTATCCCCCCCCCTCCTCACCTGGATCCACCCATCACCTGCCAGCTCTTGCTCCTCCCCTTCCCCTCACCTCTTTATACCAGCTATCTCCACTCTACTCTTCCAGTCCAGATGAAGGATCTTGACTCGAAACTTCAGCTGTCCATTTCCCTCCACAGATGCCGCCTGACCCATTGAGTTCCTCCAGCAGTTTGTTTTTTACTTCAGATTCCAGCATCTGCAGTCTCTTATGTTTCTGTGATAATGACCAGGTCATCTGGGTTGGTGGTGTTGATGGAGGAATAGTGTTTTTATGGAAAGGAAAGGAGTGTTCTGACTCTGAGTTTACCTGAGTGAGTTTAAAATCTGGATTATGCTTTAACACGTGAGATGTGTCATTCAGTCTGAGATAGTCTTGCATTGTTTGGTTGTAGTATGATGTGAGTCTGGAGTTAAACAACTCATTTACATTGACACAAAACAAAATATTCAAGATAAGATAAGATTTCTTTATTAGTCACATGTACATCGAAACACACAGTGAAATGTATCTTTGCGTAGAGTGTTCTGGTGGCAGCCCGCAAGTGTCACCACGCTTCCAGCGCCAACATAGCATGCCCACAGCTTCCTAACCTGTACGTCTTTGGAACGTGGGAGGAAATGGGAGCACCTGGAGGACACCCACGCAGA
Organism: Pristis pectinata; assembly: GCF_009764475.1. Lineage (NCBI taxonomy): Eukaryota > Metazoa > Chordata > Chondrichthyes > Rhinopristiformes > Pristidae > Pristis > Pristis pectinata. The sequence goes on along the minus strand of NC_067423.1, from coordinate 2,315,520 downwards.
CACGGGGAGAACGTACAAAATCCTTACAGACAGTGGCCGGAATTGAACCCGGGTTGCTGGCACTGTCATCTAAGATATCTTAGATATCTTAATAGCGTAATGCCAACTGCTACACTACCATGCCTGCCCTATCTTAATTTGATTATGTGATAAATTATATAACAATTTAAGAAAAAAATCTCATATGGAATTGCGTGCCAAGATTAAGTGTGATTCCAAAATTGGACTTAAAACACTTTCCAATTTGCTGGAAGTTAACAAGTTGTGGCAGCTTCATCACTGAGATGTAATTTTCCTTTAATTGCTTAAGACAGGTTAGTCTAAACAGTTTGCGAAATTCACCAAGAGATGCAATTACTACAAATAAAGGAAGATAGCAGTGTGAACAATTTCATAGTCCAGATTTGTCAAGAAGCTGTTATTTAATTAAAAGAGTGGCCATTGACAGGATTAATGGAACACAACGTCAGTCAACTGATGCTGATTATAATGAGTCCATTTTTTATGTCATAAACAGTCACAAGTTGTCTGGGGTCATAAGAACAATGAGCTTCTCCGTTAGCAATAAACGCCAACCACATAAATTTATTGTGTGCAATTCTGCTCATCCCACTACAGGAAGGATGTGGAGACTTTGGAGAAGGTGCAGAAGAGGTTCACCAGGACGCTGCCTGGATTAGAGGGTATGAGCTATAAGGAGAGGTTGGACAGATTTGGGTTGTTTTCAATGGAACGTCAGAGGCTGAGGCGAAGTTTATAAAATTATGAAAGGCAGAGACAGAATCTTTCTTCCAGGATCAAAATGTCAAATACTAGAGGACATGCATTAAAGGTGACAGGGGGTAAGTTTGAAGGAGATGTACGGGCCAAGCTTTTTTACACAGAGAGTGGTGGGTGCCTGGAATGTGCTGCCAGGGGTGGTGGTGGAAGCAGACATGATAGTGGCATTTAAGAGGCTGTTAGACAGACACATGAACATGCAGGGAGTGGGGGGATGTGGATCATGTGCAGGCAGAAGGGATTTAGTTTAATTCGGCATCGTGTTCAGCACAGATATTGTGGGCTGAAGGGTCTGTTCCTGTTCTGTGTTCCACGTTCTGAATGGAAAAGGCATATACCCAGTGTCCGTGTATATCTGGTCAACAGCGGTCACAGAGAAAACAATGGCATTTATTGGATTAAGGCCAACTAGTAATGATGGGATAGTGTCTCAGGGTAAAGGACTGGCCATCTAGGATGAGCTGAGGGGAAATTTCTTCAGAGAATCATAAATAAGGGGGGCATTCAGACCAACGTGTCCATGTCAGACACAAAACAACTGTTTCGTCTGAGGCCCCTTCCCTGCTCTTGGTCTTCAAGTGCAGGCTAAGGCGCCCATTAAACACAACGAGAAGTTTTGGCTTCACCACCCTTTCCAGCAGTGAGTCCTGAATCTCTGGAATTCTCTGTCCTTGAGCAGTGTGGATATCCAAACATGAACTAATGGGTTTCTGGATACTGAAAGAATCCAGTGATGAGAGGATCTGCTGGGAAAGGGGACTTGAGGTGCAGTATTTTATTAAATTGGTTGGATTAGAATCAAGGGGCCTCATGGCCTCATCCTTTGCAAGTTCTTATGTTCTTATTGGACAAGATTTTTGTTTCACATTTATTTAAGGATGAACAGATTGCAAATTCACTCTCATTAATTCTCGGATGTGAACAATTTATTATGAATGAAATGCAAAAGGGAGAAGCCAAACTAAAGATCAAGGGACCAAAAATAAATTTCCAGGTAATTCTTCCAGCTGAAGAACAAACTTGTTTATGTTTTGTTATCTTTTCATCTTTTCCTGCTAACATTTTTAAATATACCAGATGAATAATATAAATTCCAAGACCGATATGGTAGTTAAATAATTTAAACTTTGTGAGAAACATATATATTGATGGGTAAAAATAGACAAATTCTTACTGTTTGCAACAAGCAACCTGCTCCAGATTCCAGCATCTGCAGTCTCCTGTGTCTCCAAATTCCTACTGTTTCTTTATTGATCTAAATATTAAGCAGGTGGCACCATGTAAGAATGCAGTAGAGAACTGGGGAATCATTTATTTTCTTTTCCAGGGTGACTTTTACTGAGTTGTACACATCTGGAGTACTGTGTGCAGTTCTGGCCACCACACTCTAAGAATGATGTGGTGGCTTTGGAGAGGGTGCAGAAGTTCACCAGGATGTTGCCCGGATTGGATTGGATTAACTATAAGGAGAGGTTGGACAAACTTGGATTGTTTTCTCAAGAGCATCAGAGGCTGAGGGGGTGACCTGATAGTATCTAAATTATGAGAGGCATAGATGGTTTAGATGATCAGTATCTTTTCCCCAGGATAAAAACTGTTCTATGTTCTCCTCAATGTTTGAGAAGAAATATTTGGCATGACCAATCAATAATTTAGTTACGAGAGATTTGGGGAATGTTACAGGAAACAAATGACTATATGTTGTTTTTCACTAAAGGATCATTGTTCTGCCAATGTATCCTGCTCACTGCAGAAGGCTATAACGTTTAGCTGCTCTATTGTTCAACTGAAAGGCAAGTGATGTTAATCATAAAATTAAGTCTACAGTTTATGACAGTGTGTGTTGATTCTCTGAAGCATCCTACATTAGTGTGAGAATACATTACTGTGTCTGTTATATTTAGCAGCAGTTAAGATTAATTTCTATTTGCTGCAAAGCGAAGCTCATTCTCCAAGACAGATCGTGCCCCATCCATGTTCATGCACCCCCGAGGAGTAATGTGTAATCCAACATAATATCATTTGTACAGTTATTGACATGGTATTTTAATAAATTGTTATGCATTTAGTATCTGGTTTCCTGTTCACCAGACAAGGCTTTGATTGTTGCATTTTATCAGAACAATGATTGGTTGATGATATTTAGTGCATCAGACGGGGGAACTAATTAGGAGGTTTGGGACTCATCGGAGAAAGGTTATTTGTAAAGTGCCACATCAGAATTAATGCCTTTTCAACAACAGGATCACAGTAAAATATTTTAAAGTTAAATTAACAAGTGTTGCTAATTGATTACTATGAGTAAAACTACAATTCTTTCCCAATATAATCCAGAGATATAAAAGTCTTGGAGCCAGCCCCTACTCATCATGATTAAGGAACTGCCAGCTCATTTGAAAGTAATTTACTTCATTGATGAAATCCTGTTTCATCTGCTGTCTGATCATTAGCATATTTCTGGTATAAACTGTTGCTGGACATGATCTGTGGCTTTTATTTGCACCTTCCCTCTTTCCCTGAGAGCAACCACTTGTTGTGCAGGGTCCTTATGAAGAAGTGCTGAGCATTCTTGCATTACTAATGAGGTTTATTCAGCTCTAATTTAATAGGAATTCAATTGGACACCATTTAGAGGATGCTGGGGAGGATGAGTAGTTGATTGGAAATGTGAAGACGATCATGGTAATGCAGATATTTGAAGGAGGTGCATGTGACTCAGGCATTATTACATCTCAAAAGTAAGCAATATTTCATTCTTAACTGGAATAGTGAACATCCTGAGAGGTTCCCTCCACCTCAGTTGGATTAACAGTTATCAAAGATGCAATCGGTGATGATGGGAGGAATCCATGGAGTGCATTTTGTAAATATGAAATGAAAAGCTACCAAAGGAAACCTATCACCAATAATTAGAGCAATACAGTGTGGATTCAGGCCCTTTGGCCCATCGAGTCCATGCCGACCACAGTGCCCACCCAGCTGGACTCAATTTCCTGTGTTCGGCCCATATCCCTCCAAGCCCCGCCCCCTCCATGTACCTATCCAAGTGCTTCTTAAATGATACTGTTGTACCTGCCTCACCCACTTCCTCTGGCAGCTCGTTCCATACACTCACCACCCTCTGTGTGAAAAAGTTGTCCCTCAGGTCCCTTTTAAATCTTTCCCCTCTCACCCTAAATCTATGCTCCCTAGTTTTGGACTCCCCTACCCTGGGGAAAAGACTGTTACTGTCCACCTTATCTATGCCTCTCATAATTTTAAACACTTCTATAAGGTTGTCCCTCAGTCTCCTATGTTCCAAGGAATAAAGACTGAGCCTGGCCAAACTCTCCCTATAACTCAGTTCCTCGAGTCCTGGCAACATCCTCGTAAATCTTCTCTGCGCTCTTTCCAGTTTAACCAGGCCTTTCCTGTAACAGGGTGACCAAAACTGTACACAGTGCTCCAAGTGCCTTACCAACGATTTGTACAACTGCAACATAATGTCCCAACTTCATCTTCAAAGCTCCTTGTGATGAAAGTGCTCTGTGGAAATAGAGACACAAGGAACTGCAGGTTCTGGAGCAACAAACAATCTGCTGAAGGAACTTTCAGTCAGACAGCATCTGTGGAGGCAAACGGATGGTTGACACTTTGGGTCACATTCCCCCATCTCACCTGGTTCCACCAATCACCTACCAGCCCCTGCCTCACCCCTCCCTCTCACCTCTTTACACTGGCTATCTGTCCTCTACACTCTCAGTCCTAGTACAGGGTCTCTACAAGAAAAATTGACCATTCCTCTACCTCCACAGATGCTGCCTGACCCACTGTGTTCCTCCGGCAGTTTGTTTTTTGTACTGTGGAAATAGTGGCCATCGATAGTGTGGGTTTAATGGTGGTAACGTGGTACAATTTACTGGTGTTAGTTTCTCATTGTTTGCCATGGAAGAACAGCAAGATGGAATACAAAAGCTTGGTTCTAGCTTTGAATGTGAACAAAACCAAATCAATACACTGTTGGAAATGATTTAATCCTAACAATGAAATACAATGTGATAGCATTTGGCTAAGTATTTCTGTTCCAGCTTATTTCTTTGTGAATTTCTACCTCCTATGCCTTTTGAAATCTCAGAACAAAATCTATTTCTATATAATTCTACTGCAGATAATTATTGCAGCTCCAGCTCAGGAACTGAACTTGAGCTGTAACTTCTGTGTTGCTGCTCTGTGTAAACAGGCTGGAATTGAGTTGGTGCCTCAAAGAATGAATAATCTGCTGCTTGATGATACGATGTAATAGTTAACTCACTATTTCAAATGGTACTGTTACAACATGACCACTGTTACTGTCAGCAGCCATCTCCAGACACAAGGAGGTGATTTTTATTGGTTTGGATGGCTGACAGGTTCAGGTCACCAGCAGCTAAAGGGAAGTTGTAAAGTGATTCCTGAGGTCATTATCTTATTGCAGTTTAAGCCTTACTCCTTGGCACACAATGTGTTAAAAACAGAAATCAAGTGCTTTGATATTAATGAGATAATAGAATTACAATCATATCAAATGAAGCCATTGCATCTGTGATCTAATTTGGCATCAATTTAAGCCACAACTCTGGAAACTGTGAGGTGGGTGCTGTGGGCACAAGACATTAAACAGTTCCTTTATTTAAAAGAGGCAAGCCATATATTGTAATACTTTGATCCAAAAAGTCAGAGCATAATTTACTAAAGCTTTTATCTAAGGGGTCTGTTTTTGGGAGTGTTTGATGCTGAGAGGATTATCAGTGGTTCGAATGCATCAACGGTGAAAGTAGTTTTGTCTTTCTCTTCATTTAGTTGAAGTAATTAGCCCCAGTGAGTGCATAAAAGCTGTAGCACACTGAACTCGGAAAGCATAAAAGCAGTGGGAATCCAAAGTGATTTGTACAGAGATCAATAAAATTTCAAGTGCCAGTGCAGAAAATAATCAGAGTCTAATAGACCTTGATATTCAGAGGACCACTGTACAGGTGGGTGGAAGTGATGCTACAGATATACAGATGGCTGGTTAAAGCAGACCAGGAACACCTGAGGCAGGGTATACAGTTAAACTCCATTAGGTTAGCACACACTAGGCTTTGGTGGCAGATTTTCCAGACTACTGGATGTTATTCCCTATCGGTAGTGTAGCGGTTAGCGTAATGCTTTACAGCGCCAACGACCTGGGTTCAAATCTGTTCTCCCTGTGTCTGCGTGGGTTTCCTCCGGGTGCTCCGGTTTCCTCCCACATTCCAAAGACGTACGGGTTAGGAGATTGTGGGCATGCTATGTTGGCGCTGGAAGTGTGGCGATACTTGCGGGCTGCCCTCAGAACACTCTACGTAAAAGATGTATTTCACTGTGTGTTCGATGTATATGTGACTAATAGAGATATCTTAATCTCTTAATCTTAACACATTTAATTCACTATTTTTAGATGTTGCATAGTATGATAAATTTCCCAGTGAATCTGTTAAGTATAAAACGATCAAGGGAACTGTAACCGTGACCAATTTAAAGCCAGCGTGGGAACTGGGTCTCAGCGAGTGGGAAGGAGCGCGGCAAACGGTATCTGGTGAACCAGATGCTCAGCCAGGTTTCTGAGCAGTCAGATAGTCAAGTTGAGTTTATTGTCTTGTGAATAAGTACAGTGAGGTACAGGTACACTGAAAAACGTGCTTGCAGCAGCATCACAGGCATGTAGGTACAGACAACACACGATATAAATTATTCAAGACAGTGAAGAAAGAAGAAAGAAAGACAGACACAATCAGAGGCAGGTCCACGGCAGTGCAAGAGGAGGTCCATAGCATTCCGTTGCTGAGGGAGGGTTAGGGTTGTGCAGGTTGGTTCAAGAACCTGATGGTTGTAGGAAAGTTGCTGTTCCTGAATAGCAGATTATTGGAATCTCACTAACATTGTGGTTGGAGGAGTAGTGTAGATTTACCAGAATAAGGGATACGTTGTAGATGGAGGAACATGGCGCTGAGGTAATGGGTCAGCACATTGATATTGAATATTGGAGCAAGCAGAGGAGATGAATGGCCGACCACTGCTTCTGTTTTATGTTCTCATAAAAGATTCCACAACTAAGGTTGCACCCCTTTGAGTTTTGAAGCTTAAGAGATAATTTGATTGGTGATATCGGAGCTCGGGGTAGAGATAAACAATTTTGAGAACTAAAATCCAGAACTAAAGGTCAAAGACCAGATACCGGGGACATTTCATAAACGTTAACAGAAAAGGTGGAAGAACTCAGCCAGTCAGGCAGCATCTGTGGAAAGGAAAACCGCTCAGTGTTTTGGATCAGTGATTCTTCCTCAAAACTTGGGGGGACGATGAAAGAGTTACAGTTTTCAAGGAGTAAAACAAAAGGCTACATGGAGAGAGGTTAAGGCAGATCGGGTGATAGGGAGCATGTCCTGATGTTCAGCATTTTGAAAAAAAAGGGATATAAATATGATGATGGGTAACGATGAGAGTTGTTTCAAAAATGGGAAACGAAAAGAGATGTCCCTCGTTGACATTTCCCTTCCCTTTCTGGATCTCCATCTCCATCTCAGGAGACAGACTAGCCTTTGACAAGCCAACAGGCTCCCAGGACTACCTTGACGACACATCGCCTCACCCTGCCTCCTGTACGGGCAACATTCCTGGCCCCAGTTTTTTCACTTCCACCACCCTTGTTCCATTGATGAGGCCTTCTCCTTTGCTGTCTCTGCAGTGCCCTCCTTCCTGAAATGTGGCTTCCCCTCTGCCATAGTGGATGGAGCTCTCAACAGCAATTCTTCCATTTCCCACAAGTCTGCCCTAACCCCATTTCACAACCCCCCCCCCCCCCCACCGACATAGGACAGGGTTCCCCTTGTCCTCACTTACCATCCCGCGAACCTCCGCATCCAACACATCATTCTCCCCAACTTCCGCCTTCTCCAACGGGATCCCACCACCAGGCACATCTTCCCCTCACCTCCGGCTTTCCACAGGGATCTCTCTCTCCATGACTCCCTTGTCCACTCGTCCCTCCCCATCAATCACCCTCCTGGCACTTATCCCTGCAACCGCACCAAGTGCCACACCTGTCCCTACGCCTCCTCCCTCCCCACCATTCAGGGCCCCAGACAATCCTTCCAGGTGAGGCAGCGCTTCACCTGTGAATCTGAGGGTGTCATTTATTGCATCTGGCGCTCCTGATGCGGCCTCCTCTACATCGGTGAGACCCGACGCAGATTGGGTGACCGGTCCGTCGAGCACCTTCACTCCTTCCGCCACAAAAGCCGGGATCTCCCAGTAGCCGCCCACTTCAATTCCACATCCCACTCCCACACCGACACAGCGATCCACGGCCTCCTCTACTGCCACCTTGAGGCCAGACGCAGGTTGGAGGAACACCTCATATTCTGCCTTCATAGCCTCCAACCTGACGGCATCAACATCAATTTCTCTAACTTCTGGTAACCCCTCCCCTCTGTTTCTCCCCCTTCCCCCTCTCCTTTTGTTTTCCCTCATTCCTGTGGCCCCCTCACCCCTTCTCTTTCCCCTCCCCCCCTCACAACCTGCCCATCACCTCCCTCTGGTTCCCCACCTCCTTCCCTTTATTCCATGGTCCACTGTCCTCTCCTACCGGATTCCTTCTTCAGTCTTTTGCCTCTTCCACCTCCCAGCTTCTCACGTCACTCCCTTTCACCCCCCCCCGTCCCCCACCCACCTACCTTTCCCCTCTCACCTGGACTCACCTATCACCTCAATGCACTTGGTAATGAATTGATCTGTATGAACAGTATACAAGACAAGTTTTTCGCTGTAAAATAGTAAACCAATTCCAAGAGTTGCTGAGATAAAAGATACAATCTAATTGTATGGCAAAGACAGTTGGCAAGCACTTCAGGCTCATAATCTTTCAATACAAGCTCTTCAATGTAAAATTTCTTGTTCTCTGTCCACAGATGCTGCCTAACCTGTTGAACATTTCCAACACTGTTTTCTTTCTACCTTCTTGTGCTTTACAGGGTGAAATATCTTTTCCAGGTCTCCCATGTTTGAATACAATTCCTTACCTCTTCTCTGGCTGCACCAGCAGAGGAGGAGCAAACTGAATTAAGGATGAGATAAAATTCAGATGAGAAAAAATTGGAGCCATGGCTATAAAGACAAATCTATTGCAAGATAACAGGATTTTGCAAGGGTTGCTATTCTCATTTTGAATTCATAAATCTCTTGAGGATCGTGCTTTGGATTGATATATTGAAGAAGTTGCTATGGCAACTTTACCCACGTCTTGCTCCAGAGAGATGGTAAAGAAATAACAGAAGATTTTGCTGATCTCTTTATGGCTCTCATTAAAACTTGGTAAAAGTCAGATTATTAGCAAAAAATGCTTCACTCAATTAAGCATTATCAATAGACTGTGATGTACATGGTGTAACGTCAAATTCTCAACAACAACAAAGTGGTAACCATCGGTTTTGGTTGAAATGGTCTTTATCTCATTTTGTTGCAATTTTCAGAAACATTTGAAAGATTAATTCCAGCTATAACATCTTTGTTTTGTTAAAAGCAATAACAAAATCATCAAAATTATATTTATAATATCATTTTCATGTGAATCACTTACAGTAAGGGCACACGGGGGATAGATTGAGGTTAATATGTTTGAAATCACTGCTGCTTCTGACCAGATTTCATCTAAGTCATTCTAACCATGGGATTAGATTGTCTCCTAATTGGTGCCAGAGTGATAATGAATTCCTGACTGAGTTAGTGACAGTTTGGGATTTGCAAATCTACATATAGCTCACTCTGCCCAGAATGGTTGCTGGGCACAGAAGCCAAAACTGGTGAAAAACTCAAAACGTTGCAAATTGAGTCACATTCAAAATCTTCACAATAATCTAAACCTTAAGGATGTTCAGAGAATTCAGATGTCTCTCATCTAGTTTGGAAAAATAGCATATAATTACAGCTCTACAGCCAAACGAATGGACATGTTAACTAATTCCCCGTCCAAGGAAAAAGGCAACCAATTGCTGCATGTAACTGAGATTGATTTTAAGACCATGAGATATAGGAACAGAATTAGGCCATTCAGCCCATTGAGTCTGCTCCACCATTCAATCATGGCTGATTTTTTTCAACCCCATTCTCCCACCTTCTCCCTGTAATCCTTCACCCCCTCACCAATCAAGAACCTATCAATCTCTGCCTTTAATACACCCAATGACCTGGCCTCCACAGCCCTCTGTGGCAACACGTTCCACAGATTCACCACCCTCTGGCTGAAGAAATTCCTCCTGATCTCAGTTCTAAAGGAACATCCCTTTATTCCGAGGCTGTGCCTTTGGGTCCTAGACTCTGCTACTGATGGAAACATCCTCTCCACATCCACCCTATCCAGGCCTTTCAGCATCTGATAGATTTCAATGAGATACCCCCCCTCATCCTTCTGAACTCCATTGAGTACAGGCACAGACCCATCAAAACCTCTTCATTCCTGGGACCATTCTTGTGAACCTCCTCTGGATCATCTTCAGAGCCAACGCATCTTTCCTCAGATGTGGGGCCCAAAACTGCGCACAAAATTCCAAATGCAGTCTGACCAATGCCTTATAAAGCCTGAGGATTACATCCTTGCTTTTATGTTCTCGTCCTCTTGAAATGAATGCTAACATTGTATTTGCCTTCCTTACTGCTGACTCAACCTTCAAGCTAACTTTTAGGGAATCCTGCACTAGGACTTGCAAGTCCCTTTGCACCTCTGATTTCTGAATTCTTCCCCATTTAGAAAGTAGTCTACACCTTTTATTCTTTCTACTATATTTTATGCATATAGCTGGAGTCAAACTTTGCCCAAAAGAAGATGGCTGTGGTCAATCACTCTAGCACCAGGATATCACTGCAGGTGTTTCTCTGGACAGTATCCTCAGCTCCTTCTGTCGATAGAAGCTACTCTCTGCTCCTCTCCGCTGTCTGGCTGCTCAGCTCTTTCCAGCCCAGAGACTTCTCTCTGGCAGCAAGCTCAACTAAGAGGGGATGGCAAAAGATTCCCTCACAATTTACAGCGGCCAATTAACCCACTGACCTGCACGTCTATGGGACGTGGGAGGAAACTGGAGCACCCAGAGGAAACTTACAGTCACAGAGAGAACGTGCAAACTCCACACAGATAGCATTGGAGGTCAGTATTGAACTAGGGCTGCCAGAACAGTGAGGCAGCAGCTCTACATGTGCACCACTGTGTCACTCAAGCAGTTGCCTTTGGTAAGGTTCTGCTGGAGAGTTGGATGCACTCTGGTTCTGAATTGCTCATGGTATTTAGACTGGAAGAGAGAGCTTGGGTTTAAAAGCCCTACTCACCTATCACCACCTCACTGGCGAACCCTGCACTTGGATCAGGAGGCTCCTTATAACTTGAAGGGAACGGCAAAAACCACTCAAAAATATAATGTGGAAAAATGTGAGGTCATCCACTTTGACCAAAACAGAAAAGATGAGAGATTGCAGAGTGTTGACTTCAAACGACTCCTTGTGCACTAGTCACCGACAGTCAACATTCGGGTGAAAATGTTATCCTTTATTAAAGAAATTTGAATACCAAGATAAGGTAGTCTTACTGCTGTTGTATAGGATCTTGAGACCACATGATGATCTGTCTGGATAGCATACAAACAAAAGCTTTTCACTATACCTTGGTACACATCCACAAAAATTATTAGCTTATTATTATTACATTTTCTGTCTATTTGCAATAGAGGGAGTGAAGTTTCTTTGGAGTGTTGGAGGCTGAGGGGGTGACCCAACAGAAATATATAAAATTATGAGAGGCATGGGTAGTGTAGATGATTAGAATCTTTCCCAGGGTGGAAATGTCAAACACTAGAGGGCATTGGTTTAAGGGTGAGAGGGGGAAAGTTTAAAGGAGATTTCTGAGGCAAATTTAGTTTTACACGGAGAGTGGTGGGTGCCCGGAACGCGCTGCCAGGGACGGTGGAGCAATGCTTAAAAGGCTTTTAGGCAGACACCTGCATGGCAGGAAATGGAGGGATATAGACTTTGATCACTTTGCACTAAAATGAACTTTGTTTTTTTTCCTAATTGTTTTCTTTCTTCTAAAACTTGTGTATAATTTGTTTTTTGTGTAAATGCTGCTTATCTGATGCTCTGTGCCTGTGACGCTGCTGCAAGTTTCTCATTGCTCCTGTGCACACATGGACTTGTGCACCTGATAATAAACTCAACTTTGATTATACTATGTGTACGCAGATGGGATTCGTTTAAATTGGCATCATGGTCAGCACAGACATGGTGGGCTGAAGGGCCTGTTCCTGTGTTGTACCGTTCCATGAAGGTTCACTGAACAGGTTCTTGGGATGTTCGTTTTGACGTATCAGGAGAAATTGAGTAGACTAGTGCTGTATTCTCTAGAGTTTAGAGAACAGGAGATTTAATTAAAATGTACAAAGGGTTTACAGAGCTCAATAGGCTGGAAGCAGGGAGGATGTTTCTCCTGACTGAAGAGTCTAGAACCACGGGTCACAGTCTCAGAATAAGGGCTTGGCCATTTGGTACTGACGTGAGGAGAAATTTCTTTACGCAGAGGGTGTGAATCTTTGGAATCCTCTACCCTGGAGGGTTGTGGAAGCTCAGACAGCAAGCTCCTTCAAAACTGAGGTTAATAGATGTCTAGGGATTAAAGGAATCGAAGGATATGGATGTGCAGGGAAATGATGCTGTGGCCTGCAGTTCCTAGTTCTTAAGTTCATAACTGAGTTTGGAAATTTAGGAAGACATCTTGATAGCTATTAGTGTAAAAATGTTCTTTTAAATCATCCTGTATATTTTTTTTAATTTTGAATTTCACAAAGGAATACGGCTGTGGTTGTTGAAGGTCAATCATCCCAGCCCCAGGACATCAGTGCAGGAGTTCCTCAGGGAAGTGTCCTGGGCCCAACCATCTTCAGCTGCTTCAGCAGTGACCTTCCTTCCATCATAGGGTCAGAAGTAGGGACGTTTGCTGACAATTGCACTATTCAACTCAACAAATGAGGTAGCCCATGACTACATGCCGTGAGACCTGGGTAACAATCAGCCATGGGCTGATAGGTGGTAAGTAAGATTTGGATGCAAAAGTGCCAGGACATGACTATCTCCAACAGAGGAAATTCTAATTAACTGCTCTTCATATTCAACATCATCATTTCCAAGTCCCCCATCAATATCCTGGGGGTCACCATTGACCAGAAGCCCATCTGGAACCAGCCACATAAATACTATGGCTGTAACAGCAATTCAGAATGTGGAGTTCCTGTGGCAAGCGACTTAGCTCCTGACACCTCAGATCCCTTCCACCTGCAGAACACAAGTTGGGAGTGTGATGGAACACTCCGCTCACCAGGAAATGTGCAGCTTCAACAACAAGGAAGAAGTTCCCTGCCTTCCAGGATAAAGCAGCCTGTTTGATTGGCATCCCATCCACCTCCTGAAACATTCCTTGCCTCCACTCTCCAGGTTTACATAGAACATTACAGTGCAGTACAAGCCTTTCGGCCCATGATGTAGTGCTGACATTTTATCCTGCTCTAAGATCCATCTAAACCTTCACTCTCACATAGCCCCCCATTTCTTGATCATTCTATGTGCTATGTTCTATGTTCATGTGCCTATCTAAGAGTCTCTTAAATGTCCCTAGTGTATCTGCCTCCACAACCTCTGCCAGCAGTGCGTTCCATGCACCCACCACTCTCTGTGTAAAGAAAAAAATGACCCCTGACATCCCATTTATACCTTCCTCCAGTCACCTTAAAATTATGCCCAGTTGTGTTAGCCATTTTCATCCTGGGAAAAAGTCTCTGACTGTCCACTCGATCTGTGCCACTTATCATCTTGTGCACCTCTATCAAATCACCTCTCATCCTCCTTCTCTCCAAAGAGAAAAGCTCTAGCTCTCTCAACCTATCCTCATAAGACATGCTCTCCAATCCAGGCAGCATCCTGGTAAATCTCCTCTGCACCCTCTCCAAAGCTACAAGGAAGAATTTAAAAGTGTCTTGGGTTGCTTTGAGTTTTAAAATGTTCTTTTTGAATGTCTCTGAAAGATTCAGAGTGTTTTACAACTATGATAGTTCTAAGTCTTTGGAAGAAAATTCTTCATTTAGTTAATACATCTTCAATGTGTGCCAGACACTCGTGGATACAGTTTAAGGTAGTTCACAGGACCCATATATCAAAAGATAAGCTAGCTCGTTTTTATCACCATATAAATCCTATATGTGACAGATGTAAATCGAATGTGGCTTCTTTGACACATATGTTTTGGTCCTGTCCTCTTTTGGAAAAATATTGGAAAGATATTTTTAACATTATTTCAAATGTATTGAAGATTGACTTACAACCTCACCCTATTGCTGCAAATTTTGGTTTACCAAGGATAGAATCTGGCCATTTATCTGCCTCCGCTAACCGTATGATTGCCTTTGTTACATTAATGGCCAAATGATCCATTTTGCTTAAATGGAAGGATCCAATACCCCCTACTACTTTTCAATGGTTCTCTCAAACTATATCATGTTTAAACTTGGAAAAAATTAGGAGTGGTACTGTTGATCCTTCGCTTAAATTTGAAGATATTTGGAGTCCATTTATTCAATATTTTCACATGATATAGATCCCCTTTCAATAACTTTCCAACTTAGAGGAACGGTGTTGACGACATAATATTGCTCTGTTTCTATTGAGAAATTTTAGTCCAGTTTCTTTTTCCGTTTTTTTTACTTTTTTTTCATTTGCTTAGTTTGGTTTGATATATTGTTTATAATTTTTCTTATTGTTTTGGTGATTTTTTTTCTTTTATATTTTATAATAAATCTTTTTCTTTTATATTATATTCATTCACTAACAGATTGTTGGATTGACAGATTTCTTTTATACTTTATTGTTCTTTATGATTATCCATGTCATGATTGTTCTCCTGATCTCTTTGTATTACATGTATAAACATTGATATATTCATCTGTATTAATTTGAAAACTAATAAAAAGATTGAAAAAGAAAGATAGTTCTAAGTCTCCAGTTGGGTTTGACTGGTTGTCAATTTTTTTCGCAATATATGGCAGGGATTGGTTCTAGCTTCAAGTTTATTGTCATGGCATTTATACCCAGTGTCTATATGCTATGAAAATTAGCTTTCTGCAGCAGCAGTAGTGTGCATTACAAGGTGAGGATAAACATAGGTTAATAAACTTAAATTAACATAAATTAACATAAATGACAAAATAAACATAACAGCATTCGTGCAAGAAGAAAAACACGATGTTGCTGGAGGAGCTCAGCAGGCCAGGCAGCATCCGTGGAGAAAAGCAGGCGGTCAACGTTTTGGGTCAGGACCCTTCTTCAGGACTGAAGGTAGGAAAAGGGGAAGCCCAATACATAGGAGGGAGTCCTCGGCCTCCTCCACTGCCAGGAGAATTCCAAGCACAAACTGGAGGAACAGCACCTCATTTTCTGTCTTGGAACCTTGCAGCCTAATGGCATGAACATTGAATTCTCCCACTTCAAGTAATTCCCAACTCCCTTCCCCACACCCACCCCCCCCTCCCCCCACCAGGCTTCTTCTCTTCTTCCCTTTCCTAGCCGATCTCTCTTTTTTTCTACCCCACATTTTTCTCCTCACCTTTGACCCATCCCCTGGTGGATCTGCTCTCCCCTCCTCCCCTGCACCTGCCTATCACTATCTCCTACCTGCATCTACCTATCACCACCCTGTGCCCACCCCACCTCCCCTCTTTTGTCCACCTATCACTGCTCTGCTTTTCCCTCTAATATATCGGGCTTCCCCTTTTCCTATCTTCAGTCCTGAAGAAAGGTCCTGACCCGAAACGTTGACCGCCTGCTTTTCTCCACGGATGCTGCCTGGCCTGCTGGGTTCTTCCAGGATCCTCGTGTTTTTCATCTCGATTCCAGCATCTGCAGTCCTTTGTTTCTCTAGTATTAGCACTCGTGCATGTTGTTAGAGAGAATAAGAAATATAGTCTGATGTAGCTGTCCACTTCTGAGCATTTCCAACAGGAGGGTGGACAACACTCACCAGCAAGTTCAAAACCTGCACCCATGTTCTCAGACTTGTGAAATAAATTGTGCACATGGTCAATCTTTGAATCCCCAGATATGTGCATTATCCTCCCTCAATGGGATTATCAGAAGGAACAGGTGCCACTGTCGACATTTTTCCACACACTAATTGGATTGCAGGTTCCAGGCAGCAGTCCATCCCTCGCTGTGATCACTGAAAGCAAATTCCTGAGTATCCTTTGAGTATTCTGTCAGGATGTGTTACCATCTGGCTGAGACTGTGTTATAAGCAGGCTGGATATCTGGAGACCTTCAACCACCAACAACAGCAGCCACTCAGCAGTGACAAACCTAATAAATGTCAACTTTTGTAACAATTGTTGAGTAATAAAATTCTGCCTTCATCTGACCCACATTGGGAACACATATCAAAATAGTATGGTGTTCCCCTGCTGCCTAAGTTAGGCACAATAATTCACTGGAAGGGTGGTAGTTTCTACAACTGATCACATGATAGTGACCTCTCCCCTCACAGCTTGGACAACTCACCAACGCCCTTGAGGATTCTGTCCTTGTGAAAGCAGTTCTGGTTGTTGTGTGTAGACGAATCTTCTGCCAACCCTAAATGACACTGGTAGAGAGCTGGTGCAGACAAGGTCAGCTGAATAGCCTCCTCCTGTGTTGTAACCATTCTATTATAGCGTTCCAGATCACCTTATAATTGTTAACAAAAATGGTGTAATGGTCTCAGCTGCTACTTCCTGTGATCTCACCCACACACTTTTTTGTTCACTTCTGACTTTTGAACAGTTTGGGTTGTGAACAGTTGTCAGGAACAGAACCGTGTCGTATCCTGGGGATGGCCTGCAGTAGGGATGGGCGTGGTGGACGTGGTGAGCTGAAGAATCCATTTCTCTCCTGCACGACTCCGTGGCTCTGTGATCCACAGGACGGATTTAGAGAAAAGTGGAGATCTCTGACAGCAGGGAGAGAGAATCTGCTGGTATTGGTATTGGTTTATTATTGTCACATGAACTGTGGTACAGTGAAAAACTTGTCTTGCATACTGATCATACAGGTCAATTCATTACACAGTGCAGCTACATTGGGTTGGTACAGAGTGCGTTGATGTAGTACAGGTAAAAGCAAAAACAGTACAGAATAAAGTGTCACAGCTACAGAGAAAATGCAGTGCAATAAGGTGCAAGGTCATAACAAGGTAAATTGTGAGGTCATAGTCCATCTCATCGGATAAGGGAACCGTTCAATAGTCTTATCACAGTGGGATAGAAGCTGTCCTTAAGCCTGGTGGTACGTGCCCTCAGGCTCCTACCTGATGAAAGAGGAGAGAAGAGAGAATGACTCATCGACCTGAATCACATACTTTGCAGGCACTTCCTGTGGATGCAATCCAGAGTCACCCAGGACTTTGATAGGAGTCCAGGAAGACACATGAGGGGAAATAATTTTCAGGGACACAGAGAAAGTGACTGCAGGGAATTGGTGTGGGATCCTTCTGTAACAAAACTCTCATGGGATGATTCATATGGAGAGGGTGCAAACATCTCAACTCATCTGTAGGACAGCAGTGATGTGCTGGTAGCTGTATGTTCAGATCTCTAGGGTGAGGAGGATGTTAAGGCAGAGGAAGATGGATTCTAGATGAGACAGAGATTGTGAGAAAAAAAGTTCACCTCAAGAGTCGTGAGTCTTTGGAACTTTCCACCTCAAAGACCGGTGCCAGCAGAGTCTTTGAATATTATTAAGATGGAGGTAGATGGATTCATGATGAGCGAGGGGGTGAAAAACCATAAGACATAGGAGCAGAATTAGGCCATTTGCCCTTAAGCCTGGTCCTTAATTTGGCCCGTCAAGTCTGCTCCACCATTCAATCATGGCTGATTTTTTTAAACCCCATTCTCCTGCCTTCTCCCCCTGACCCTTAACCCTCTTACCAATCTAGAACCTATCAATCTCTGCCTTAAATATACCCAATGACGGCCTCCACAGCCCTCTGTGGCAACGAATTCCACAGATTCACCACCCTCTGGCTGAAGAAATTCCTCCTCATCTCAATTCTAAAGGGACATCCCTTTATTCTGAGACTGTGCCCTCGGATTCTAATGGAAAGGTCACCAAGGACGAGGTAAGACAGTGGTGCTGAGGTTATTGTCAGATCAGCCATGACCATATGAATGGTGGAGGAGGTTTGATGGGCCAGTGGCCTTAATTTGTATGTTTGAACCCACAATCCCTGACTGAGAGGTGAGGGTATTGTCCACTGAGCCAACACTAGTATTCAGTCGCTGATCTCTTGAAGTCAAACATTTATACTGAACACTTCAAAACACTGGTTAGACAAGTATTGTGTGCGGTTCTGGCCACAACACCATAGGCTGGACATGGTTGTGCTGGAGAGAGTGCAGAGGAGATTCACCAGGATGTTGCCTGGTCGCGGCTTTAGTTATGGGGAGAGATCGGACAGGCTGGGCTTGTTGTCCCTGGAATGAAGGAGGCTGAGGGGGTGACCCGATAGGTGTACAACATTATGAGAGGCAAACATTGGACAGAGAGTCAGAATCTATATCTGTGGTAGGGGTATCAAAAGCAAGAGGGTATAGGTCTAAGGTGAGAGGGAGGAGTTTTATAGAGGATGTGAGGGGTAAGTTTTTTATACAGAGAGTGGTTGATCTCTGGAACGGGATGTCAGAGGAGGTGGTGGAGTCAGATGCAATCACTACATTGGAGAAACATTTAGACACTTAAATAGGCAAGGCTTAGAAAGTTACCGTCCTAATGGGAGCAAATGGGATTAGTGTAGATGGCTAAAAAGATCAGTACAGACACGGTGGGCCAAAGGGCCTGTTTCTGAGCTTTACAACTCTATGATGCTCTCTCACTCTGTAATTTCTTTTGTTTAATAAATCACCTTGTCAGTTTAAATTACCATCTCTAAAGATACTGAGACAAACAGCAGGACAGTGAAGAAAAGAGCTAATTGCTTGAAAATCTGTCATTTACATCAGAATTGCACGATACAAATTACGGTTGTTGAAAATGAAGATTGGTTATGATCATGACTTCTCAAATCAGCAAGAGGCTGCTTTGATGAAGTGCCTTGTGACGTTGAACCAAGCGCACAGTGACTATGTGTGCTTGCTGCTTCCATCTGGTGCGCAGTGTCCCTCGCTGGAGCTGTGCTGTGATGGCAGGGGTCCATTAACCTTTGGCTCTGCTGTTGTCCTATGAAACTCATGGGATCGCGGTGGCTGGTGTTTCAGGTGCTCTGAATCTTGGGTGACAACCCAAGTTTTTTTTAGTTTTTACCCTGGTTGTTAGAGTCGTACAGCAGGGAAACAGGCCCTCCGGCCCAACTGGTCCATGCTGGCCAAGATGCCCCCATCCAAGCTGGTCCCATTGACCATTGTTTAGCCCAATAAACCTTATTCTTCAATAGAACTTTATTTCTTCCATGTGGTAGTGACCTCCTTTTCCCTTTCTGCCCCGTTATCACCCACGGTAGTGCAGCGGTTAGCGTAACGCTATTACAGCGCCAGCGACCCGGGTTCAATTCCCCACTAGCTGTCTGTAAGGAGTTTTGTACGTTCTCCCCGTGTCTGCGTGGGTTTCCTCTGGGTGCTCCGGTTTCCTCCCACATTCCAAAGACGTACGGGTTAGGAGTTGTGGGCATGCTATGTTGGTGCCGGAAGCGTGGCAACACTTGCGGGCTGCCCCCAGCACATTCTCAGTAATGCAAAAAGATGTATTTCACTGTGTGTTTCAATGTACGTGTGACTAATAAAGAAATCTTACCTTATCTTAAATGAATTCACTCTTCTGGCTTTGCTCATTCACGACAGGCACCGACCAGCGTATCTTACGAACTTGTGGGATTGGTCAATCGGAGGATATTGAAAGCATTCTTACAGAAAAATTGAATGGAAGTGTGAATTCTGCATGGCTGATGTTTATTGCTGCCGCAGAGTTTTACAGGAAAAGAATGATTTTCCGGAGGGACACCAGAGACGGCAGACACTGGAATCTGGAGCAACAAACAATCTGCTGGAAGAACTCAGCAGGTCGAGCAGCGTCTGTGGGGGTCAAAGGGTCTTGATGCAGAACCATGACCTACATGTTGACTGTTCCTCTCCCCCCACAGATGCTGCTTGACCTGCTGAGTTCCTCCAGCAGTTTGTTTTTTTGCTCCAGAGTGATTTTTCGGTTGGGTCTATGGAAGTTTATTCCCTTACTCCTTTGTCTTCCCTTATTCAGATGGTTCCCTTCCTCCTCCTTTGATGACCTGCCCATCTCCTCTCCTCCCCTCCCCCATCCTTTATTCCATGGTCCACTGCCCTCTCCTACCAGATTCCTCCTCCTCCAGCCCTCTGCCTCTTCTACCTATCTCCTCTCAGCTTATTACATCTCCCCCTCCCCCACCCACCTACCTTCCCCCCTCACCTGGACTCACCTATCAGCTGAACTCACCTCTCCCCTGCCTGCGTGTGCTCTGCCCCCTTCCCCACCTTCTTATTCTGGCTTCTGCCCTCGTCCTTTCCGGTCCTGATGAAGGGTCTCGGCCCAAAACGTCGACTGTTTATTTCCCTCCATGGATGCTGCCTGACCTGCTGAGTTCCTCCAGCATATTTTGTGTATTGCTAGGTCTATAAAGTGTTTTGTTTTCATTTCTGTTGTGCTCTGGTTATGAAGCACAACAGCCAGACAGGAGCAGTGACTAAATACGTTGACAATGGTAAAGCAAGGACCACATGAGGGGACATGAGAAGGCCTTGGCGGGCAGGATTAAGGAAAACCCCAAGACGTTCTACAAGTATGTGAAGAGCAAGAGGATAAGATGCAAAAGGATAGGTCCTATCAAGTGCAGCAGTGGGAAAGTGTGTATGGATCCGGAAGAAATAGCGGAGGTACTTAATGAATACTTTACGTCAGTATTCACCACGGAAAAAGATCTGGGGGATTGTAGTGGGGACTTGCAGCGGGATGAAAAGCTTGAGCATGTAGATATTAGGAAAGAGGAGGTGCTGGAACTTTTGGAAAGCATCAAGTTGGATAAGTCGCCGGGACCGGATGGGATGTACCCCAGGTTGCTGTGGGAGGCGAGGGAGGAGATTGCGGAGCCTCTGGCGATGATCTTTGCATCATCAATGGAGACGGGAGAGGTTCCAGGAGATTGGAGAGTTGCAGATGTTGTTCCTTTATTCAAGAAAGGGAGTAGAGATAGCCCAGGAAATTATAGACCAATGAGTCTTACCTCAGTGGTTGGTAAGCTGATGGAGAAGATGCTGAGAGGCAGGATTTATGAACATTTGGAGAGGTATAATATGATTAGGAATAGTCAGCATGGCTTTGTCAAGGACAGGTCCTGCCTTACGAGCCTGTTCGAATTTTTTGAGGATGTGACTAAGCACATCGATGAAGGGAGAGTAGTAGATGTAGTGTATATGGATTTCAGCAAAGCATTTGATAAGGTACCCCATGCAAGGCTAATTGAGAAGTAGGAGGCATGGGATCCAAGGGGACATTGCAGTGTGGATCCAGAACTGGCTGGCCCACAGAAGGTAAAGAGTGGTTGTTGAAGGGTCGTATTCTGCGTGGAGGTCGGTGACCAGTGGTGTACCTCAGGGATCTGTACTGGGACCCTTACTATTTGTGATTTTTATAAACGATCTGGATGAGGAAGTGGAGGGGTGGGTTAGTAAATTTGCGGATGACACAAAAGTTGGATGTGTTGTGGATAGTATGGAGGGCTTTCAGAGGTTACACCGGGACATAGATAGGATGCAAAGTTAGGCTGAGAAGTGGCAGATGCAGTTCAACCCAGATAAGTGTGAAGTGGTTCATTTTGGTAGGTCAAATATGATGGCAAAATATAGTATTAATGGTAGGACTCTTGGCAGTGTGGAGGATCAGCGGGATCTTGGGGTCCGAGCCCATAGGACGCTCAAAGCGGCTGCGCAGTTTGACTCTGGGGTTAAGAAGGCATATGGTGTATTGTCCTTCATCAATCGGGGAATTGAATTTAGGAGCCGCGAGGTATTGTTGCAGCTATATAGGTCCCTGGTCAGACCCCACTTGGAGTATTGTGCTCAGTTCTGGTCGCCTCACTACAGGAAAGATGTGGAAGCCATAGAAAGGGTGCAGAGGAGATTTACAAGGATGCTGCCTGGAATGCGGAGCATGCCTTATGAAAGCAGGTTGAAGGAACTCGGCCTTTTCTCCTTGGAGAGACGGAGGATCAGGGGGGACCTGATAGAGGTGTATAAGGTGATGAGAGGCATTGATGGGGTAGATAGTCAGATGCTTTTCCCCAGGGCTGAAATGGTGGCCACAAGAGGACATAGGTTTAAGGTGCTGGGGAGTAGGTATAGAGGAGATGTCAGGGGTAAGTTTTTTACTCAGAGAGTGGTGAGTGTGTGGAACGGGCTGCCGGCAATGGTGGTGGAGGCGGATACGATAGGGTCTTTCAAGAGACTGTTGGATAGGTACATGGAGCTGAGTAAAATAGAGGGCTATGGGTAAGCCTAGTAATTTCTAGGGTAGGGACATGTTCGGCACAGCTTTGTGGGCCAAAGGGCCTGAATTGTGCTGTAGGTTTTTCTATGTTTCTATGTTCTATGTTTCTTACAACCTAATGTCCAGCTGTCTGCACAGAGCCAAGGGTCAGTTAAAGATCACACAACATCTGGAGATGCCCTTCAGACACAGCGGGTTCATGACACTGGAGACATGAGAGACTGCACACACTAGAATCTGGAGCAAAAGATGGGCTGCTGGAGGAAGTCAGTGGGTCGAGCAGCATCCGTGGGGAGAAATGGACAGTCAGGTTCTGACCCTTCATCTGGAATGTAACTGGATACCTTTTTCTAGGTCCAATCACTGCCCAACTTTTCTCCCAACTATTCTGGAGCCCATTTCCACGTTTGTGCAGAGCACTCAATATTTGAGACAAATGAAATGGAAATCTCCGGAGCACCCAAGCTGGAGTCAGCAATTCCTTGCATGGTGCAGTCACTGCTCTGAGCCAGTCAACGTTGTGAAAACTGAGCCACCATTGTGAATTGTGCACACACCGATTAGACTTTTTATTCATTTAAAATATCAGCCTGTTATAAACTGAGGTGACGGTATCCAAACCACTCCCAGCCACAGCTTTTAACAAATGATATTTCTGAACATTTGAAATTCATAAACACTCTGAAAGCTGTTAACAAAAGCCAGAGGGTGTGATCACATCCATTCAAGTGAGCTGCGAGGTTTAATCGTGCTAATGTGTGTTATCTTAGTTTAAGAGGTTATACCTTCCTGGTCGTGATAAGGAATACATTTTTTTTAGCATAACCATACAAAATGATGGGTACCTGGAACACACTGCCCAAGAGAGTGGTGGAAGCAGAGTCACTGACTGCAATAAAGAAGTGTCTGGATGCACACTTGAACCCAGGCATAGAAGTGCTGGAAGGTGGGATTAATGCAGATGGGTGCCCACTGGTCAGCGTGGACATGTTGGGCTGAATGGCCTGTTTCTGTGCTGCATTCCCCCACCATTGACTCTGTCTATACTTCTTACTTCCTTGAGAGAGCAGCCAGCATATTCAAAGACCCCTCCGACCCAGGTCATTCTCTCTTCTCCCTCCTCCCATCAGGCAGAAGAGACATAAGTGATAAAGTGTGCACCAACAGGCCAAGGGCAGCTTCTATCCCGCTGTTATAAGGCTCTTGAATGGACCTCTTGTACGATAAAGATGGACTCTTGACCTCGCAATCTAACACTATATGGCACTTGCACTTTATTTGTCTACCTGCACTGCACTGCACTTTCTCTGAACTGTAACATTATATTCTGCATTCTGTTACTGCCTTTCACTTAGTACTAGCTTGATTTACTTGTGCTTTGAAATTATCTGCATGGAAAGCATGCAAAATGAAGTTTTTCCAAAGTATCTCACCAGCGACCCAGGTTCAATTCCGGCCACTGTCTGTAAGGAGTTTGTACGTTCTCCCTGTGTCTGCATGGGTTTCCTCCGGGTGCTCCGGTTTCCTCCTACACTCCAAAGGCATACGGGTTAGGAAGTTGTGGGCATGCTATGTTGGCACCGGAAGCATGACGACACTTGTGGGCTGCCCCCAGAACATTCTACGCAAAAGATGCATTTCACTGTGTGTTTCGATGTACATGTGACCAATAAAGAAAACGTGACAATAATAAACCAATTACCAATTAGCACGAAGTCCACACTAAGTGTTCAATGTACTGATTGTCACAGATTTGAATCTTAGTGGGCAAGATTTGAACTCCTGTGTTACTTTTTCCCCTCCTCTTTGTTTAGAATGGCGGTTCAGGGGGAAGTACTTTACTTGCTTGAGACTGAAGTGTCAGACCTAACTGTAGAGACTTGAACACCATAACGTAGGCTGAACACTCCTAGTGCAGCACTGAGGGAGGTCCACACTACTGGATCACTTACAAATCCAAGGCCTGCCTACTCTCTCAGGTGGACACAGCATATTCCCAAGCCTCTGTTTCTAAGAAGTGCAGAAGACTTCCTGTGCAATAGTTATGCAGCACGGAAACAGGCCCTTCAGCCCAACTTGTCCATGCAGTGCCCACATAACCTCGTCCTATTTATCCACATTTTGCCCATATTCCTCTAGACCCCTCCTATCCATGTACTTATCCAAATGTCTTGACAGGCATGGCAGTGTAGTGGTTAGCATAACGCTTTACAGCGTCAGCGACCCGGGTTCAACTCCTGCCACTGTCTGTAAGGAGTTTGTACGTTCTCCTTGTGACTGCGTGGGTTTCCTCCAGTGCTCCGGTTTCCTCCCACATTCCAAAGACGTACGGATGAGGAAGTTGTGGGCATGCTATGTTGGTGCCGGAAGCCTGGCGACACTTGTGGGCTGCCCCCAGAACACTAGGCAAAAGATACATTTCACTGTGTGTTTTGATGTACATGTAATTAATAAAGATATCTTATCTTAAATGTTAATTTACCATGCTAAACCACTTTCTCTGGCAGCTTGTTCCACATACCCTCCACCCTCAACGTGAAGAAGTTGGCCCTCAGGTCCCTTTTAAAACTTTCCCCCTCACAAACTCATGTTCTCTACTTTTTGGTTCCCCTTCCCTAGGAGAAAGAATACCTCCTTCAGTGACATTGCCTGAAGAACTAGCTATCTGGTCATTATTGCACTGTGATTGTGAGAAGTTGCTGTTCACTAACTGATGG
Source organism: Pristis pectinata (assembly GCF_009764475.1). Taxonomy (NCBI): domain Eukaryota; kingdom Metazoa; phylum Chordata; class Chondrichthyes; order Rhinopristiformes; family Pristidae; genus Pristis; species Pristis pectinata. The sequence goes on along the minus strand of NC_067423.1, from coordinate 2,290,429 downwards.
TTTCATTTCCCACATCACAACAGTGGCCGCTATTCAAATATAATTCGCTGGTTGTACGGTAATCTGCAGGCATCATGAAAGGCATGATAGAAATGCAAATCATTCCTTATCCCTTCAGATCTTGCAAGCACCACCTTTGCTGGGATTTGAAAGTCACTCATCGCCCATCATTAAGGGCTTGAATTGGAATAGCTTATTCAGTATTTTAAACATCTGTAATATTTCACATTCACATTTTGTGATCCACTGAATCCCTGGACATGAGGGGGAAGGGAAGGAACTTCGATGCTCCTTGTGAGGTTACTTTCAACACTTGAGGATGTGCCTTCCTTGTGTGCTTTGTCCTCGAATGGCTTGAAACTGCACTCACGTAATTACGGTGGCAATGAGTCACATGGACCAACATTTCAATTCCCCCTTTGACCAATAATTAAAATATATTTCCTGAGCTTTTCTTGATCAGTAGAGAAAAAAATTAGTCAAAATCTCTAAAGATTAATGATTTTCTGCATTTTGAATTTAAATATTATAATTTTATGATAGATATTCAGAAGGCTACGCACTCAAGCCCTAAAGACTTTATCACATAGTCTATGCTAACACTTCAGCTCATTGTCAGAAGCCCATCATTCAGATGAGATGTTAAACACAGGCTCTGCCTGCTCTCTCTGCTGGGCCTGAATAAACTTGTTGCATCATCTGGAAGAAAAGATAGGTCCCCTTGTTTTTCTGGCCTTTATTTACCTCAACACATCACTAGTTACATCTTGCCAACCAGAATAAGGCCCATTTATGCCCACCCTCTGTTGGCCAGCTAACCTCTGATCCATGCAAAAACATTACTGTCTGCCCTACGAGCTTTTATTTTCCATACTAACCTTTGCTGCAACACTTTATCGAATGGCTTCTAGAGATCTAAGTGTGGTCCAGTTCCTCTTTATCTAAGATAAAATATCTTTATTAGTCACATGTACATCGAAACACACAGTGAAATGCACCTTTTTGCGTAGAGTGTTCTGAGGGCAGCCCGCAAGTGTTGCCACGCTTCCAGCGCCAACATAGAATGCCCACAACTTCCTAACCTGTACATCTGTAGTACAGCACATATCACTTCTTCAGTGAGCTCCAATAAATTGGTCAAACATAATATACTTTTTCACAAAACCACGTTGCTTTTGCTTGTATACTTTGATCTTTTCGCACTGCCCTGTTATAACCACATTATTAACAAATTCAAAAATTTTCCCGATGACAGATGGTAAACAAACTGGCCTGTGGTTTCCTGCTCTCTATCTCCCTCCCTGTTCAAATAAAGGAGTTACATTTGTAATTTCCCAATCTGACAAAAACCGAGTTATTACTGCTTTATTAGTTTTCCTGTCAAGATGGCCAATTTCACATTTGCCACATTATACTCCACTTGACAGAAAATTTGGAATATTAAAACCAACAGATCAACTTACTCAACAGTCAAGTCTCTTCAGACCCTAGGTTGATGTCCATCCATATCTGGACACTTGTCCATCCCCAGCCCCAACAATCAGCTCACTGCCCTAGTGATTGTAATTTCCCTGAGTCCACTCTCCTTTCTACCCCCTGATTTACGGCTATTTCTGGGATGTTGGCTGTATCCTCTACAGTGAGGATGGAAAGTTAATAATGGAGAACTAGAAAATGGCAGATAAATTAATCAGAATCAGATTTATTATCAATGACATATGACATTAAATGTGTTGTTTTGTGGCAGCAGTACAGTGCAAAGACATAAGTATCTATAAATTACAAAAATAAATATATAGTGCAAAAAAAGAGGAATAACAAGGCAGTGTTCATGGGGTCATGGACCGTTCAGAAATCTGATGGCGGAGGGGAAGAAGCTGTTCCTGAATCATTAAGTGTGGGTCTTCAGGCTCCTGTACCTCCTCCCTCCTGGTAGTAACAAGAAGAGGGCGTGTCCTGGGTGGTGAAGGTCCTTAATGATGGATGCCACCTTCTTGAGGAACTGCCTCTTGAAGATGTCCTCGATGGTGGGGAGGGTTATGCCCTTGATGCAGCTGGCTGAGTCTACAACTCTCTGCAGCCTCTTGTGATCCTGTGCATTGGAGCCTCCATACCAGGCAGTGATGCAACCAGTCAGATTGCTCTCCACCGTACATCTGTAGAAATTTGTAAGTCTTTTAAACTGCCTTTACCATGGACGATACAGGCCACATAAGACCAGCATTCAGTTCACTCTTTTCTTTTTTTAAATAGCTGTCGAAACTTTTATTTATTTTATTTCTGGCTAGTCATTTCTGATAAGCAGCTTTTACTGGCCAGTTCTGATGCAAGGTTACCAAACCATAACATTTTTTCTCTCCACTGCTGCTGACTGACCTGCTGAAAACTTCCTGCATTCTCTTTTATTTCAGATTCCCAGCAAATGTTGTGTTCTGTATCTCAGAGTTCCAGTGTTTTGTTTTCTCTCTCTCTGTCTCTCTGTGTGTCTCTCTCTCTGTCTCTACCTCCCCCAGACAAACCAGCCGGGATTAACACCCCTTCTCTCAGCTAGCACCATCTCCCTGTGTGTCATTCAACCTCTCCTGGTTTTCACCTGTCTCAGACATCCTCGCCACTCCTCCACTTTCTCTACAACTTGAGGAGTCGTTATTTTCTAACTTTGCAAATTCTTATGAAAGCTCATCAATCTGAAGTTTTAACTTTGTGTGTCTCTGCACAGATGCAGCCTGACCTGCTGAGTGTTCCCAGCATTTTCTGGTTTAATTTCAGATTTCTAGTTTTTGCAGATTTTCTAGCACCTTTTTTTGCAGCTAATGGGTCTGGTAATTGGATGTAATGGGAATAAAACATTGGAGATTTTGTTTCTTTAAGGTGTTTTCATTCTATAGGAGACTCGTTTCTTCTCGTGTATACAAGGGAATTAAAATGGCTAGCAACCGGAAGCTACAGACAATGCAAAAGCTCGGCAAAGCGGTCGCCCGGATATTTCCCTCCACCTTCCCTCACCGACCTGTCTGTCCTCGGCCTCCTCCACTGCCAGGGTGAGGCGAACTCGAGCAACAGCACCTCGTATTCCCCCTGGGTAGTCTCCAACCTGATGGTATGGACATTGTGTTCTCCAAGTTCAGGTGACTTGCTCCCCCTCTGTTCCTTTCTCTCTCCTTCTGATCTCCCCAGTTCCTCTTACACCCACCCACTGGCCCCAACACCCCACCACCAGCCCCCTATCGTCCATCTGCCCATGACCCACACACCCCTCCCACTGGGTGCCCTCCCCCCGCTGTTCCCGTCTGCCCTCCCCACCTCCCTCAATTGGTTCCATGGCCCACCTTCCCCTCCTGTCAGATCCCACCATCTGCAGCCCTGTGTCACCCCCACCTCTCACCTCCCAGCCTCTATCACTACCCTCCCCTCCCCTCCTCCATCTGCCTATCCCCCCCTCCTCACCTGGATCCACCTATCACCTGCCAGCTCTTGCTCCTCCCCCTCCCCTCACCTCTTTATACTGGCTGTCTCCCCTCTTACCTTTCAGTCCAGATGAAGGGTCTTGACCCAAAATATCGACTATCCATTTCCCTCCACAGATGCTGCCCGACCTGCTGAGTTCCTCCAGCAGTTTGTTTGTTGCTTCAGCAACGGTGATGTTGAAATTACTGGATCACTGTCAAAAACCCATCTGGTAAATGGATGTCCTTCAAGGAAGGAATCATCCTCACCCAGCCTAGATATGACCCCAGACTCACCAAAGTGGTTCTCCTGACTGGGCTTTTAGAGATGAACCGATAATGAGTGTTGGCATTGCCAGCATCATGGTGACTTGTGTTCACAGCAGCTACAGGCACTTGCTTCCATGTGACTCACCTTGTTCCCTTTTCCAAGGAGGTCCAACTATTCTATCCCAACTGTCTCTAGTATGAAGCAGCAGAACTTCCTTACAGGCTGTTCACTCATCCAACAAGATCATGATTGATCTAATCTTGGCTTCAGCTCCACTTTCCTGCTTGTTCCTTATAGCTATTGACTTCCCCACAGAGTAAATGTCTACCTATTGTAGCACAGAATATACTTAATGACCCACCCTCCACCGTCTCTGAGGTAGGGTATTCCAAAAATTTACAACGTTCCAGAAGAAGAACTCCTCCTCGTTTTCTTAAATTGATGACCTCATATTCTGAAACAATGGCCCCTAGATCTGAATTCCCCATGAGGGGAATCACCTTCTCAAGATCTGCCTCAGAATCCTGTACATTTCAACAAGATCACCTTTCATTTTCCAAACATCCAGTCCATACGTGCACACCTGCACACTCTCCTCAACCTGTCCTCATTAGACAGCCTCTTTATCTCAGAAATTAACCCAGTGAAACTTCTCTGAATCACTACAGTGCAAGTATATCCATCCTTAAATAATGAGACTAAACCCTACACAATATGCAGGGTGGGGTCTCACCAACGTCAGGAATAGTTACATCAAGACTTTACTGCTTTTATATTCTATTCTTTCAGCAAGATAGACCAACATTCCTTTCACCTTCCCAATACCTTGCTGTACCTGCATTCGAACTTTCTGTGTTAAATGTACGAGGGCACTTGCTCCCTCTGTGGTCTCTTTCCATTTATTCTCCTTTTCTCTTCTTCAGTCTTTCTCCTTTCTTGGACAGGGGCATGACAATCTGAAATCTTCCAATCCGATAGGACCTTCCAGGATCTGGGGAACTTTAGATGTTCAAAGTCTATCCAAATAAATTGATGAATTGGTTTATTATTGTCACATGTACTGAGGTACAGTGGAAAAACTTTATTTTGCCTGCCATCCATACAGATTATTTTATCACAACCATTCATTGAGGTGGAAAACAATAACAGAATGCAGAATAAAGTGTAACAGAGAAAGTGCAGTGCAGGCAGACATTAAGGTGCAAGGTCATAACGAGGTAGAGTGTGAGGTCAAGAGTCCATCTTATCGTTCAAAGTTGATCAAACTTTGAGACTGCACAGACCACAAGTTAGATGTTGGGTTGGTATTGGTGACTTCTGCAAAGATAAGGCACCAAACTTTAAACAGCTCCATAAAGAACTTTAATAACAATTCCACCTCTATATTTTTAGTGGCAGCAAATTCATTCATGAAGTGGAAATTCAGAGCAGAGGACTATGAAAGCTGTATTTTGGGAATAAAGCAACATTTTATCTTTCCACATTGATTTGAAATATGTTCAGCAAATTACAAAGAATTATCTTTCACTTGCAGGAACTTTATGTTTTTCTCTGATACTGAGTGCCATTCTTTATACTGAATTGGAGTTGGTTTGGTCCAACTTTTATCTCCCAAAGACAAGTTTAAAGGTTAACTAGACATGGAATGGAGAATGGGAGCATTTCAAATAATTTACCTTTGCCTTCCTTTAGAAGCCAGAAAGCAATCATCTTAGTGCTACCATGGTGACAAGTTTAATAATAAAGCTGCTAACATTTGTAACCCCAGGAACACAGTCAATTGCTGCTCAACGAATAATGTGCTTTCTGCAAAATTACTTCAAGTAAACGTATAAGCAAAATTCCTCATCATAAATTCAGAACAGTAAGCTGTAGGGCTGGTACAGGAAGGGGGCACTTGAGTTCATGATCTTGTTGAATGAAGGGCCTGATGCAGGGTCTTGACCTGAAACGTTGATCATCACAGATGCTGATCGACCTGCTGAGTCTCTCCAGCAGTTTACTTTTTGCTCCACATTCCAGCATCTACAGTTGCTTGTGTCTTTGAATAGTCTGCTCCTACTTTCAGTTCTTGCGTTTTTTTCTCAGTTCCTGTGTGTTTAATTGTAATGAGATATAGAGTCGTAGAGTTATACAGCACTGAAACAGGCCATTTGGCCCAACTGGTCCATGCTGACCAAGATAATAGGTTGAATTGTGCTGGTTCTTGCTGGCAATTTAACAGCCATTTTCAGGTCTGTAAATCATGAACATATTCGATCGAGTACATAAAGCTGGACCAACAATCCAAAATACCACATCTGCTGTGGAATTCAAATTCAGTTCATGATCGGGAACCTTGGGAATGATTTTTGTTGTAAAAAAATTAACTTGGTTCACGAATGCCCTGCATCCTTTCCCTGTCTGATCTACTGTATATGTAACTCGAGACCCACCCCATGTGGAGACATAGAACCAGGCCCTTCGGTCCACTGAGGCCATGCTAACCATCAAGCACCCATTTACACATCTGCCATTAATCCCATTTTTTATTCCATCCACATTCTCAACCTCTTCCCCCTCATCTCTTCCCCCAGATTTTACCACTCACCTCCACACTAGGGCCAATTAACCTACTGATGTATGTTTTTGGGATGTGGGAGGAAACTGGAGCATCCAGGGGAAACCTACACGGCCATAGAGAGAGCGTGCAAACTCCACACAGACAGCACCGGAGGTCAGGATCGAACCCGGATCTCTGGAGCTGGAAGGTAGCTGCTCTACCCACGACACCAATGTGCCATAAGTGGTTGACTCCCAAAAATTACCCTCTGGAATGGCTCAACAAAGCACTCAGATCTCTTCACCACCTTCTCATTTAGGGATGGACAATAAGCATTAGCCTTCCCAGGGACACCGAGATCCTGAGTGCTGGTAGCTGAGGACTTGCCACACCTCACTGCCATCTCCTGGGTAACCCCTTGGCCACCATGTCTTGCCTGGGCAAGTGTGGGCTGCTGGGGACTGTGGTCAGGATCTCTGACTGCAGTGTTATGCTGGTGAACTCCCCTTCCTCATCCTTCACCAGGACGGTTTGTTGGTGCTGGAGGTGAGGAGGGAGAAGGTACTTCTTAAACTTGTTCATAATTATTCCCTAGCATTTTAATGTTTCAATTCAATTTTAAAATACTTTTTATTTCCTGCAGTTTTAAAAGTTTTGAAATGTCTCTGACTATCAGCAACATTTGAAAGCTGTTAAGCTAGCCTCTCAGGCTTTGACAGGAAATAACCTCCATCTCCACCCCACCCAAGTGTTGGTGTCCATCGAAGGGCATCAGGTGTTCCCAGGATAGGGCCTCAGCAGTACGTTGCCTGAGACCTAGTTGCCATCGAGGTTTCACCAGGTCTCACCCCCTGGCTCCTGCGGTTGGAAAACCAGCTCCATAAGGCATAGGAGCAGAATTAGGCCATTCAGCCCATCAAATCTGCTCTGCCATTCAATCATGGGTGTTTTTTTTGTCAACTGCATTCTCCACCTTCTCCCCTTAACCCCCTTACCAATCAAGAACCTATCAATCTCTGCCTCAAATACACCCAATGACTGTACACAGCCCTCTGCGGCAACGAATTCCATCACCCTCTGGCTGAAGAAATTCCTCCTCATTTCAGTTTAAAGAGACATCCCATTATTCTGAGGCTGTGCCCTTGGGTCCTAGACTCTCCCACTACTGGAAACATCCTCTCCATGTCCACTCTATCCAGGCCTTTGGGTATCTGGTAGGTTTCAAAGAGATCCCCCATCAAGTACAGGCCCAGAGACATCAAGCGCTCCTTCTATGTTAACCCTTTCATTCCTGGGATCATTTTTGTGAACCTCCTCTGAACCCTATCCAATGCCAGCACATCTCTCCTTAGATGTGGGGCCCAAAACTGCTCACAATACTCCAAATGCGGTCTGACCAATGCCATATAAAGCCTCAACATTACATCCTTGCTTCTATATTCTAGTCCTCTCCAAATTGCATTTGCCATCCTTACTACTGACTCAACCTGCAACTTAACCTTAAGGGAATCCTGCAGTTGGACTCCAAGTCCATTTGCACCTCTGATTTCTGAATTTCTTCCCCGTTTAGAAAACAGTCTACGCCTTTATTCCTTCTACCAAAGTGCATGACCGTACACTTCCCTACGCTGTGTTCCATCTGCCACTTCTTTGCCCATTCTCCCAACCTGTCCAAGTCCTTCTGCAGACTCCCTGCCTCCACGACACCTCCTGTCCCTCCACCTATCTTTGTAGTAACTGCAAACTTGGCCATAATGCCATCAGTTCCTTCATCCAGATCATTAATGTATAAAGTGAAAGGTTGCGGTCCCAACACTGACCCCTGCGGAACTCCACTGGTCACCGGCAGCCGTCCTGAAAAGGATCCCTCTATCCCCACTCTCTGACTTGTGCCAGTCAGCCAACCTCCTGTCCATGCGAGTACCTTGCCTCTAACACCATGGGCTCTTATCTTGTTTAACTCTATTGGCCTTTTGCATCCAGCCCATTTAGAGTGGTGGAGGACTGTGCATGGTAGAACCAGGTGAGGGGTGGGACATGGCTCGATCTGGCCTCACATTTGGTACAATAAAAGTTCCGATTGCTCCATATAAAACATGGAACAGTACAGCACAGGAACAGGCCCTTCGGCCCACAACGTCAGCGCAAAACATGATGCTGAATTAAACTAATCCCTTCTGCCTGCACATGATCCATATAAGATAAGATATTTAAGATAAGATATTTATTTATTAGTCACGTACATCGAAACACACAGTGAAATGCGACTTTTTGTGTTACTGAGTGTTCTGTGGGCAGCCCGCAAGTGTCGCCACGCTTCCGGCGCCAACACAGCACGCCCACAACTTCCTAACCCGTACATCTTTGGAATGTGGGAGGAAACCGGAGCACCCGGAGGAAACCCACGCAGACACGGGGAGAACGTACAAACTCCTTACAGACAGCAGTGGGAATTGAACCCGGGTTGCTGGAGCTGTAATAGTGTTACACTAACCGCTACACTACCGTGCCGCCCCGATATTTAACTGTCAGTAGTGGGATTCGAACTCAGGCCTCCAGTGGAGATGACGACCTGAATGCAGATCCTTAGACCTCCATTCCCCGTATATTCATGTATCTATCTAAAAGACACCGCTATCTGCTTCCACCTCTTCTCCTGCGGTTTGTTCCAGGCATCCACCATGATGTGTGTAAAAAAAATCTCGCCCCGCACATCTCCTTTAAACTTTCCCCCTCTCACCTTAAATGCACGACCTCTAGTATTTGACATTTCTTCCCTGAGGAAAAGACTCTGACTCTCTACCCTATCTATGCCTCTCATAATTTTATAAACTTCCATCAGGTCTCCCCTTAGCCTCCAATACCCAAGTTTCTCCAACCTGTCCTTGTAGCTCATACTCTACTCCAGGCAGCATCTTGGTAACAATGCACAAAAAACTGGAGAAACTCAAAGGGTCAGACATCATCTACGGAGGGAAATGGACAACACCTGGTAAACCTCTTCTGCACCCTTTCCAAAGCCTCCACATCCTTCCTGTAATGGGGCATCTAGAACTGCACACAATATTCCAAGTGCAGCCTGCAAAGTTTTATACAACTGCAATGTGACTTCCTGACCCTTGCACTCAATGCCCTGACCAATGAAGGCAAGCATGCTAAACCACCCTATCTACTTGTGCGGCCACTTTCAGGGAGCTATGGACTTGGACCCTAAGATCCCTCTGTACATCAGTGCTGATAAGAGTCCTGCTATAATTTTCTGGGTCATTGAAACAATCAAAAGTGTTGCAACAAATGGCAATTTGTTGTAACAGGATACCAATTGTTCCAATAACTTTGCAGAAAGCCACAACAGCAGCTATGTAAAGGGACGAAAATGTAATTATTGCATTCTTTATGTGAATATATTATGTTCAGGGTAAATGGGCACAGCTCAGGGCAGTGCCAGTGTTAAAAAGGTAATAAATCTGGAATACTTATCAGCTGAAATTGATGGTTACGGTACAGTGAACTTCCAGTGTTCCCTGGCTGCAGGAAATGTCACCAAAACAAAAGAGCTGGTCATCGACTTCAGGAAAGGGGGCGGTGTACATCCACCTGTCTACATCAATGGTGCTGAGGTCGAGAGGGTTGACAGCTTCAAGTTCCTAGGAGTGAACATCACCATCAGCCTGTCCTGGTCCAACCACGTAGATGCCACGGCCAAGAAAGCTCACCAGCACCTCTACTTCCTTAGGAGGCTAAAGAAATTCGGCATGTCCCCTTTGACCCTCAACAATTTTTATTGATGCACCATAGAAAGCATCCTACCTGGATGCATCACAGCTTGGTATGGCAACTGCTCTGCCCGAGACCACAAAAAACTGCAGAGAGTTGTGGACACAGCCCAGCGCATTACGGAAACCAACTTCCCCTCCATGGACTCTGTCTACACTTCTTGCTGCCTTGGTAAAGCAGTCAACATAATCAAAGACCCCTCCCACCCCGGTCATACTCTCTTCTCCCTTCTCCCACCGGGCAGAAGATACATGTACCACCAGGCTCAATGACAGGTTCTATCCCACTGTTATAAGACTATTGAACGGTTCCCTAGTACGATAAGATGGAGTCTTGACTTCACAATCTACCTCGTGATGGCCTTGCACCTTATTGTCTGCCTGCACTGCACTCTCTCTGTAACTGTAACACTTTATTCTGCATTCTGTTATTGTTTTCCTGTGTACTACCTCAATGTACTGATGTGATGAAATGATCTGTATGGCTGGCATGCAAAACAAAGTTTTTCACTGGACCTCGGTACATGTGACAATAGTAAACCAATCCCATTTCCAAATTTTGCCAGGCTGAGCATTTCAAAATCAAAAGGTTGTGGAGAAGGAAAAGAAGTATCTATAATTCTGGATAAAAAATTGTGACCTTGTGATTTTACTTTTTCAAGGATGTTGGGATAGCTGAAGGCCAAGCCAGCTACATGTGTGAACAAGCCCACCTTGGTATGTGTACTCATTGCCACACGACAATAACATTTGTACCTTGCTTCTGAAATTCACATCGAATGAAATCCATGGAAGTGAGTTGTACATTGTGGCAAAATCCACATGTCTCTTACAATATTTACGTGAAGAGAATGAATACCGGGTGTTGCCGCTGACAAAGCCATTGTACATACTGCTGACCTTGGACCTGGTGCCCTTTCTGACATTAGTTGGTGTCAGCTTCCAGTTCAAGAGAATCCCCGCACCCAGAAGCTGTGATGTGATGTCATCAACCTGGCCAGGCAACCCACTGCATTAAAGCATTCTCACCCAGGGAAAGGCACAGGCTTTTACTAATACTTAATGTTTCACAGGGCATGGAATAACTTTTGGAACATTTGCATAAGATGAAGGTAGAAGCTGAAGAATCGTAAATAAATGTTACAAAATAAAAATATTATCTTAAAATACATTGTGCTCTGAAGCATCTATTTGGGGAATTACTTTCATATCATGACACAGAAAGAGACCATGAGGCTCATTGGGTCTGAGCAGCAACCAACAGTCTCATCCTCCATCTTAGGGACATAGTGAGTAGTGGACTCTGCCCAATACATCACGGGCGCATCCGTCCCCACAAGCAGGAGTATCTATAGGAGGCGCTGCCTCAAAGAGGCAACATCCATCATCAAAGATCCCCACCATCCGGGCCGTGCCATCTTCTCACAGCTCCCATCGGGCAGGAGGTACAGAAGCCTGAAGTCCCACACCACCAGGTTCAGGAACAGCTACTTCCCTTCAACCACTTGGTTCTTGAACCAATCGGCACAACCCGAATCACTACCTCAGTGTAGCAACGCTATGACCACTTTGACCATCTTGCATGAAAATGGATTTTGTTTTTTCTGTTCTAATTGTGTTCTTTCCTGTAAAAATTGTGTAAAATTTATGTTTAATTTATATTTTTCTTGTGAAAGAAGTTTATCTGATGCTATGTGCCTGTGATGCTGCTGCAAGTAACTTTTTCATCGTACCTGTGCACACATGGACGTGCATCTGACAATAAATATTGACCTATAACTTATTATCTTATGTTCATCAATGCTCCTTTGATTTTTTTGTCACACTAAGGGTTAATTTACAGTGGCTAATTAACCTACCAGCTTGTCTTTGGGATGTGGGAGGAAATTGGAGCACTTGGTAGAAACCCATGTGGTCACTCTATGCACAGACAGGGCCCCAAGGTCAGGATCCAACCCTGGGTTCGTGAGGCAGCAGTACCAACTGCTGCACCGCTGTGCTGTGCCAATAATTAAAATCTAAATTCAAACAAACAATTAAAACAGTTAAACATGTTTTAAACTTGCTTTAAAAACAAACCCACCTGTAAAGAGCTTTTAAAGAATTTAAAAAACATTGTAAACACAAATAATCAAAAAAAACCTCTTCTTTCTTCGTTGCAATTGTAAATTCTCCATTGAGATAAAAGCTATTGTGAATTCTGTGCCATGTCCAAACTACTGCATGATCCAAGGGCAGATTCACCAGTGTGAGACAGAGAACAGGAATAATTGGGTCATTTCTGGGTCCGAGCCTGTAATTAGCAGGTTGCTACTGAGTTCAGTGCTGGGTCACAGCTGTTTACAATCTATATCTATGATCTGGATGAGGGGATGAATTGTCATAATTCCAAGCTTGCTGGTACAATGTAGGCAGTGAGAAGGAAGAAGAGAACTTCAAGGGGACAAGGGCATTGTTCATGATTTACTGAAAATTAACCTGCAATAATGAGCAGTTTGGAAGTTTTTTATTTCAAGGATATTAGTATACGTGAATACAAATGAATACAGGTCAGAACTCTGGTGTTGGAGCGTTGTGTCCAGGACTGGGCTCCCTACCTAAGGATGGAACTACTTGCTCAGGGAAAGAGCAGCAAAGGTTGATCAGACTGATTCCTGGGAAGTGGAATTGTTCATTGAGCAGAGATTAAGTATTCTCTGGAGACTGGAGAGATAATGTTATTGAAATATACCAAAGTCTTACAGTTGGCAGGGAAAATATTATCATGCCTTGGGTTACTACAGTCTTAAAATAAGGGATTGACTGGAACTGAGATGAGAAGAAATTCCTTCATTGAGACTGTGGGGTGAATCTTTGAAATTCTCTACCCAATAGGGCAGAGGGACTCAGCCACTGAGTGTATTCAAGGCAGAGATTGGTTGATTTTTAAATGTTAAGCAAACCAAATGATACAGTATAGTGCATTGAGGTCGCACTGAGGTAAAAGATCAGCTGTGATTTTATTGAATGGTGGAGCAGGAACAAAGGTCCGAGTGGCCTCCTCCTGCTCCTGTTCCTCTGGTCCTCTTGGGTTCACCACTGTGCAGTCAGGCCAAGGATGGCAGGAGTTGGCCATTAACTTCAGGACTCACACAGTCCCATGGGGGACCTGAACGTGGTGCTTGGTAAGGTGGACCCAACATTCCCCTGTGGAACTGCAGGCACTTTGCAGCAAAAGTCAGCCCAGTATCGTCAGGGTTCTTTACTAGTTTGTAGATCCTCATAATTTTCATAAGTTCTCTTATTTCCTTTTTGTGGAGCAGAAACCCCTAAGAGTGTAACCTGCAGAGGAAGAATGACTCACTGAGGACAGTACAAATAATGCATGCACTATCAACCTGAAATTTGCTAACACTTTCACATCAGGATTACGGCAAGTGCTGATAGTTCTGCAATTATTCCTCCTGTAAAATATGCCTGGGATGAGAGTCTGACAACCCTTCCACCATGTTCTCCATACATGCACGTTGTGATGGGGTTACAGAGAAGGCTGTAACTGACATTGTGACTTACAAAAGGCATTTGATAGAACATCACCCAACTGTCTTGTCAGAAATTGGAAATCAAAAAGTGGCAGATGCTGGAATTCTGAAGTAAAAGCAGAGTAGGAAATACTCAGTAGGTCAGGCAGCATCTGCGGAGAGAGAAACACTAATGTTTCGGGTCAAGGACCCTCCGTCAGAACTGGAAAAGAGGAAAGCAATCATGTTTAAGTTGCAGAGAGGGGGTGGCGTGGACAGAGTGGGCACCAAAGATTTCAGGTGATGCAATGACATCAGAGAATGAGGGCACAGTTACAACGTGCTTTCGTTTTTTATGTCACTCTAACTGCTCTCACTCATCTGTTAACTAAGTGGCTCTGAAGATGTTGTGACACATGGATGTCCTGGGTTCGCACCCTATCACTGACAACCCCCTCTGTTCTCTCCAACCGTCCTCTTCTCTGCGACTTAAAACAGGCTTGATTTCCAACCTTTCCCAATTCTGATGGAAGGTCATCAACTGATCTTCACAGATGCTGCCTGACCTGATGAGAATTTCCACACTTCCTGCTTCTGCTTGTCAGATAAAAGCCTGAAGCTCGTGGAAGAGAAGCGGCAGTGTTTGCAGAGATACAGCATCGCTTTAGGGACAGGAAACGTGATGAATGACTCGTTCTCAGAGGTGGACAGTGCAAAGTGCTGGGGTCATTGCTCATCCAAATTTGCAGGTTATAGAGAGAAACTGGAAGTATAATTTACGATGAGGGATCAGATGGAAGGGGAGGCTGGTAGGATGGTAAATAGGTGGCCAATTAATTTTAATGCAGTGAAGTAGGAAATAGACTTCCGTGGGAAAAGTGATGAGAGGAAATGGAACCTGACAGGCACCAGAACAAAACTGTGGCAGCAGCAGGGGACTGGAGCTGGTTCACAAATCTTTGAGGAGAGCTTGATGACTTGAGAGAGTGTGTGCTATATACAAGAGGCATGGAGTACAACAGCAGAGAGGTTGTTCAGAAGACTGTGGAGACACAAGAGACTGCAGATGCTGGAATCCAGAGCAGCAAATAATCTACTGGAGGATCTCAGCGGATCAAGCAGCAAGCTGCTCAACCCGCAGAGTTCCTCTGGCAGATTGCTGGTTGTTTAGAAGACCAGTTAGGCTACAACTGGTCTATCGTCTACAGTTCTGGTCTATTAACTAGGCAGCTCCAAAAGCATTACCTGGACAACGTCATCCCTGTCCTAATTCTGGTCAAAAACCTTTGGTAAGGATGTGACAATCCCAGAGAGGATGCTGCAGGGATTCACTGGAATGGTTCCGGGGATGGGGGATTTGTCAGTACCAGTAACCGAGGATTGTTGGAAAACCCGCTGAGTCACTTGCATCCTTTGGGGAGGAAATCTGCCGCCTTAACAGGTCCGGCCCATACGTCATTCCAACCATCAATGAGCATGACTCTAAACTGCCTCCACAGTTCAGGTCGTGGTCCTTGCACCTTATTGTCTGCCTGCACTGCACTTTCTCTGTAACTGTGACACTTTATTCTGCATTCTTTTATTGCTTTCCGTTGTACTACCTCAAAGTCGGTATGTTTTTGAAATGATCTGTATGGATGGCATGCAAGACAAGTTTTTCACTGTATCTCGGTACATGTGACAATAATAGACCAATACTTATTTAGGGAGGGACAATGAATGCTGGCAATGCCAGTATTGTCCACATCTAATCAGGGGACAGATATAAAATATCTGTAAGCATAGACTGGAGAAGCTGGGTGTTGGTCCTAGTTGGAGAAGATCAAGAGGAGACTTGGCAGAATACTAGAGGACGTGCATGTAAGGAGAGGGTAAACTTAAAGGAGATGTGTGAGGCAGGTTTTTTACACAGAGAGTGGTGGGTGCCTGGAACAGGCTGCCAGGGGTGGGGGTGGAGGCAGATACGATAGCGGTGTTTAAGAGGCCTTTAGATAGACACATGAATATGCAGGGAACGGAGGGATGTGGATCATGTGCAGAAATGATTTACGAGGATGTTGCCAGGACTAGGGGGGGCCTGAGTTATAGGGAGAAGTTTGCCAGGCTCGGTCTTTATTCTTTGGAACGTAGGAGAATGAGGGGCGACCTTATCGAAGTGTTTAAAATTATGAGAGGCATGGATAAGATGGACGGTAACAGTCTTTTCCCCACAGTAGGGGAGTCCAAAACTAGGGGGCATAGGTTTAGTGTGAAAAGGGAAAGAATTAAAAGGGACTTGAGGTGCAACTTCTTCACACAGAAGGTGGTGAGTGTATGGAACGAGCTGTCAGAGGAAGTGGGTGAGGCAGGTACAACAGTATCATTTAAGAAGCACTTGGATAGGTACACGGAGGGGCGGGGCTTGGAGGGATATGGGCCGAACACAGGAAATTGGGACTAGCTGTGTGGACACCGTGGTCGGCATGGATTGGTTGGGCCAAAGGGCCTGTATCCGTGCTGTATTGCTCTATGACTCTATGTACAGGCAGAAGAGATTTAGTTTAATTGGGCATAGTGTTCAGCACAGATATCGTGGGCCGAAGGGCCTGTTCTTGTTCTGTTCTGTGTCCTGCATTCTATGTTTAGAGGTGTCCAAAGTGAATGGAGACCAACAGGGTCCCAGGTGTAGCTGTGCTGAGGACCAAAGGGTGCACATTCAACGTAAGTAGAGGAAGAGCTGCAGGAGATTTTCACGGCATGAGCCTGACCCGGAACTCACTGATGAAAGGACAGAGGAAGTTGATGCACCGGTGACCATCAGAATAAGGACTCGAGGGAGGAGGGTGAGGGGAGGAGCTGGGGGTGCTGCAGACTGGGCTACTCTACAGGGAGTTGGCTTAGGCTGAAAGGTCCAAATGGTTCCTGTGCTGTAGAGACACAGCACAGAAACAGGCCTTTTGGCCCAATTGGTCCATGCTGACCAAGATTCCCATCTAAACTAGACCCATTTGCCCACGTTTGGCCCATATCCCTCTAAACCTTTCCTATCCATGTACCTGTCCAAATACCTTTAAATGTCATTAATGTACCTGTCTCAACCACTTCCTCTGGCAGCTCGTGCTATACACTGCCCACCCTCTGGGTGAAGAAGTTGCCCCTTGGTTTCCTATTAAATCTCTCCCCCTCACCTTAAACTTAGCTCTCTGGTTCTTGATTGTCCAACCCTGGAAAAAAGACTGTGAATACCCTATCTATGCACTTCATAATTTTATTCACCTCTATTAGATTACCCCTCATTCTCCTATACCCCAATGAAAAAAACCCCAACCTGCTCAACCTCTCTCCATAACTCAGTCCCCCAAGTCCCAGCAAAATCTGCGTAAATCTCCTCTACACTCTTTCCAGCTTAATGACATCTTTCCTATAGCAGGATGACCAAAACTGAAAACAATATTCCAACTGCGGCCTCACCAACGTCTTGTACAATTGCAACATGACGTCCCAACTTCTACTCTCCGTGTTCTGACTGATGAAGGCCAGTGTGCCAAAAGCCGTCTTTACCACTCTATCTATGACGCTGTAACAATCCAATACCTTGATAGACATGTAACCAATAGCAATACGGATGTAAAACAAGGTGTGCACATCTGCTCTTCAATCTAAAAGCACAGCCACCTGTTAGTAAACTAAAACTATTCAGCATGATTAGAATATAATATGAATATCAATCAGAATATCATTATTAATAGTTAAATGATCCAGGTAAGAGAAAGGAAATGAATAGACTAATACTTAAAACGTTTAATTTCTCCTCAGATATTAGTTCTTCAATTAAATTTTAGTTTAGCACCCAAGGAAAAATAACGTAATTTTAAAAGTGCCTTTTTATTGCATAACGGAAGTCTCAGAGGTGCGAACCATTTCTATTCCATCTTACTATGAAAAGCTGTAAAAATCCACTTAAAGATAACATGTTCTGTTAGCTGGCCTAAGGCTGTGTTTATGAAGCATTACAAATTAAACCCATGCAACATTTCGTAAAACATTGGGGAGTTCTGATAAGGTTAATGGACTGAATAATCCTCCAATGTTGCATAGTTGGTGCTGCAGTTCAAATTAGTTTCGAGTGCTGATTTATATTGCAGTGTTGTAATTCCATTGAAGTATGAATATGCAAGTGTGTAATGTCTAGGTGCACAAGTGTGTTGATGTGCAAGTGTATGCATGTGTGTGTGTGTGTGTGTTTGTACATCATGTGTGTGCATTTGTGCAAAGTGTGCATGTATATATGACCATTTCAGAGTGTGTGTGAGATTGTATGTGAACGTGTGTATGTGTGCATGTATGTGTCTGTGCTTGTGTGTGCATGTATGCGTGTATGATTGCATGTGTGTTTTTGTGTGCGTGCGTGCGTGCGTGCGTGCGTGTGTGTGTGTGTGTGTGTGTGTTGTCAATCGCCAAAACAAAGAACAAAGGCCTGACTGTGAATAATGGTGTGGGCCCCAGGTTACTGTGGACTTGCTTTTGAGCCTGATGCTGTGCAGTGCTGAACTTGCCTCTCTGTATTGGAGGCCCATAGCTCTTAGCGTGTGCTCCCTGTGTTTGTCTGAGGAAGAGTCAAAATTGTTGGATACAAAGTTGGCTCAGTGGAAGGAATCAGAGGGTGGTAGAGGAGGGGTGCTATTCAGACTGGAGGCCTGTGACCAGTGGTGTGCCGCAGGATCGGTGCTGGGTCCACTGTTGTTTGTCATCTATATTAACGATTTGGATGACAATGTTGGTCAGTAAGCCTGCGGACGACACCAACGTTGGCGGTGAAGCGGGCGGTGGTCTAAAATTACAACAGGATCTAGGTCAACTGGGGAAGTGAGCCAAGGAAAGACAGATGGAATTTAACTTGGACAAGTGTAAGTTGTTGCATTTTGGTCAGTTAAAAAGAGATGGACTTACACAGTAAATGGTAAGGTCCTGGCAAGTGGTGTAGCACGGAGAGACCTAGGGGTACAAGTACATAGTTCCTTGAAAGTGGCGACACAGGTAGATAGGGCGGTGAAGAAGGCATTTGGCATACTTGCCTTCATTGGTCAGGGAGTTGACTACAGGAGTTGGGACGTCATGTATAAGTCGTTGGTGAGACCACACTTGGAGTGTTGTGTGCAGTTCTAGTCGCCCAGCTATAGGAAGGATTTAATTAAGCTGGAAAGGGTGCAGAAAAGGTTCACAAGATCGTTACTGAGACAGGAGGGATTGAGCTATAGGGAGAGACCGGATAGGCTGGGGCATTTTTTCTTGGAGCGGAGGCAGCTGAGGGGTGACCTTATGGAGGTTTATAAAATCATGAGGGGCATTGAGAAGGTGGACGGTCACAGTCTTTTCCCCAGGGTAGGGGAGCCTAAAACTTAGAAGGTACAGATTTAAGGTGAGAGGGGAAAGAGTTAAAAGGCACCTGAGGGGAAACTTTTTCACACAGAGGTGGTGTGTATGTGGAAAGAGCTGGAAGTGGCTGTGGCAGTCAAGTAACAACACTTACAATAAAAACATTTAAGACATTCGGACAGGTACATCGATAGAAATGGCTCACGGGGATATGGGCCAAACACAGGCAAATGGGACCAGCATAGATAGACATCTTGGTCGGTATGGACGAGTTGGGCTGAAGGACCTTTTTCCACGCTGGATGACTTTATTCACTGCCATTCATCTCTGCTGCTGTCATTTTTTGGGCTCGTGTCCAGCGAGGGAGTAAGGGATGTTAGCGAGGGGTAAGAATCTCGGGAGGTAATTGAGAATCTGAAGCTTTACTAACCACTGCAAATTCCCCAGATTACTTTCCTTTAAGAATGGAGTGTTTGTGCACTGGGCACATAGACCAGCAATTAATTCCATGTCGAGAAGGGCGACTCTTTCAATGCCTCATTTGGCAGTAATGGGCTAAAGCAGATGTTGCCACCACCCATGAGAAAACCAAGCCAATGGGAAGCCCATCTGTTAGGTTATAATGTGTTACCACAGCCGGGGCTGTATTAGTTGAAGCAGGTGAGTTTTAGCCTGAAAATTAGTGCATTGTATCAGGCTCGGTGTGAAGATCAGTGCCGGGACTGGAGGTGAAGAATGTCTTCCTCAGGCAGATCTGGTCCTTGGACCGACATGAAGTGTTGTGAGAATGACCAAGAAAGAACAGTTCCTTTGTGATAGTCATTTAGCATGGAAAAAGGCCCTTCAGCCCATACTGAGTCCACAATGACCATCAAATACTCATTTGTACTAATCGTACACTAATCCCGTTTCTTAAATCAAGTGGAGTTTATTGTCTGTGCACAAGTACGGTGAGGTACAGGTACGATGAAAAACTTGCTTGTAGCAACATCACAGGCACGTAGGTACAGATAACAGAACAGATTTACACAAAACATACATTGTACATAAATTATACAAGAGAGGAGAGAGAGAGAAAAATGACTATGCAAAAACAAAACCTTAGTGTAAACGAAAAGACACAGTCAGAGACAAGTCCACGGCAGTGCAAGAGGTGGTCCGTAGTGTTCCGTTGCTGAGGTAGTGATCAGGGTTGTGCAGGTCTATTCAAGAACTGAATGGTTGAAGGGAAGTAGCTGTTCTTGAACCTGGTGGTGTGGGACTTCAGGCTTCTGTACCTCCTGCCCGATGGTAGCAGCGAGAAGAGGGGATGGATGGTGGGGATCGCTGATGATAGATGTTGCCTCCTTGAGGCAGCGCCCCCTGTAGATGCTGTCAGTGGTGGGTTTTATTCTCTCCACATTCCCATCAACTCCCTCCAACTTCTCCCCCTCACCCCACACTAGGGGCAAGTTACAGCGGTGAATTAACCCACTGACCCACACATCTTTGGGATGTGGGAGCAAACCGGAGCACCTGGGGGAAGCCCACATGTTCACAGGGAGACAGTGCAAACTCCACAAAGACAGCACCAGAAGTCAGGATTGAACCCACAGCTTTGGAGGTGTGAGGTAACAGCTGTACCAGCAGTTCCACTGTGAGATCAGGACTTTTCCTGACACTCTCAAAAGGCCGAGTCAGTGAGATACTCCTGAGTTAGACTGGAGTGAGGGTTTGGGAAGTGGGGCTGTGTTAACTGCAGGGGATGTCAAAGGCTCAGTGTGGAGATTAGTGTCAGGATTGGAGATGTCTCCTTGTGACATCCTGGGTCAGGGTGTAGGGTAGGTCCAGGCAAGGATGATGGTGTGCTGGCCTTCATTAGTTGGGGGAATTGAATTCAAGAGCTGCAAAGTAATGTTTTAGCTCTATAAAACTCCGGTCAGATCACACTTAGAGTATTGTGTTCACTTCTGGCCACCTCATTATTAGAAGGGTGTGGAAGCTTTAGACAGCGTGCAGAGGAAATTTACCGGGATGCTGCCTGGATTAGAGAACATCTTATGATGAAAGTTTGAGTGAGCTAGGGCTTTTCTCTTTGGAGCGACGCAGGATGAGAGGCGACTTGATAGAGGTGTATAAGATCATGAGGGGCATAGACGGAGTGGACAGCCAGCCCAGGGTGGCAATGGCCAATACCAGAGGACTTCCAGAGGAGGAAAGTTTAGGGGAGATGTCAGAGGTAGGTTCTTTACACAGAGAGTGGTGGGTGCCTGGTATACACTGCTGGGGTGGTGGTAGAGGCTGATGGAATAGGGACATTTAAAAGACTCTTAGATAGGCACATGGAAGTAAGGAAAATGGAGGGTTATGGGCTGTGTAGGAGGGAAGGGTTAGATTGATCATGGAGTAGGTTTATATAGGTCAGCACAGCATTGTGGCCTGAAGGGCCTGTACTGTGCTGTAGTGTTCTATGTTCTATGATTCAGTCTATAACACTTTCTCTGTAACTGTAAAACATTATTCTGCATTCTGTTGTTTGCATTTTGTATTACCTCAATGTACTTATGTGTGGAATTATCTGTCTGAATGGCATGCAAAAACATTTCACTGTATCTCGATACATGTGACATTACTCAAGCAATGACCAATTATCATCTGCTGCTCTGGACAGTAATCGGGCTGGAAACAAAGTAATGGAACAGCTAGGTTTAATACCAATACGCAGCTTCTTTTACCCCCGACAATGCAGCAGACCAACATATGATCGAGTTGGAGCCAGATTTGGAGTGGGACCTTTGAAAAGAGGTGAGTCTCTGTGCCTGAGCCGGTGAGTTTCACCTTGCAAGAGTCTAAACGAGGCACATTTGCAAATTGTTACCTGCTGATTGGCTTATTAACAGCAGCAAATAAAGGTACGGCAGGTATTAATGGAGCAGCCATTATGTCAGTGACTGGTATTTGTATGGGGGAAACTGAGGTTTTGGTTCAAGAAGCTGTGGGGAGAAGAGGTGAAGGTAAGTTTCTTTCTTTCTTTGATTTGGTGTTCCCTGTAGTGCAGAGCAGTGAGAATGGCTCCAGGGTCAGTGGTGTGCTCAGTTTGTGAGATGTGGGAGTTCTGGGAGACATCCAGTCTCCTTGATAACTACATCTGCACAAGGTGCATCCAGCTGCAGCTCCTTACAGACTGTGTTAGGGAACTGGAGCTGCAGCTGGATGACCTTCGGCTCCTATGGGAGACCGAGGCGTTCGTAGACAAGAGCTACAGGGAGGCAGTCACTCTGAGGCTGCAGGAGGCAGGTAGGATGGAGAATAGGCAGGTAGTGCAGAGTACCCCTGTGGCCATTCCCCTCAATAACAGGTATACTGCTTTGGATTCTGTTGGGGGATGACCTACCAGGGGAAAGCTGCCGTGACCAGGTCTCTGGCACTGAGCTGGTCGTGTGGTGCAGAAGGGAAGGGGGGAGAAGAGGAGGGTGGTAGTGATTGGGGATTCCACAGTAAGGGGGGCAGACAGGAGATTCTGTGGATGTGAAAGAGACTCCCAGATGGTACATTGTCTCCTCGGTGCCAGGGTCAGGGATGTCTCAGATCGGGTCCACAGCCCTCTGAAGGGGGAGGGTGAACAGCCAGAGGTTGTGGTACATATTGGTACCAATGACATAGGTAGGAAAAGAGATGAGGTCCTGAAGAGGGAATATAGGGAGCTAGGGAGGAAGCTGAGAAGCAGGACCTCAAGGGCAGTAATCTCTGGATTGCTGCCTGTGCCACGCACCAGCGAGGGTAAGAATAGGATGATTTGGCAGATGAATGCATAGCTGAGGAGTTGGTGCAGGGGGTAGGCTTTCAGATTTGTTCATCATTGGGATCTCTTCTAGGGAAGGTACGACCTGTACAAAAGGGACAGATTGCACCTGAACTGGAGGGGGACCAATATTCTTGTGGTCAGGTTTGCTAGAGCTGTTGGGGAGGGTTTAAACTAATTTGGCAGGGGGATGGGAACCAGAGTGATAGGTCAGAGGTGCATTTAGTGTACAAGTAGATGCAGAATGTAGAAAGACTGTGAGGAAGGAGAGGCAGTTGAAAGGGCAAAACTGCAGTCAGTTGCATGGGCTGAAGTGTCTACTTTAATGCCAGAAGTATCAGGAATAAGAGTGATGAACTTAGAAGGTATGTGGAACTATGATGTTGTGGCCATTAGAGACTTGGCTGTGGCAAGGGCAGGAATGGCTGCTGGATATTCCAGGGTCTAGATGTTTCAAAAGGGACAGGAGCAGAGCTAAAAGAGGTGGGGGAGTGGCTTTGCTGATCAGGGACAGTGTCACAGCTGTAGAAAGGGAGGACATTCTGGAGGAATTGTCCACTGAGTCAGTGTGGGTGGAAGTCAGAAATGGAAAGTGAGTGATCACTCTATTGGGAGTATTCTACTGACCCCCCCCCCCCCCCCCCCCCCCCCCCCAATAGCAGCAGAGATGCTGATAGGCATATTTTGGAGAGGTGCAAAAATAACAGGTTGTTGTGGATGATTTCAACTTGCCTAATACTGATTGGCACCTCCTTAGTGTAAAGGGGATAGAAGGGGCAGAGTTTGTTCAGTGTGTACAAGTAGGATTCCTGAACAGTATGTGGACAGGCCGACTAGAGGAGAGGCCATACTAGACCTGGTACTAGGCAATGACCCTGATCGGGTTTTGGATCTCTCAGTGGGAGCATTTTGGAGACAGTGACCATAACTCCTTGACTTTTACCATAGCCTTGGAGAGGGATAGGAGCAGATGATATGGGAAAGTATTTAACTGGGGGAGGGGGATTTATGATGCTATTAGGCAGGAACTTGGGAGTGTAAATTGGGAACAGTTGTTCTTGGGGAAGTGCATAACAGAAATGTGGAGGTTGTTCAGGGAGTACTTGCATGGGGATCTGGATAGGTTTGTCCCACTGAGGCAGGGTAAGGATGGTAGTGAAGGAACAGTGGTTGGTATGAGATGTAGAATATCTCGTCAAGAGGAAGAAAGAAGCTTACGTGAGGTTTAGAAAGCATGGATCAGACAGGGCTCTGGAGAGTTACAAGGTAGCCAGGAAGGAGCTTGAGTATGGACTTGGGAGAGCTAGAAGGGGGCATGAGGAGTCCTTGGTGAGTAGGAGCAAGGAAAACCCCAAGGTGTTCTGCACACATGAAGAATAAGAGGATGACTAGAGTGAGGGTAGGACTGATCAGGGATAAAAGAAGAAACGTGCCTGGAATCAGAAGAGGTAGGGGAGGTCCTTAATGAATACTTTTGCTTCAGTATTCACCAGAGAGGGAGAGACCTTGACGTTTGTGATGATGGCATATGACAGACTGATGTGCTAGGGCATGTTGATGTGA
This sequence comes from Pristis pectinata, assembly GCF_009764475.1. Classification (NCBI taxonomy): domain Eukaryota; kingdom Metazoa; phylum Chordata; class Chondrichthyes; order Rhinopristiformes; family Pristidae; genus Pristis; species Pristis pectinata. The sequence goes on along the minus strand of NC_067423.1, from coordinate 2,266,195 downwards.
GGAAAGGATGTCCTGGAACTATTGAAAATCATTGGGATAGATAAGTCACCAGGGCCGGAGGGGATATATCCAAAGTTATTACAGGAAGCTAGGGAGGAGATTGCTGTGCCTTTGGTGACTATCTTTGCATCCTTTCTGGCCATAAGAGGAGTTCCAAATGATTGGAGGGTGGCAAATGTTGTTCCTTTATTTAAGAAAGGGAGTAGGGATAACTCAGGGAATTGCAAACCAGTGAGTCTTACTTCAGTGGTGGGAAAATATCTGGAGAAGATTCTTAGAGACAGGATTGATAGGCATTTAGAGAAGCATAGGCTGATTAGGGACAGTCAGCATGACTTTGTGAGGGGCAGGCCATGCCTCATGAGCCTGATTGAATTCTTTGAGGATGTGAGAAAGCATGTTGATGAAGGTAGAGCAGTGGATGTGGTGTATATAGATTTTAGTAAGGCATTTGATAAGGTTCCTCATGGAAGGCTTATTCAGAAAGTCAGGAGGCATGGGATCCAGGGAAACTTGGCTGTGTGGATTCAGAATTGGCTCACTCATAGAAGACAGAGGGTGGTGGTAGATGGAGCGTATTCTGCCTGGAGGTCAGTGACCAGTGGTGTTCTGCAGGGATCTGTTCTGGAACCCCTGCTCTGATTTTTTTTATATATATAAATGACAGATGAGAATTTGGAAGGGTGGGGTTAGTAAGTTTGCTGATGCTGTAAAGGTTGCTGGTGTTGTGGATAGTGCAGAAGGTTGCAGTAGATTACAACAGGATATTGATAGGATGCAGAGCTGGGTTGAGAAGTAGCAGATGGCGTTCAACCCAGAAAAGTGAAGTGATACACTTCGGAAGATTGCATTTGAAGGCAGAATACAAGGTTAGTGGCAGGACTCTTCAGTGTGGAGGGACCTTGGGGTCCATGTCCATAGATTCCTCAAGGTTGCCATGCAGGTCAATAGGGTTGTTAAGGCTTATGGAGTGTTGGCCTTCATTAGTCAGGGTATTGAGTTCAAGAGCTGCAAGGTGATATTGCAGTTCTATCTAACTCTGGTTAGACCACACTTGGAATATTGTGTTCAGTTCTCTTTGCCTCATTATAGGAAGGATGTGGAAGCTTTAGAGAGGGTGCAGAGGAGATTTACCAGGATGTTGCCTGGATTGGAGACCATGTCTTATTGAGGAAAGGTTGAGCAAGCTCGGGCTTTTCTCTTTGGGGAGAGAGAGGATGAGAGGTGACTTGATAGAGGTGTACAAGATGAGGCATAGATAGTGGACAGTCAGACACTTTCCCAGGGTGGCAATGGCTAAAATGAGGTGACATAATTTTAAGGTGATTAGAGGAAGGTATAAGGGGGATGTTGGGTAAGATTTTTTTAGTGGTGGGTGCGTGGAACACTGTTTGTAGAGGTTGTGGGGTGGATACAAAGGCAAATTTAAGGGACTCTTAGACAGATGAATGATAGAAGTGGGGGGCTATGTGGGAGGGAAGGGTTAGATAGATCCTTGAGCAGGATAAAATGTCCGCACAATATTGTGGCCAAAGGGTCTGGACTGCTGCAATGTTCTGTACCTTGCATGTGAGGCCTCACATTTGTTTTAGGTGACTGCTGAGATATTCCCGTGTCAGTATCTGGTTGGATGCTTATCTGAATTTTGAATACAATGTTTAAAATCCTTTGAGGTGCTGATGCCAGCACACTTTGTGTAAGCTCCCTTTTGTGGATTTACAAAATCAGTGGACAACTAAATTCACCATCGTCTTCCCTGAGTCATTGAAATGAATGGTCAGGAATAATTTTAAATACCATCTGAGGCTCCTCAAACTGTTTCAGCAAAGCCCAGGCAAATTGCAAGCAGCTTACTCTGATGTTGGACCACTTTCCCCAGGGCCAGTGACTGCTCCCATCTGCATTCTGCTGGTGGTACAGTACATGCCTTGGAGGCATGTGTGCTGCTTGGTGGTAGAGGAATCAAGGATGTCAGCCTGTCCTGAAGATACAACCTTGCTGAGTATTTCAAGGCCATCACAGCCCTGAGCTCCTGCATCTGGCTTGTCCCGAGTGGCCAAAGGCAACATCAGAAATATCAGTGCAGGTTCACACATGGGTCAATAGGTTGACTTGAGGTCCTAGAAGATAACTTCATCACTTTGCTCACTGGCATACAGCAGCAACCTGAATTTGCTGTGTAAATTCCTGTTCACAATCTGCAGCATCACCTCACCCAGTTCTCAAACCATCCAGTGATGGGTTTGCTCTCTCTACCTCCTCTAAACTCTTCACTTTGTCCTCCTCCATAAAATCTACTTTCTGCCACCTTTACTCAAAGAACAAAGACTTGGAATGTTTACTTCAGTTTTCCCTGGATGATTAGTCACTCAATGCAAACCCAGACTTGGTTGTTGTAAAACTTGTAACTACTTCCTGATCTAAAGGTAAACCAGAGGTTCAGTAGTTGTGACCATCTTCATGTTGGATGCTTGCTCACCAGTATCATGAAATAAGTCACTTGGCCTGTTGTACTCATCACAGAGTGAACAGTTCCCTTGAGACAGTCACAGAGCCCTCTGACCCAGTGACCCCATTGCAAAGTGTACTGAGCAATAATTGTTTGTCCAGGGCAGTCTAAGATTAAATGCAAACTGCAGGAAAATTCAGCTCTTGCAATGCTACTTCTGAAAGTGATGGATGAATAATTCCTCCCAATGCAAAGTGAATGGGTATTCCACACTTCACCTCCCCACACTGCAGCACAGTCAAACACTGGCTGGTGTTTCTGTTCTATTCTGGAAAAATATTCACTTATTACTATTTATTTCCAGAAAGAATGGTTTGGCCATTTAGGAGGGAGTTGAGGAGAAATATCCTTACTCCCAGGAAATATTCCTCCTAAAGAGCTGTGTGTACTCAGTCACTTGGATATTTTGCTGGACATTGAGGGACCAAGGGAGCTGCTGATTGGGTGGGAATGTGGATTTGAAGCTCCAGATATTGAATACAGTGGGACTGAGGGGCTGAACGGCTGTCTTGTGAAGGGCTGGGGTTGCTCCCAGCAGTGACGATACCCATTGAGGGCTAACTGAAGCCCATTGCCACAGCACAACAGTGACAGGAGCCTGTGCTTCTCTCAATTTTTTTTTTAGAATTGGCTCACCTATAGAAGACAGAGGGTGGTGGTAATGGAGTGTATTCAGCCTGGTGGTTGGTGACTGGTGTTCTGCAGGGATCTGTTCTGGGACCCCTGCTCTTTGTGAACTTTAAATAACTTGGATGAGGATGTGGAAGGGTGGGTTAGTAAGTTTGCTGATGATGCAAAGGTTGGTGGTGTTGTGGATAGTGTAGAAGGTTGCTGTCAATTACAACAGGACATTGATAGGATGCAGACCTGGGCTGAGAAGTGGCAGATGGAGTTCAACCTGAAGTGATAGACTTCAGGAGATTGAATTTGAAGGCAGAATAAAGGTTAATGGCAGGACTCAAGTAGTGTGGAAGAATACAGGAATCTTGGTGTCCACATTCTGTGGATGAGAACAAGACTCCCAGATGGCATGTTGCCCCACAGGTGCCAGGGTCAGATGTCTTGGATCAAGTCCACAGCATTCTTAAGGGGGAAGGTGAACAGCCAGAAGTTGTGGTACACATTGGTAGCAATGACATAGATAGGAAAAGGGATGAGGTCCTAAAGAGAATATAGGGAGTTCAGAAGCAAGTTTAAAAAGCAGGACCTCGAGTGGTAACCTCTGGATTGCTGCCATGTGCCAGAGGGAAAGAATAGGAAGATTCAGCAGATGAATGCATGGCTGAAGAGTTGGTGCAGGGGGGCAGAAGTTCAAATTTGTGGATCACTGGGATCTCTTCTGGAGAAGGTATGACCTGTATAATAGGGATAGGTTACAGCTGAACTCAAGGGACCAATGTCCTTGCAGGCAGGTTTGCTAGAGCTGTTGGGGGAGTGGATTTAAACTAGGTTGGCAGGGGGATGGGAACCAGAGTTTTGGGTCAGAGGATGGAGCAGTTGGTGTAATGGTGGATGCATTCTGTGGAGAGACTGGAAGGACAGTGGACGGGTCATAAACAGTCAGTTGGATGGGTTGAAATGCATTTACTTTAATGCAAGAAGTACTAAGAATAAGGATAATGAACTCAGCATGGATCAGTATGCAGAATTATGATGTCATGGCCAGAACAGAGGATATCTGCTTAAGGTCAGAGGAGGGATTTTAGGGGTGATGTCAGAGGTAGGTTCTTTCCACAGTGGTGGGTGCCTGGAATGCACTGCTGGGGGTGGTGATAGAGGCTGATACAACAGACATTTAAAAGGCTCAGATCAGCACATGGAGTAAGAAAATGGAGGGTTATGGGCTGTGCAGGAGGGAAGGGTTAGATGTATCATGGAGGAGTGTTCATATAGTCCAGTACAACATTTCAGGCTGAAGGGCCTGTTCTGTTCTATGTTACCACTGAAATTTGATCAGATTTGTGAGATGTGATCTCCCCTACACAAAACCACACTGACTCCTCCCAATCAGTCCCTGCCTTTCCAAGTGAACTTAAGTACAGCACCCCAGAATCTTCTCAATGTCCCCACCGCAATGTAAGGGTCACCAGTCTGTACTTTCCAGGCTTATCCCTACTGCCCTTTTTGAACAAGGGGACAACATTAGCTATCCTCCAGTCTTCTGGTAGCTCTTCCATGGCTAACAAAGATGCAAATATCTCTATCAGAGCCCCAGTTATCTCCTCCCTGGCTTCCCTTCGCATCCTGGGATTGATCTTTTTTCAGGCCCCATGGGTTTCTGAAACTTCCTGATACAGGCATGCTGCAGAATATCAGCATATCCCTCCCTTAACTCCAGCCTCCACGTCCTTCTCCCTGCTTTTGGTATTGGTTTATTATTGTCGCCTGTACTGAGGTACAGTGAAAAGCTTGTCTTACAAACCGATTGTACAGGTCAATTCATTACACAGCAGTTACATTGAATTAGTACAGAGTGCATTGAAGTAGTACAGGTAAAAACAGTAACAGTACAGAGTAAAGTATCACAGCTACAGAGTGCAGTGCAATAAGGTGCAAGGTCACAACAAGGTAGAATGTGAGGTCTGCTGAATACCAATGAGAAGCATTCATTTCAGATCTTGTTCATATCCCCTGGATCCACACAGATTACCCTTTTGGTCCCTGGGGACCTCTTCTCCCTAGATACCCTCTTACTACCAATATACTTAAAAAGTTTTCAGATTCTCCTTAATCCTACTTGCAAAGTAATTTCATGGCCCCCTTTTGCCTTCCTAATTTTGTTTCCCTCCTGTACCCCTTATGAACCTTGAAGGATTGGTTCAATACCAATTTCCAGTATCTGATATATGCCTTCTCCTTTTTCTTGATCAAACATTCATTTGTCCTTGACCCTTGCTGAACCTTTCCAGTGTTTTCAGATTCATTTGTTTCAGATTCATTTGTTCCAGATTTCCAGCATCTGCAGTTGATCTGTCAATGAAGCAGATGCTATTTTAAAATCCACTTGCAGTTTGTTCCCTATGGATTGACAGAGGACAACAGAGCACAAACACTGCAGAGGGGACTCGGTAATAGTTCCCATAATTTAGCATGAAAACCCAAAACTTTGGCAGCTGCTGTGTTAAATATTTGGCAGTCTAAAGGAAATAATTAGGAGCCTGGAGATTGGTGATTATTGCTTGGGGAGCTGGGGAGTGGATCTCCTGACTGCTGTACTCATTGGGGAGAAGCTGACAGAACACATCCCATTTGGCAGTGGGGTTGCTGGTGCAGAGATTCCGGAACATGTGCTGAAAACAAGAGATGCTTCTCAGGTTTCTGTACATCATCCAATTGAGGCTTTCTGCTACTTGCACCTCTGTTAGCTGCATCTCTCAGTTCAGTGATTGAGTCAAAAATTCAATTCATAATGTAGAAAATGTCCCTTCCTCAATGAACTATTTTCCAATGCACCAATATCCTAAAAGATTGTTTAAAAATGTATGGCAGGTAAGATTTGTTTCTTTGATTTTGGAATGTTGCAATGTACTCTACAGCCAATGCAGGAACTGCAGCAGCAAATGAAGCATAGCAAGATCCCACAACTAAATGCAATAATGAGCAGATGGCATATTCTTTTTTAAATGCTGACTGAGACAATTCTCACCTACTCTCAGCACCATCCACTGGAGAGAGATGGGGCCTCACCAGAGTTGGACCTCTATGTTCTGTACAGGATGGTCAGCCTAGGCAGATGTCCTCAAGTCAACAGAGCAGGACTTGAATGCAGAGCCTTCTGACCCCTAGGCAAGAGTGAGAGGTGACAGCATGCAATGTTCTTAATGTGGGCTTATTGCAGGGCCACAAAGGGTTTAAATTAACCTGAAAACCTATTGGAACTGTTGTAATTGTGTTCATAACAGCTTTCCTGCTCTAGGGCTTCACACCTCTACCATCTGGACATGGACACAAGGGGTGCTGACTGCTGTCTGCACTGCTGTTTATGGAAGGGCTTGAAAAGTATCTGCAGGGAGCTTCCCTTTGGCTGTCACCTCCATGGATGTCGATAAATGTTCACTTAATTCTTTGGATTCTATCCACCAGTTTAAGGTCCAATCAGCTGAATTCTTCAAAGTGTTGAAAGTGAAAATGAGCCCAATATTTTTCATGGCAGTAAAATATTAGTGAACATTAAGAAAAAACATTGTCTTGTTCAAAAATGGGCATAAAGCCAGAAAGTAATTCAAGATTTCCATTAGTTTGTTTCAATTCTAATTTATTGTCAAATCATTTGAGACTTTGATTGTGGCAGGTTGCTTTAGCCCTGCTTTCACTGTGAACATCTTGCTGGGGACTAGTATGATTAAGATCCAACAGTACTTTATGACAAGTTTTCAAGTGTTTATAAACCGTGACCCATTTTTCAGTGCTTGCTCTGTTCTCATATCTGATGTTTGCAACAGATCAGTTTGTACGGCTGAATGTTTGGACTTGGCTGAGGGAGGAGATGCTCTGAATACGAAGCAATCTGTGTGTGACTGGTGCTTGAGTCCCAGTTCCAACAGTGATGATCATGAGGTCCTGCCTACAATAATGATGGTTCACTGATTCCAGTCAATATTTGCATCTGACTTGTCTGGAAAGGGATGGAATTCTGAGTCAAAGGAAGTTTTTCTCCCTGCTTCAGATGTTTCATTTCCCTTGTTCCCTCTCCAGTTAGTGTTGTCCTTTGCTGATCAGATGGCTGTCATCCACATCCTCCACTGCACTACCCACTTTCTCATGTGGTTTAAACTGCAAATTGTCTTTAACCCTTCAAACACTGCAACCCAGTGACTCCCTGAACCCCTTTCCTTCAGCCTCAGTGCCCGATTGTTCCCTCTCTGCAGTCTCCTTCCACCATGTGTGCATTGAGCTGTGAGGACTGGAGTGTTTCTCTCCACTTTCTGTTCTGTAATTGGGATATACTTCAGCCACTTTAAATGATCCCAAGGCACTTCTAATGCCCATTGGCACCACAGGAGTAGATAGCCAATAGCTCTGTCTCAGCCACAGAATTGTATCTCCTGCAATACATAATTCCCTCCTTACATAAGATGAGGTCTATGCCAATGTAACCTTGCACTTTATTGTCTGCCTGCACTTAACAGCTGTGACACTTAATTTTGCATTCTGTATTGTTTTCCCTTGTACTACCTCAATGTACTGTGTAATGAATTGACCTGTACAAACAGTATGGAGAACAAGTTTTTCACTGTACTGCAGTACAAGTGATAATAATAAACCAATAATCACACCAGACTCATAGTCTGACCATGCTGGGAGAGCAGATAAGATATCTTTATTGGTCACAGGTACATTGAAATGTACAGTGAAATAGCAGCTGGTGTAACACTATTACAGCACCAGTGACCCAGGTTCAATCTCAGCCACTGTCTGTAAGAAGTTTGTATGTTCTCCCCAAGACTGCGTGGGTTTCCTCCGGGTGCTCTGGTTTCCTCCCACATTCCAAAGATGTACAGGTTAGGAAGTTGTGGGCATGCTATGTTGGCACTGGAAGCTTGGCGACACTTGTGGGCTGCCCCCAGAGCACTCTATTGCAAAAGATGCATTTCACTGTTTCAATGTACATGTGACTAATAAAGAAATCTTATCTGTGCTGTACAACTCTGACTCTAACAATCAGATGAGTGTGTTGGCTGTTCTGATATTGTTCTTGTATGGAACCAGTCCAAGTCCAATAATCTTGCAGAGTTGGGAACTGTTGGCCGGTGCATTCTGTTGAAGCCATAACCATCATTGTTTTAGAGATGAGCCAAGTTGAAACTATTGTGCCAAAATTAAAATGTGGTACTACTGACAGCCCATGGCTTTTGCAACAGTCCATGTGTCAGATTAAAGCTGACAGGACTACTGGACTTTATTTCTCCAATGATGTAATGAAACACTTCTCCAATTCAAGCCGTGAGTAGTAATTCACTAGGCTCCACACTCTTCCCTCAAAGTGAACTTTGTAGCAGTCTCAGAAGGTAAATTAGATGTTTCACAGCAGATGTAATGAAGCCTTTCACCACAAATTGACATTTTCAGCAAATTGCAGAAACAGCCTTCAATACAACTGCAGTAGTACTGAAATGCATCCAATGAAATGTGTCCCAGGAGAAAGGAGCAAAATATTTTTGTAATACTGCATCTTTTTTTTCCAGTTTTCATGGCTACAATAGAAAGTACACATTTTTGTGGTAACTCACCTTTGTCAAAGATAAAAGGTTAAACATTCGCTGGCTGATTGGTGAGATGTTCCTGAGGCCACATTTGGAATACTGTTCAGTTTTGGTCACCCTACTGTAGAAAAGATGCCACTGAGCTGGAAAGAGTGCAGAGGAGATTTGTGGTTGTTGCCAGGACTCAAGGGAGGTTGAGTAGGCTAGGACTTTTCACATTGGCGTGTGAGGGGTGACCTTATAGAGGTGTATAAAATCATGAGGGGTACAGACAGGGTGGATGCACACAGTCTCTTTCCTAGGGTTGGGGTTCCTAGAGGGCATAGTTTTATGGTGGGGGGGGGGAATAGGAACCTGAGGGGCAACTTTTTCACCCGGGGGTAGTCAATATATGGAATGAGCTGCCAGAGGAAGTGGTTGAGGCAGGTGAGATATCTTTATTAGTCACATGTGCATTGAAACACAGTGAAATGTGTCTTTTGTGTAGTGTTCTGGGGACAGCCCATAAGTGTCGCCATGATTCTGGCACCAACATAACATGCCCACGACTTCCTAACCTGTACGTCTTTGGAATGTGGGAGGAAACCGGAGCACCTGGAGGAAACCCACACAGACACGGGGAGAACGTACAAACTTCTTACAGACAGCAGCTGGAATTGAACCCAGGTCACTGTCACTGTAATAGTGTTACACTAACTGCTACACTGCTGTACCTGCCCTTAATGTAATTAACAACATTAACAATATTTAAAAGGTACTTGGGCAGGTATATGGATAGGAAAGGTTTAAAGGGATATGGACTAAATGCAGGCAAATGGGACTGTCTTAGATGGGAACTTTGGTCAGTACACGCCATTTGGGCTGAAGGGCCTGTTTCTATGTTGTATGACTCTATGGCTCTGTGACTGTATTCCTAGCAGAGTAGTGGCTACTGTAGTCTTGCCTGGACTACGAGCAGGAGGTCCAGTTAAGATTACAAAAGATAGGGAGAGCTAACAAGAAATGACCCAGGGAGAAGACTAGCCCTGAATCAATGCATATGTCACCCAGTGTCAGCACCATGGACAAGCTTGTCTTTACTCCTAACACTTCAGTTGGACGTGTGTTGCTGGTTGCAGTCTCACCTCAGTCTCTCTTCCTTGGAGATCAGCTGAAGTTGTCTCATAGAACATTACAGCACAGAACAGGACCTTCAGCCCATAATGTTGTGCCAACATTTTATCCTGCTCTAAGATCTATCTAACGCTTCCCTCCCACATCGCCCCCTATTTTTCTATCATTCATGTGTCTATCTAAGAGTCTCTAATGTCCCTAATGTATCTGCCCCCACAACCTCTGCAGGCAATGTGTTCCACACACCCACCACTCTGTGTAAAGTAAAAAAACTTACCCCTGACATCCCCCTTATACCTTCCTCCAATCACCTTAAAATTATGTCCTCTCATGTTAGCCATTGTCACCCTGGGAAAAGGTGTCTGACTGTCCACTTGATCTGTGTCTCTTATCATCTTGTACACCTCTATCAAATCACCTCTCATCCTCCTCCTCTCCAAAGAGAAAAGCCCTAGCTCGCTCAACCTATCCTCATAAGACATGCTCTCCAATCCAGGCAGCAGCCTGGTAAATCTCCTCTGCACCCTCTCTAAAGCTTCCACATCCTTCCTATAATGAGGTGACCAGAACTGAACACAATGCTCCAAGTGTGGTCTGAACAGAGTTCTATAGAGCTGCAACATCACCTCGTGGCTCAAACTCAACACCCTGACTAATGAAGGCCAACACACCATTTGCCTTCCTAACAACCCTATTGACCTGCATGGCAACCTCGAGGGATCTATGGACGTGGACCCCAAGATCCCTCTGTTCCTCCACACTGCTAAGAGTCCTGCCATTAACCTTGTATTCTGCCTTCAAATTTGATCTTCCAAAGTGTATCACTTCACACTTTTCTGGGTTGAACTCCATCTGCCACTTCTCAGCCCAGCTCCTGCATCACATGTAAATGCCTTCTACATACAGTAACACCACAATAACCTGGCACCCTTGGCACGTTGCTGGTACTGGACCAGCAGATTTTCTGCATAATCAGATGTTACTCCAATTAATACCCAAAAACACTTTTAATTCATTTTCTTTACCTGTTACACAGTGAAATGTTCCAGTGGACCTGGTGAATTGAAAGGGAGTGGGAAATATACAAGCAGACCAGATGCCGGCTCTGTCCACCCATGTTCTGAGCCCTGGTGTTCCAGCCACCAACCCTGGTTCTGGCCACTTACATTCTAGACCTCAGCTCACATTCTGGACTGATGTGTGCACCAGATGCTGGACTATCAGGATCTCCAAATAATCAGACACCAGGCTATGGATCTGATGGGGCTAAATGGGATTAGTGTAGCTGGGTACAATGGGCAGCACGGACATGGTGGGCCGAAGGGCCTGTTTCTGTGTCATGAGTCTATGGCTCCATTATTGGAATTGTATTGTACTGCCTGGAGTCCGGTCAGATCACCAGGCGCTCTGGCTGTCCACAACCCAGTGGACGTTCTCTGCGTTGGGATCATCATTTTCCCCATCCTACATTACAGCAGTGACTTCAGAAGTACTTCATCGGCTGCAAAACAGTGCAATGCAATGTCCACCTGGGCAGTCCAACCTGGTGGCATGAACATTGAATACTCGGACTTCCAGTAACTGCTCCCCCCCCTCTCTCTTTTCCACCATTTTTGCTTTCTCCAATACATCTGGTCCCCATCACCCTATCTGTTACCCATCCCTCACCCTCTCTATCTGCCATCGCCCACACACCCCTCCCTCTGGTTCCCCTCCCCATCCCTCTCCTGTTATTCTGTGCTCTACCGTCCTCTTCCATCATCTTCAGCCCTTTGTCACTTCCATCTATGACCTCCCAGTTTCTGACATCATTCCCACTCTTTCCCCCCCCCCCCCCCCCCCCCCACCTCCTGGATCTGCCTGCCGGCTCTTGCCCCACTCCTTCCCCTCCACCTCTGTATACCGGCTCTCGCCAGGCCAGATGAAGGGTCTCGACCTGAAACGTCAACACTCCATTTCCCTCCACAGATGCTGCCTGACCCGCTGAGTTCCTCCAGCGCTTTGTGTGTTACAATACAATGTCCTGTAAGGTGTGCACCAGATAAAGCAAGTCTTTCCACAGAGTGGATGAGGTTTATTGAATACATCTGGTACAGCAAACCATAGCTGTTCCAAATGCAGTCAATTAAGATTATATTACAGACACAGCTCAAGAGAGTCCACACGTTCGTACGTGCTGTCAGACAGCCTGCTAAAATTGTGGAGACTTGACGTTCATTGTCAATAGCCAGCATTTATGTTTTTGCATTATTTTACCATCTTGATAACACGTCTGATGCATTCAACTGTAATTTAAACTAAAAATGACAGACTGAATTTAATTAACTCCTTAAAAAAAATCAAGAGTCAATAGTTTTGCATGTTTCAAAGCACCTGCTTCACCTTGTGTAACGTTACTCAGTGAAGACTGCCACTTTCCCTCTGCTGTTTGATCAGTCCAAGTGGACATCCTGCTTTCGGTGTTCTGGCTGGGCCAGCCTCTCTCAGCTTGATTCCTTCAGCGGAAAGCCTGTGCAGAATTAGCTGATGAGGCTGAAAGACTCAGCAAACTATTTCCAATAAAGTTGTTTCTACAGCAACCAAATCTGCCTTGTGCACCTCACCAGTTTTGTCACTCACTAAGTTGCTTCCGATTGGCAATTTAGTGAAAGGTTTATAAGGACAAGATATCTGAGTGGTTGTGAAAGATACCTTGGCTATATAATCCTTTAAAGCCATACATTTTGCAGCACTGGCTTCATTGAATTTGATCTTAGTTCAACATTAACATGCTTTAAATTGCGTTATTAACAGTCGATTTTATTGTCATATGGACAAGTACATGCACGCACAGGCGCAATGGTAAACTTACAGCAATTCTTAGCAATTAAGTAATTAACAAAGAGCATTATTCAAATCAGGAAGAGGTAAAATTATTTGAAAGTGTTTTCCTCAAATTCTTTAGCTTTCCAAATGTTTGTAACAACTTTAATTTCTGTCAGACTGCTCAGTGTGTGTCGTTATCACTGAAAGAGATTAAATTAGAATGTTCTGAAGAACCACCAGTTGTATAATTGTGCTGATCACAAGAGTTCATATATGAATTATCCCCTGATCAAGCGTTATCTGAGATCTAGGTACTGCTGTAGTAATTTGAAGCAGGGTTTTGGTACCTTTAAGGGGAGCAAACATCAGTCTGCACACCGTTTCCAGCACCCACCCTCCTCACTGACTCAAGGGAGAATTACCAGATAACAAAGGAAGCTGTACAACTCCGATTGTGCTCTCTCCCTCTCACCGAAGAGCTCAAATGGATTTTGGCACAGGTCAGGTACTCACTGAGCTGTAGGGACTCCAAAATCAGTACATAATTCCAAGTGGATGAAATGCATCAGTCAGCAATGAACAGCCATCACTTCCCTTTTTTTTAGGTTTGCAGGAATATAGACTGCAGGATTATCTCGTGTTCTGAGGAGCTAAATATAAGCTCTTATGTTGCATCAGTCTATTATTAAAGAGTCACAACATTTATCTCCAACACAGCAGGTTCTGTTCTTGCAGCTGCCCTGTGTCTGCTGTGGGCAGTAATGTGGTCTCTCTGTGTTTGGGTCCCACTACAGATGTGAGCACTCCTCTGCTACCGTTTGGAAGAAGACTGATGGACTTATCTTTGTAATCCTAGGGAATGTTTATCTCTCAATCAACACCACTATAGGTTTGTGGAAAAGTCATCTAAATAATGTTCCACAGATTTTGTGATATTGTTACGTAGAATCGCAGAATCATAGAATGGAGGGAAGCCATTGGGCCCATTGAACCCATACTAGCCTTCTCCCAACAGGCCTTTTGAATACTTAACCAGTTCTTTTTTAAATGCAACAATTGAATCTGCCTCCAGCACCCTCCCCTCCACTCCCCCCACACCCCCGGCAGTGGGTCCCACTCGCTGTGTGAAAATCTATCCATTTCTGGATTAGAGGGCATGTGCTATCAGGAGAGGCCGGATGAACGGGTTGTTTTCTCTGGAGCGGTGGAGGCTGAGGGGTGATCTGTTGGAAGTGTATAAAATTGAGGGGCATAGATAGGATGGACAAGCAATATCTTTTTCCCATTATTGAGCGATCCAATACCAGAGGGTATGCATTTGTGAGAAGGGGTAGGTTCAGAACAGCCGTGAGGGGTACGTTTTTTATTGAGAGAGTGGTGGATGCCTGGAATGCGTTGCCTGATAGGGTGGTGGAGGCAAATTCATTGGGCGCTTTTAAGAGGGGCTTGGATGGGCACATGAATGAGAGGAAAATGGAGGGAGATGGGCATTCTGTAGGTGGGAGGGATTAGCTATGTCGGCACAACTTTGTGAGCCGAAGGGCCTGTTCTGTGCTGTACTGTTCTATGTTCTCACTCTCAGTTCTTTGGCCGATCGTCTGTGTCCCCTGGCTCTTCACTTCTCTGCTGATAGGAATAACACAGAACACAGAGCAGAACAGCACAGGAGCAGGCCCTTCGGCCCATGAGGTTGTGCCAAACTAATTAAGCTAATGACACCTAATCCCTTCTGTCTGCACAGTGTCCACGTCCCTCCATTCTCTGCACATCCACGTACCTACCTAACAGCCTTTTAAACACCTCCGTCGGATCTGCTTCCACCAAACCCCTGGGCACCCACCACTTTATGTGTGTAAAAAAAAAACCTGCCCCGCACATCTCCTTTGAACTTTCCCGCTCACCTTAAATGCATGCCCTCTAGTATTAGATAGTTTAACCCTGGGAAAGATACTGGCTGTCTATCTATGGCTCTTGTAATTTTATAAACTTCTATCAGGTCTCCCCTCAGCCTCTGCTGCTCCAGAGAAAACAACCCAAGTTTGGTTTCTCTCTATCAATTTCATCTACATCTTTCATGATTTTGAATCCCTGCATCAGATCCCCTCACAACCTCCTCTTTCCCAAGGAGAACAACCCTTCTCCAGACTATCCACAGAATGAAAACTCCTCATCCTTGGAGTCATTCTGGTAACTCTCTTCTGCATCCTCTCCACAGCTGCACATCTGTCCTGAGGTGTGGTGCCCAGAACTGCACACAATGCAATAGTCCTCTTTTGCGCTATTTATTTATTTTTGTAACTTACAGTAATTTTTATGTCTTTATGTCTTGCACTGTACTGCTGCCACAAAACAACACATCTCACCACATATGTCAGTGATAATAAACCTGATTCTGATTCAGTTCTCCAACCATGGCCGACTGCAGCAGTCAATTCTATTTTGTTATTGTAATTGGCTGATTTTGTTCTTTTCCTTAAAAAAAAAGAACTGTTGAAAATCATTTTCAGTGTCAATTGTTCATTCTTTTGACATGTCAAGTTTACACTGACATAGGTCCTTGACTTGGCTCATTCCTGAACATTAGGTGCATACTTTATTTATCCAGCTTTAGGATAAAATTACTGCATCAAATGATCCACTCACGAAATCCACACATTGAAAGGCCAGAGAGACTCCAAATCGTCCTACAGATAATTGTCTTCATTTGTCCATGGGACGGGGGTGTTGTTGACCAGGCCAATGTCACCACACCACCTTATTGTTTTTGACAAGGAGGATGACAGCTGCCAACTTGAACCGCCGCAGTGTATGAGGTGAAGATGCCCCTGTGGGATGGGGTGATTTGGTGCCACTAAGTGTCTGGGTGGGCCACCTCAGAGGGAAGGTAAGACACGATCACTTTTCTGTGGGTCTGGAGCCACATACAAGTCCGGCAGGACAATGTCGGCTGATTTTCTTTCCCTAAAGAATAATAACAAACCTAATGAGCTTTTATAACAACCTGAGAGATTCATGGTCACCATTATGGGTATCAGGTCTTGAAATTCCATATTTACTTAACCATTTCTATGTTGGCCATTGGATGTACTTAACTCCACAGCCTCTGTGAGCTTACTGTGTTTATTGAGGCTTCTTTCTGAAACCGAAGAGTTAAAATTTGTCAGCCCCCAATGGCTGGACATGATGGCGACGGTATGGCTCTGGTCTTGCTGGAGGTCTGATCCCAGACCTAAGTTGGATCGCAGTCCTCTTGGAGTGGGTGTTCAACTGCTATCTGCCATGCGATAGCAACATTTAAGAGGCATTTAGATGGGCACATGAATGGGCAGGGAACAGAGGGATATGGGCCATGTGCAGGTGGATGGGATTAGTTTAAATTGGCATCATTGTCGGCACACGTGGTGTGAAGGGGCTGTTCCTGTGCTGTACTGTTTTATGTTCTATGTCCCATACTTGGTAATGGTTTATTATTGTCACTTGTACCCAAGTACAGTGAAAAACTTGTCTTGCATACTGTTCATACAGATCAATTCATTACACAGTGCATTGAGGTAGTAGAGGGTAAACAATAATAGAGGACGGTAAGGTGTCACAGCTACAGGGAAGTACAGTGCAGGTAGATAATAAGGTGCAAGGTCATAACAAGGTCGGTCATGAGTCCATCTCATTGTATAAGGGAACCATTCAATAGTCCAATAACAACGGAATAGGAGCTGTCCTTGAACCTAGTGGTATGTGCCCTCAGGCTCCTGTATCTTCTGCCTGATGGGAGAGAGAAGAGAGAATGACCTGGGTGGGTGGGGTCTTTGATCATGCTGGCTGCTTCACCAAGGCAGCAGAGACTTCCAAAGACTGTCTGCCCTTTTGGATAAAAAGTAATGAAGGTTTGGAGTCCAAAGGTGTGGTTTGAGGGGGCTAGGACTGTGATGGAGAGCTAGTCCATGATTAGGAGGCAATGACAATGACCTGGCCTGACAGTGATTCTTTACCCCAGTAACTCATGCACACAGCTGAGCTCAATGCAATAAGTAAAACAGAATTGACTTGTATACAAGGCACTGAAAGCTAACAGGAAGGTACAGCAAGCAATGTAGAGCGAGATTAAGATCTTTATTAGTCACATGTACATCGAAACACACAATGAAATTCATCTTTTGAGTAGAGTGTTCTGGGGGCAGCCCGCAAGTGTTGCCATGCTTCTGGTGCCAACATAGCATGCCCACAACTTCCTAACCCATATGTCTTTTTTGGAATGTGGGAGGAAACCGGTAGCATCAGGAGGAAACTCACACAGACACGGGGAGAACGTACAAACTCCTTACAGACAGTGGCAGGAATCGAACCCAGGTTGTTGGTGCTGTAATAGCGTTACGTTAACTGCTACACTCAGTCTTTATTATGAGAGAACTGAGTGCAGGAGTCAAGATGTCTTACTGCAAATATATAGTGTTTTGCTGAAACCACACCTCAAGCACACCTCAACCCACATCTTTGGACTCCAAACCTACATTACTTTTTATCCAAAAGGACAGACAGTCTTTGGAAGTCTCTGCTGCCTTGGTGAAGCAGCCAGCATGATCAAAGACCCCACCCACCCAGGTCATTCTCTCTTCTCTACCCTCCCCTCCCATTAGGCAGAAGATATGGGAGGCTGAGGGCACGTACCACCAGGCTTAAGGACCGCTTCTATCCCACTGTAATAAGGCTATTGAACAGTTCCATTATGTGATGAGATGGACTCTTGACCTCACAATCTACCTTGTTATGACTTTGCACCTTATTGTCTACCTGCAATGCATTTCCCTGTAGCTGTGACACTTTGTACTCTGTTATTGTTTTTACCTGTACTACCTCAATGCACTCTGTACTAACCCAGTGTAACTGCACTGTGTAATGAATTGATCTGTACGATTGGTTTGCAAGACAAGTTTTTCACTGTACCTCGGTACAAGTGACAATAATAAACCAACACCAACTGCCCTTTCTCCTGCACCTAATTCTTTTCTGCTCTTATGACTATAAGTTATTTTAGGGATTGTTTCAGTAATTGCCAGTTTCATTGTCCTTGGAGTAAAGGAATGTGTGGGAGCAGTAGATTGGTTCTCTGTGCAGGAGGGATACAGGACTGAAACAGTCAATTGCTTTACAAGTCCCACACCACCAGGTTCAGGAACAGCTGGCTTCCAACAACCATTGAACCAACCGGCACATTCCTGATCCGATCCTGATCACGGACCACCTCTTGCACTACCGTGGGCGTGTCTCTGATTGTATTGTTTTATGTGAATGACGGTCTTGTCTTGCAGTCTTTTTCTTCACTGCTGTGTATAATTTATGTATAATTTATGTTCTGTGTGTGGTCTGAACAATGTCCCTGTGAAGCTGCTGCAAGCAAGTTTTTCATTGTACCTGTACCTCACCGTACTTGTGCACAAGACTATAAACTCGACTTGAAGTGTTGATGGCCCTGTACATAATGTGGTTGGAGACTGAAATCCATTTTGCTACCAATCCTGTTATCACCACTTTAGTGCTAGTTAATTTAGGAACCTTACTTTCTTGCATTATGAGGATCAAATTATTGATATTAGCTTGACAGTGACAGTGAAAAAGGCCTGCAAAATGACTCTTGATCAATGCACACACATTGAGGATGACGAGACACTGTACGAAAGTTGTGAGCAATTTAAAATGAGATTTAAAAGGCAGTCATTGGAAAACAGGAGCTCTGGGCCCCAGGCATTCAAACAACCTCCAGTTGATCACCTCCGACAGAGCATGCAACCAGCATCCCAATTAATTCAAGGAAACGTTATTACACTCTATTCACCCAGAAGCATTATTTCTTCTGCGAGGTTAATAGAAATTTCATTCACTGTATATTTTTGAAGAGTAACTGAAAATGCTTTAATTAGAATTCTTATTAATTTCCTTTTACACATGGCTCTATCAGCATGATGTAATTACAAGAACAGGAATGTTCACCTCCGGCATCCTGGTTCCATCTGCTGGTCTGATCCCCTTGTCCAAACCAGTAGGGAAAGATGAAAGCGGGGCTTCTGCCTACAGGCATTGATGCATCAGGAGGGAGGCATGTTCTTCCTTAGCTGTGGAAATAGAGTCGGGAGTGAACACCTGTTTCACAATGTTTAACGTCACAGGACACAGGCATAAATAAGGTGGACGGTAACAGTCTCTTCTCCAGGGTAGGGGAGTCCAAAACTAGGGGGCATGGATTTAGGGTGAGAGGGGAAAGATTTAAAAGGGACCTGAGGGCCAACTTTTTCATTGGTGAGTATATGGAACAAGTTCCCAGAGAAAGTGGGTGAGGCATGTACAGCAGTAACATTTAAGAAGCACTTGGATAGGTACATGGAGGGGTGGGGCCTGGAGGGAGATGGGCCAAATGCAGGAAATTGGGACTAGCTGGGTGGACAACATGGTTGACATGGACTCAATGGGCCAAAGGCCATGATGTATTGCTCTGTGACTCTGATTCCATGACCATTGAGTGGCTGGGAACCAAAACAGTCAGGAAGCCATAGAGCCATACAGCACAGAATCAGGCCCTTCGGCCCAACTCATCCATGCTGACCAAGATACCTACCTGAACTAGTCCCGTTCGCCTGTGTATTGGCAAAGGGGTCAAGAGTAGGGGGCATCAAATGAAGGTGATCAGCACAAAAAGCTGACATGAGGAAAAGCTTACACTGAGTGGTTTGGGTGTGGGACATGCTGCCAGGGGAAGCAGTGGAGGCAAATTCAGTTGTGTTCAGAGGTTGAACTGGGATAGTTTCTGAAAGGAAAGAATTTGCTTGCTGTGGAGAGAGGTTGGGGAGTGGGGCTAGCTGGATTGATGGCCGAAATGGCCTCCTGTGCTGCCAAATGGAGACACAAGAGGCTGTGGATGCTGGAGGGAAATGGACAGTCAACATTTCGAGTCGAGACCTTTCATCTGGACGAAAAGAAAGAAGGGAGAGGTATGAAGGGAGAGGTATAAAGAGGTGGATGGAAGGGGTGGAGCAAGAGCTGGCAGGTGATCGGTGGACCCAGGTGAGGAGGGGGTGATAGGCAGGCAGAAGAGGACAGAGTGGAAATGATTCCAGAAGCTGGGAGGTGAGAGGTCGAAGTGACAAAGGGATGAATCTGATAGGAGAGGAAGGTGGGGAGGGGAACCGGTGGGAGGAGTGTGTGGGTGGCGGGCAGATAGTCTTATACTGGATATCTTTCTTTCCAGGCCAGATGGAGGACCTCCAACTGAAACGTCGACTGTCCATTTCCCTCCAATAGATGCTGCCCGATCTGCTGAGTTCCTCCAGTGTTTTGTGTGCTGCTCCTTTTGTGTTCCAAAGGTTCTGTGATTGTGGGAATTCTATCGTGAGATGGGAGAAGTTGCTGGTCTCCTTCAAACCACCCTCACTGAACTGTTGAACGTAGTTACAACACTGATACTCTTCATAAACAACATAAGTTGCTGTTCACTGTTTTTCCTGCGATACAGGAGAAAACCTCAGTGTAATTTCTTAATTTCTCTTCTATATTTTTAATAATTTCAATCCTGAAGTTATAGGCCCCTTATATCTGCAACATATATGGTCATTTTCTGATTAACTTTCATGCACAGTGTCCATCTGCTTCTCTCCCCAGGAACCCTCACAAAGGCCAGGAGTTTGTGAGTGACATTGTTTGCATACGACACCTTGTTCAACATAATATTGGAGAATTCACTTAGAGACATAATACAACCGGTTAACTTGATACTAAAACATAGCTGCTGGCTAAATGTCCATGCAGTTACTGTTGTGTTGGAGTATAGCTTTGATCATTTATTCTCAGTGAGGGTATGAGTACAGTTTATCTCCAAGAGGCGCGCAAACAAAACACTTGATTACTTGATGTCCATCGTATAGTAAAGGTCCTTTCAGTTCCTCCGTCATCTCCAAGTGAAATGAAAATGTTAATTCTTTAATTATTTAAAGATTAACATATCTTAAAAAGCTCATTCATTGATCACCTGATTGAAAAAACGAAAAATCAGCTGGAAGTTCTGCCCTCAGGATAGCAACTGAAAGATGTCTCAAGGAACAGACGTCGCACAGCACACCCAGTGCACACACATTCATACCATTGCTTTGGACTTAAGCCACTCAGGCCAGTCCCATTTCTTACCTCCTCACCTTTGGGGCCTCCCCAACCCAACCCAACCCATGGTACCAACCTTTGCTCTCCCCCATGCCATCCCCAACCCATCTCAAACCCCTCAAAACCTTACCCCCTCCACCTGATTACCTCAGGTCTCAAGTCCCCAAACCCCAAATGCTGATTGGCTCACACCCCTGACTTATTAATTTAATTTAAGGCAGGTGTTACAATGATTGGAAACTGACCATCATTAGGGACCCTCACCATCCAGGATCTGCCCTTTTCTCGTTACTACCAACTGGGAGGAGGTACAGGAGCTTGAAGACCCACACTCAATGATTCAGGAACCACTTCTTCTCCTGCGCCATCAGATTTCTGAACAGTCCATGAACACTACCTCGTTATTCCTCTTTTTTGCACTATTTATTTATTTTGTCATTTATAATGATTTTATGTCTTTGCACTGTACTGCTGCCGCAAAACAACAAATTTCACATCATATAAGTCAGTGATAATAAACCTGATCCTGACTGACGTAATAACCTAGCTCTTGGTGAGTAAAATGTCAACAATATGGAAAATATTAGGAACAATATTAGCAGTAACTCCAGTGAAGGAGCGATGGTATCTCAATGAATACCAACTGCCAAGGAACGTAAATTTTGGGAAGACAATGCAGCCTGCACAGAACATGGAGGAGCCAGGTTTATGTGTGTGGCTGTCTGAAGCACCACACTTTAGATGTTTTTGACTCAGACAAGACCTGATTGATGTTACGTACGATACAGAGCTTCACTCTGTTAATGCTGCTGCTTTGTCAGTGACACATGGCATCACTGACTCCATCAAATTCATACTTGTGGCACTTCCCGAGTACATTGCACATTAGTCTAGCACTTGTATCTAGATATGTGTAGCAGCAAATATTTCTTTCTCTCTGCATGAATATAGAAACACATGAAAAATATTAGTTACTGAAGCCAAAAGCTTGAAGGTTGAAATTTGTTTCTGAAGGCTGTAATCTCTCAAGCTCTGCAAATAAATGTGTGGCTTTACAATACTTCATCAGCCGAGCCTGCGAGTAACAGAGATTTTTCATCCAGTGATAAATTTAGTCCACAATTTTGTAATCAAGTTATTTTAGGCAAATGTGCTTGAGCTTGCTCTGGATGGGCTCAGGCAGAGTCTGCAGTTACCTCTTTGTCAGTGTATCACTGGTGCGTTTCAGACAGCGTCTCAAGTGAAATCACTGCTTCCAAAGCACCTCCAAAACTTTCTTCAGCAGTTGTTCCAGATGAAATGAGCAGCTGACGGAATGACTTTTCTCATCATACGCAAAATACCACCTTGAAATGATAATGTAGTTCAGATAGAAAATGAGTTAAATAGCATTCCCAAGTCAAGGAAAAATGGATTTTTATCCAAATAAGTGTGAAAAGTTATTATCTTTCATAAATATTTAATGACCTTGCCTCCTCCTGTGGTTTCACTCTGTTTTCAGTTTGGCACTCTTCAGTGTGACTTGTTAAAAGTTCATTATTGCTGGAAGTTCTGCCCTCAGGATTGCAACTGAAAGATGTGTTTAGGGTACCTCTGGAGACCCAGATTGAGAGTGATTGAGATGAAGCTGGGCAAAGCCAAAACCCTTGGTGGTACTCCCATCTCTTCAATGCCTTTACTGAAGCCTCCTTGTCTGAATGCATTTGAAAGTTGCAATGATGCTTCTGTGCAGTGCCCAGGGTACATTGCACATTTGCAATTTTAATATGTTATTCTTATTTCAAAATCACTCCATGGGCTTTACTTTATATCTATGATATCGTCTTCAGCTCAACAATGGTGGACACAGCATCATAGAAGATTTGCCACACAGGAGGCTGTTCGATTCACTGTGTGGTCAAGAAATAGCCACACAACCTAATCCCACCTCCCCGCACTGGTTCTGTAGCCCTGTGGATCACTGTTCCTCAAGTACACATCCAGGGATTGTTTAAATGTGCCTCTCTCACCCTTTCTGGCAGTGAGTTCCAGACCCCACAAACACAGGGGAAACAATTTCCCCCATCTCCTCTATAATCCTTCTACCAATTACTTTAACTCTCTGCCTTCTGGTTTTTGACCCATCTCTTAAGGGAAATAGGTCTCTTAAGGGAAATAGGTCCCTTAAGGGAAATTTACTCCCCCTAGTTCCTCATAGTTTTACACATCTCAATTAAGTCACCCTCAGTTATTTCTGTCCAATCAAATGCCAGTGTATCCAATCTTCTCAAATATGTAAAATTTTGCAGTCCAGACAACATCCTCATAAATCCTCTCTGCACCCTCTCCAGTGTAATTGGTAAATTGGTTTATTATTGTCACATGTACCAAGGTACAGTGAAAAACTTGTCTTGCATACTGTCCATGCAGATCAATTCATTACACAGTGCATTGAGGTAGTACAGGGTAAGACAATAACAGAATACAGAGTAAAGTGTCACAGCTACAGAGGAAGTGCAGTGCAGGCAGGCAGACAATAAGGTGCAAGGCCATAATGAGGTAGATTGTGAGGTCAAGGGTCCATCTTATTGTACGAGGGGACCGTGCAATAGTCTTATAATAGCAGGATAGAAGCTGTTCTTGAAGCTGGTGGTACATGCTTTCAGGCTTTTGAATCTTCTACCTGATGGGAGAGGGAGAACACAGAATGTCCAGGGTGGGTGGGGTCTTTGACCGTGTTGGCTGATTTACTAAATCAGTGAGAAGTGTAGACAGAGTCCATAGAGGGGAGGCTGGTTTCCGTGATGTGCCATACCAAGCCGTGATGCATCTGGATAGGATGCTTTCTGTGGTGCATCACATCCTTCCTGTAATGTGGTGCTAAGATGGTGACCAGAACTTGGTGCGGTGCTTAAGCCATGGAATAACTATTGTTGTGCACAATTCTAGCAGAACCTCCCTGCTCACATTTGGTTCAAGATTCTCTTAAATGCAGCTTTACCAAATATCCAATCAAAGATGCGTGTCTGTTGAAATTTAGTTGCCATGAAATGGTTCCTTGAGGTTCCCATGGACTTGCAAAGAAAAAATTGCTGGCACAATTCCTACTGATGGGGGGCTGAGGACAGATATTGGAAGCTGCAGCTGGTAGCTGTTCTGCTGAGAGTGACGTGTCTGGAATATCTGGGATACTCATACAGGCACGCAGCAACTGGGGTGCTGCAGACACTTCATTCACAACAGAAATGACTTCGTGCGAACTTTGTAAACTTTTTCTATCCTCATTACAATGTTTTCTCTGACAGCCTGCGTTTGGCAAATTGGTTGCTGTGTTTCCTACATTACAACAGTGACTGCACATCGCAAGTTTGTGCTTTGGAGAAACCCAAAAGAGAAATGAAAGATGCTATAGAAATGCAGGGATATTCAGCTGAGCAGAGAAAGTGAGGGAGACACAGGAGATTGCAGATGCTGGAATCTGGAGCAACAAACAATCTGCTCAAGGAACTCGGGGTTGAGCAGCATCTGTCGGGGGAAAGGAATTGCCGATGTTTCAGGTTGAAGCCCTGTATCAGGACTGGAAGTGAGGGGATTATCTGTAGATTTCTGGGACATTATTTTGTTCTTTCTTTTACTGATGTGCTTGCTGGCTGCTCACCTTTCGCTTGTTAGTCCTCGTTGGTACTTTCCCCATCCTCTTTCCCAACCTTTGACCGGACAACCCTGCATTCTTTAGCTGTGAATTTTTACTTAACACACCCTGCAGAATCAGTCCCGAGGGGGCTGAAACAGATGTAGGTCTGTGGTTGAAATTGACCCTATACCACTGATATGTTGCTCTTTTATCAGGAGGAAATGTAATTCACTCTGTTTGTCCAGCAGCATTTGCGTCTGAATGGTGTTGGCACGAAAGTGGCAGATGAATTATTACTTGAGGTGGAAAGGGTAATACTGGTTTTATTTGTGGCAATACCATTGTTAAGGAGCATGTATGGGTTCAACAGTTTCTTCAGAGGTTCCAAAGGAGGCTGATGTTCCATTGTATAACTCTGGATCCAAATGTGACATGGAAAGATGTAATAGATGCATTTTCAAGTGAATTTTACACTGTTGTCATTGAAACATTGACACTATATCTATCTTTCTGTCAGTAGTTAAAGATGGTACTCAAGGACGTTTTGCTATGATTTTTTTTGTAATTGAAATTACTTGCTTGCCAACAAGAGCTTCCTGATAAGGAGGAAACAGCATGTAACTAATTGAATGACAATCTTCCACATTATGTCCCAGACACCACATTGATTTGACTTAATTGGGTGTAGCAAAGCAGAGAGTCTCCATCAGTTATTGGTTTAATGAATGGACGATTTGGTGTCAGTGGATTAAGACAGCGCTACTTTTGAAAGTCACCATAAAAACTCATAGAATTGTAGAAAGCACTTAAGAAGGCAAATAGTATGCTGGCCTTCATTCCGAGAGTAGAAGAGTAAGTTTTATACAGCTGCAACATGACTTCCTGACTCACACTCAGTGCCCTGACCAGTGAAGGTAAACATGCCACACACTTTCTTTACCACCCTATCTACTTGCGTGGCCACTCTCAGGGAGCTATGGACTTGGATCCCAAGAGGCAGAGAAATGATGGAGAAGTAAATTAGACAAGTTAGGGACAACAATTGAACAGGGAGAAAATTCGACAAAGAGATAGAAATTCCTGGCAAAGTTCAAAACAAAGATGAAACGTTAAAGGACAGAAAGAAAGATCACATTTAAATTGTGTGAAGGAAATGCTTGAAATACTCAATAGGTCAGGCAGCATCTGCAGAGAGAGGAACTTCTAACCTTTCACGTCAGGGACTCTTCATCAAAATTGAAACATTAATTCAGTTTCATTGACCAAAGATGTTGTTTGACCTGCTGAATATTTCCAGAAGCTTTTGTTTTTATTTCATATTTCCAGTATTCACAGTATTCAAATGTTACATTTGGTAACCCTCAAGGAACAATTTACTAGATGCATGAACAACTCTCTACAAAACCCGTCCCCTTCTGGGCTGCAGAGGTTGTGGCTTTCCAAGAATGTAAATTCTCTCATTAAAACCATCCTGATGCTGTTATGTAGCAGCTGGACTTTTCTGTGGTGAGCTCTGTTTACGTAGATTGGGCAAATCCCACCAATTTTTGAAAGCCCGAGATGTTGTCAGTGGCTGCTATTTTTGGAAGATTAATGGCACGATACAACAGGTTGCAGGTTGTCTAATCCATCCCACTGACGGATGGACAACTGATGCTCGAGTCACTATTATATTTCGAGCAAAGTCTGGGCCATCTCTGCAGATCTTCCTTCATTGATGTTACTAAAGTACATTCTTTGACAGTAGGGTAGGTAAGTTATCTGCCATTTTTCTCAGATTTATAATTTTAGATGATGTTTAATTTATTGCTAGATTTCAATTTTCTTGGAGCTTCCATTGGACTCTTGATAAGACTGTGAGAACATAAAG
Source organism: Pristis pectinata (assembly GCF_009764475.1). Classification (NCBI taxonomy): domain Eukaryota; kingdom Metazoa; phylum Chordata; class Chondrichthyes; order Rhinopristiformes; family Pristidae; genus Pristis; species Pristis pectinata. The sequence goes on along the minus strand of NC_067423.1, from coordinate 2,239,940 downwards.
GGAACAGGCAAAGACCACTCGTGGTCCTTTTGGACCTGCTCCATTTTTCCATCACATGGCTGATGAGATCTCACCTTCATCTCCATTGCCCTATCCACTCCCCACCACCCTTGACTCTCCCTGTGCTGTCTTACTGTATGGGCTCTGACCACCACAAGACACTGCAAATGGAGTCCAGTCTGTGTGGGCTTGTGGGATAGGGTTGGATGGACAGGGGATGCAGTATCACCACCTGAAGATTAACACTGCAATGTGTGATTAATGACCAACCAAAGGGTGGATTTGAAAGCTTATAGAACATAGAACAGTACAGCACAAGGACCCAGCATGATGCCAAATTAAACTCTCTTCTGCCTGCACATGATCTATATCCCTCCACTCCCTGCACATTCATGTGTATATCTAAAAGCCTCCTAAACACCACTATCGTATCTGCCTTCACCACCACCCCTGGCAGCCCATTCCAAGCATCTACCACTCTCTGTGTAAAAGACTTGCCCCACACATTAAACTTTCCCCCTCTCACCTTAAATGCGTGTCCTCTAGTATTTGACATTTGTGCCCTAGGAAAAAGATTCTGATTGTCTACCCTGTGGCTCTCATAATTTTATAAACCTCTATCAGGTCTCCCCTCAGCCTCCAATGCTCCAGAGAAAACAACCCAAGTTTGTCCAGCCTCTCCTTATAGCACATGCCCTCTAGTCCAGGCAGCATCCTGGTGAACCTCTTCTGCACCCTCTCCAAAGCCTCCACATCCTTCCTGTAATGGGGCAACCAGAATTGTAGACAATAAATGGAACCAAGATAACGATGTATTTATGAAACATCATCCTCATTGATTGGGAAGCCCATACTCTTCCACACAAAGTATGATGCATTAAACACAGGGATTGAAGTGAATAACGGTGAGTGACGTCACGTGAAACAACAGACTTCAATACTTCTATCCAGGTGCCTATTCAACAGCCCCAGTTTTTCACATTAGATTTCCTTGTGCAGAGGCAATTCCTGATCAAGTTCAAGTTCAAGTTTATTGTCAGGGGCATACATACCCAGGGTATAAATGGCGTGAAATTAGCTTTTTGCAGCAGTAACACAGCACATTACACACATGACAAACATGAACTAACATAAACTTAAATTAATATAAATTATACATAACTTACATGACAAAATAAACGAGATAGACATTAGACATAATGACAGTAGTGCAAGTTAAGAGAGAGAGAAAAGGAATATAGCCCAAGGTAGTGTTAGGGATTTTCAGTTGGGTACAAGAACCTGACATCAGTGGGGAAGAAGCTGTTGTTGAACCTTGAGGTGTGGGGTCTATAGGCTCCTGTACCTCCTGCCTGATGGCAGCATTGAGAAGAGGGCACGGCCCAGATGGTGGGGGTCCCTGATGGTGGATGTCGACTTCCAAAGACATCACTTCTTGTAGATTCTGTCGGAGGTGGGGTGCGCTGTACCCGTGATGGTACTGGCTGAGTCCCACCACTCTCTGTAGCCTCTTGTGTTCCTGTGCGTTGGAGTCTCCACACCAGGTCATCTTGCAACCAGTCAGAATGCTCTCCATGGTACGTCTGTAGAAGTTTGTCAGGGTCCTTGATGACATGCTGAATTGTGGCAGAGGCAAGATCACTACTTCCATTTACAAAAGTGAAACACAGTTAACCTTTGGGTGCTTATCTGCTGTTTGATCTGTACCAAAATGAAGTAGTTGGAACTTAAACTCATGAGAGTGCTAAATGCATGGATGTATCTCTGATGCTGACCACTAAACTAAGAAAAACTGAAGTATTGTGGTTAGCGTAATGATATTACAGCGCCAGTGACCCGGGTTCAATTCTGGCCACTGTCTGTAAGGAGTTTGTACGTTCTTCCCGTGTCTGCATGGGTTTCCTTGGGGTTCTCCGGTTTCCTCCCACATTCCAAAGACGTATGGGTTAGGAAGTTGTGGACATGCCATGTTGGCGCCATAACCACATACCATAACCACAAATTAATAATTAGAAATACCTAATTGTTATTTAGGAATTTGCTCAACAAATATTGGAGGTTGGAACTCACTACCTGAAAGGGAAGTGGAGGCAGACACCATCTTCACACTTTACCAAGTGCTCAGATGAGCACATGAAGAGCTGTAGTCTACAAGGCTGGGGAGCAAAGGCTGGGGAGAGGAATGATCGAAGATCGATGCTCTGTTTTTGACTGGGACACACCCAATGGGCTGAATGGCCTACTGGGCTGTAAATTTCTGATTCTCTGACTGAACTCAATGATCTTTGCTCTCGTTGATCTCATGACTTCCAAAGACCTCATTGAAGTGTTTGTGGCCACATCAACATTTGCAAATAGTTAGGATGTCTACAGCTTCAGAACAGATTGGAAGATCAGATTTCCGGCTAAGATCTTTGTATAAGATCTCCCAAATCCTCCACCACAAGTAAGTGACCAAATATTGTTGGGCTAACATTGAGAAAATTGAATTTCACAGAATAATTGGAAATAAGTGTTTTCAAAAAGCATTAGCATGTTTCAGACATTGTGCAAACATCTAGGTTGACTGACTTCAGGCCAAGAAGAGTATGACATCACTGGACGTGTGATTGGTAGAATGTTTGGGGTGTCTCCTGGTTTCCTGGGAAGCATTCTCTTCTCAAACGGTTCTGCAAAGATTAGCTTAATGAACAATCTGCTGGAGGAACTCAGCTGGTCAGGTGGCATCTATGTCCTGCAGTCCAGATAAAGGGTCTTGACCCAAAACATCGACTGTCCATTTCCCCCCACAGATGCTGCCTGACCCACTGAGTTCCTCCAGCAGATTGTGTGTTGCTCCAGATTCCAGCATCTGCAGTCTCTGGTGTCTCCGAAGGTTGGTTTATTTGCCTTCAATCTCACTCTGAGATTTTCTGCACTTATCCAGACTACAAGTCATTGCAGGATAACTCATTGTCTTTCAGATGATACGTTTAATTAAAATTCCATTTGCTCTCTTGGGTGGGTGTAAGCGAGGCCACAGTCTATTTTGAAGAAGATCAGGGAATGATCCCTGGTGCTCTGGGGTTGAATAGTACCACTCAATCAGCACTTCAATAAGAATATTATCTGGTCATTAACATATTGCTGTTTGTGGGATCTTCCTGTACACAACTTGGTTGCCAGTTTTCCTACCTTGGAACAGTGACTACGCTTCAGAAATAATTCATTCCCTGTGAAGCTCTTTGGGACACCGTGAAAAAGGTGGGAATGATGCAGGATATTAAAGTCTTTCTCTCCTTCTCCCATGTGAAGGACTTCTTTGAAATGTGAAGTCATGTAATTAAAATTACCCTTCCCTATTCTCACCACTTGAAGATTGGGTTTTAAAGAGCGGCTGCTTAAGGACAGTTCAGAGTCTTCCACTTGTGCTTTGTGCAACCAGGTTTGTGCTCTGTAGAGCATTTCTAAATGACTGGGCTGTGGCATGTAATTCCCTAAAAGACCAATAAAAGTCTTGGAATCGTAACAAAAAGAAAATTTGACTCTTTCATTAACAGGAAACACAAAGAAAACAGTGCAGGCAATAGGCTGTGCTGTTCTCTTCTGTTCAAAAAAATAGGATTCTTTTCCCTCTCCGTTCCTCCCACCCCTCTTCCAACCCTTCTCTGGTCCCCACTTCTGTCTCCTTTCCCCCACACCCCCCAGACCCTTCACCCATCTTCGTCCTCCTTCCCCTCCTGGTTCACCCACCTACTATACACACAGGTCCCCCCGATCCCCCCCCCCCATCTGGTTCCTGGTTCCATCTGCCATACGCCTCTCCCCTAGTGGTTCCCATCCTCACCTCCTTTAGTTATCCAAACCCGGCACCGGGAGCCCTCTGTGTTCCTGCTTATCTCCCTCCAGCAGCCATCTCCAACCTTCACCTTCCCCTCTCCCCACCTTCCTCCATCTGCTTTGTCCGTTTTTGCCCCTTTTTCCTCTCTCTCTCTCTCTGTCTGCCCCCATCATTCACGCCTCTGTCTCCCAACCCCACCCCTGCTCCCCTGCCCTACCTGACACTACCTGCCCGTCATCTTACATCCCTCCTCAGCGCACCAATCACCTCAGACTCCTGTCTCGCTATTCCCCCTCTCCTCTTTACATCGGCCATCTCCCCTCTCCACAGTCCTGATGCAGGGTTTCAACCTGAAATGTCGACAGTTCCTTTCCTCCCACAGATGCTGCTCGACCTGCTGAGTTCCACCAGCACTTTGTTTGTTGTTCCAGGCAATAATGTACCTCCCCACACAAAGCCTTCGCTCTGGGGTAAGTCCTCCTGCCACATCCCCTGGTACACAAAACTCCCCTGAGTTCAGCCTTGAATAGACTGATGACTGAACCTCTAGGGCAGTGAATGCCAATATTTACAGCCTCTGAGCAAAGAACTTGCTGCTCTCAGTCCTAATGGCTCAATATTTGTCAAAAGGCTGTACCTTCAGCCTGAGAAAGCTGCTTCCTGGCATCAAACCTGTCAATCCCTCTCAGAATCGTGTCCCTCGCTAAATTACCTGGACCCCAGTAGAGAGGGCCAATGTTATTTAAAATCTCCTCACAGGTCAAACCCCTGCTGAATATTTACCCGGTGAGTTCTAAATTGGGGGAAGGCTAATTGTAACAGTTTTGTCGAGTAAAATTGAGTTTATTTTCCTGTGTACAAGTACGGTGAGGTACAGGTACAGTGAAAAACTTGCTTGCAGCAGCATCACATGCATGTAGGTACAGACAACACACAGAACATAAATTATACAAGACAGTGAAGGGAGAGGGAGAAAACAGAGCAAAAACAAGACATTAGTGCAAAAAAAAGACACAATTAGACACAAGTCAGTGCTAGTGCAGGAGGTGGTCTGTAGTGTTCCTCGCTGAGTTCCATTGCTGAGGTAAGATTAGGCAGGAACTGGGCAAGCAGACAGGGAGAGGCTGCCTGAGGGTAAATCCACATCTGACACAGTCATAGAGTCATATAAGATGGAAACAGGCCCTTCGGCCCAACTTGTCCATGCTGACTGTGTTGTTCAGCGAACTAGTCCCATCTGCCTGCGTTTGGCCCATAGTCCTCTAAACCTCTCCTATCCATGGACTTAGCTAGATGGCTTTTAAATGTTGCTAATGTGCCCGCCTCAACCACTGTTTCTGGCAGCTCATTCCAAATACGCACCACCCTTTGTGTGAAGAAGCTGCCCGTGATGTCCCTTTTAAATCTCTCGCCTCTGATCTTAAACGTATGTCCTCTTTGTGTATAGCACCCCCTCCCTGGGAAAAAGACTGTGTGCTTTCACCCTGTCTATGCCCCTCATGATCTTATACACCTCTATCAGGTCACCCCTCAATCTCCTACGTTCCAGGGAATAAAGTCCTGGTCTACACAACCTCTCCTTGTAACTCAGGCCCTCAAGTCCAGGCAACATCCTGGTAAATCTTTTCTGCGCTCTTTCTAGTTTAGTAACTTCTTTCCTATAACACGGTGACCAAAACTGTGCGCAATACTCCAAGTGCGGCCTCACCAATGTCTTGTATAACTGCAACATAACTTCCCAACTCCTATACTCAATGCCCTGACTGATGAAGGCCAGCGTACCAAATGTCTTCTTCACAACTTTGTCTACCTGTGACGCCACTTTCAGCGAACTATGCACTTGCACTCCTAGGTCCTTCTGTTCCATAACGCTCCCAAGGGCCCTACCATTCACTGTACAAGTCCTACCCTGGTTTGATCTCCCAAAGTGCAGTACCTCACATTAATCTGGATTGAAAGCCATTTGCCAATCCGCAGCCCACATACCGAGCTGATCAAAGGACATGTGGGAGTCCTTTAAAGGCCAGTTTATTAGAGTTCAGCACAAGCATATTCCTGTGAGGATGAAAGTTGAGGATGACGAGGTCTGGGAACATTGGATGACAAGAAATATTCTAAGTTTAATCACATTAAAGGTTTAGGACGCTGAAATCAGAAAAGGTTCTTGAGGAGTATAAAGGAAGCAGCTTAGAACTTCATCAAGGATTTTGGAGGCCAAACGGGTGCATGATGTCTCCTTGGCAAGTAGGATTAAAGAGAATCCCAAGGCATTTTTTATGTATATTAGAAGGGTAGCTGAAGAAGGGTAAGTCCACTCAAGGACAATGGAGGGAACTTATGTGTGGTCAGAGGAAATGGGTGAGGTCAATGAGTACTTCACATCAGTATTCGTTAAGGAGAAGGACTTGGAAGAGGGGTATATTGATATTCCAGTGCATGTCAATACTAAGCAGGAGGAGGTGTGTGTATTGAGAAACATTAAGGAGATTAAGTCCCCAGGGACTGATAGAATCTATCCCCAAGGAGCCAAGGGAGGAGGTTGCTGGGGCCATGACAGAGATCTTTGTATGTTGTGAACAGTGAGGAAGGTTGTGAAGTGATAAAGCAGGATACAGATCGGTTGGGAATTTGGGCAGAGAATGGCGGATGGCTTTGAATCCAGGCAAATGTGAGGTGCTGCATTTTGGGAGGTCAAATGCTAGAGGAAAGAATAGCAGGACCCTTGGGAGTATAATGTACAGCGGAACTTGGGGTGCGGATCCATAGGCCCAGAGCTGGATTAAAGAGTAATAGATATAAGGAATGGTTGAACAAACTTGGATTGTTTTCTCTAGAGCATTGGAGGCTGAGGGGCGACTTGATTGAAGTATATAATATTATGAGAGGTACAGATAGGGTAGATACTCACAGTCTTTCTCCTAGGGTGGAAATGCACCCTCTCCAAAGCCTCCACATCTTTCCTGTAATGCAGTGACCAGAACTGCACACAATACACAAAATGTGGTCTAACCAAAGTTTTATACAACCGCGACGTGACTTCCCGACTTTTATACTCAATGCCCTGACCGATGAAGGCAAGTATGCTGTATGCCTTCTTTACCACCCTATCCACTTCCGTTGCCACTTTCAAAAAGAGTTGGACTTGCATTTCCAGCATTTTTATTTTAGATTTCCAACATCTGCAGTTTTTTTTCATCACTGGGGTTTGTATTTATAGGAATTACTGGAACGCATATTCAACAAAAATATTGCTCTTTTACTGCTACATCTATCAAGGCTCAATATGCAATGAAGCTTATGGTTCTGCTTCTGATACTAATTTAAATTGAACATTATCATCTTGGTCAACAATAAAATATTAGAAAGAAAGAAAGTTCTCAGCTCTTGGGATCTCCCATTATGTCACATTCAATTAATTACTTTCCAAGACCCACAACAAAACAATCTCAAAGGTTGTTCCTATCAGGAAATAGTTTACCATATAACCATAGAACCATAGAACAATACAGCACAATACAGGCCCTTCGGCCCACCATGTTGTGCCGACCTTCAAACCTCACCTAAGACCATCTAACCCCCTTCCTCCCACATATCCCTCTATTTTAAATTCCCCCATATGCTTATCTAACAATCTCTTGAACTTGACCAACGTATCTGCCTTCACCACCACCCCAGGCAGCGCATTCCATGCACCAACCACTCTCTGGGTGAAAAACCTCCCTCTGACATCTCCCTTGAACTTCCCACCCATACCTTAAAGCCATGCCCTCTTGTATTGAGCATTGGTGCCCTGGAAAGAGGCTCTGGCTACCCACTCTATCTAGTCCTCTTAAAATTTTGTATACCTCTATCATGTCTCCTCTCATCCTCCTCCTCTCCAATGAGTGAAGCCCTAGCTCCCTTAGTCTCTCCTCATAATCCATACTCTCTAATCCAGGCAGCATCCTGGTAAATCTCCTCTGCACCCTCTCCAACGCCTCCACATCCTTCCTATAATGAGGCAACCAGAATTGGACACAGTACTCTAAGTGTGGTTTAACCAGAGTTTCGTAGAGCTGCATCATTACTTCGCGGCTCTTAAACTTGATCCCACGACTTATGAAAGCTAACATCCCATAAGCTTTCTTAACTACCCTATCCACCTGTGAGGCAACTTTCAGTGATCTGTGGATATGAACCCCCAGATTCCTCTGCTCCTCCACACTACCCAGAATCCTGCCATTAACCTTGTACTCCGCCTTGGAGTTAGTCCTTCCAAAGTGTACCACCTCATACATCTTCGGATTGAACTCCATCTGCCACTTCTCAGCCCAGCTCTGCATCCTATCAATATCCCTCTGTAAGCTTCGACAGCACACTATCCACAACACCACCGATCTTTGTGTCATCTGCAAACTTGCTAACCCACCCTTCCACCCCCTTATCTAAGTCATTAATAAATATCACGAAAAGTAGAGGTCCCAGAACTGATCCCTGTGGGACACCACTAGTCACAGACCTCCAATCCGAATGCACTCCCTCCACCACAACCCTCTGCTTTCTACAGGCAAGCCAATTCTGAATCCACATGGCCAAGCCTCCCTGGACCCCCTGCCCTCTGACCTGAAGAAGCCTACCATGTGGAACCTTGTCAAATGCCTTACTAAAATCCATGTAGACCACATCTACTACACTGCCCTCAACAATCTTCCTGGTCACTTCCTCAAAGAACCCTGTCAGGCTTATGAGGCAAGATCTTCCCTTCACAAAGCCATGCTGGCTGTCCCTAATCAGTCCATGATTCTCTAAATGCTCATAGATCCTATCTCTTAGAATCCTTTCTAACAGCTTACCCACCACAGACATAAGGCTCACTGGTCTGTAATTCCTGGACTATCCCTACTACCTTTTTTGAATAAGGGGACAACATTCGCCACCCTCCAATCCTCCAGTACCATCTCCGTGGCCAACGAGGACTCAAAGATCCTAACCAATGGTTCATCAATCTCCTCCCTTGCCTTGTGGAGCAGCCTGGGGAATATTCTGTCAGGCCCCGGGGACATATCTGTCGTAATATTTTCTAACAGCTCCAACAAATCCTCTCTCTTGATATCTTCATGCTCTAGAACATTACCCTTACCAACTATGTCCTCAGCGTCATCAAGGCCCCTCTCCTTGGTGAATACTGAAGAGAAGTATTCATTGAGAACCTCACCCACTTCCACAGCTTCCAGGCACATCTTCCCACCTTTGTCTTTAATCGGACCTACCTTTACTCTAGCCATCCTTCTGCTCTTCACCTACGAGAAAAAAATCTTTTATGAAAGATACTTTTTTGTTTCTAAGTGCCAAATAATGGTTATGTAGAAAACAATTAAATGAGGATCAGGAAATAATGAGAACAGTTCCAAAAGTTTTTAACAGGAAAATTGACTCCCTACAGTCATATAATGAGATACAAAAATGGAAGTCTGATTAGTTCTGTGACGTTTGCACAATTTCTTGAGCTTTTATTGAAGTTTTCCTGCATTAATGAGTTGGAAGAAGATCAAAATATAGATTTAGGTGCAGGAGGCAATGGGTGGCTCCAGGGTCCTGGGTTTGATCCTGACCTCCGGTTCTGTCTGCATGGAGTTTATATGTTTTCCCTGTGACTCTTAGCAGTTTTTATAGCTGCACCCCAGAAAGTATCCTATCCAGATACTTCACAGCTTGGTATGGCAACTGTTCTGCCCAAAACCACAAGGAAATGCAGAGAGCTGTGGGCACAGCCCAGTCCATCACACAAACCAACCTCCCTGCATTGACTCTGTCTACACTTCCTACTGCCTCAGGAAAGCAGCCAACGTAATTAAGGACCCCTCCCATCCCGGACATTCTCTCCTCTCCCCTCTCCCATCAGGCAGAAGGTACAAAAGCCCAAGAGCATGAAGCACCAGGCTCAAGGACAGCTTCTATCCCGCTGTTATCAGACTCTTGAACGGACCTCTCATAAGCTTAAAGATGAACACTTGATCTCCCAAATTTACTTCATTGTGGCCCTTGCACTTTATTTGTCCACCTGCACTGCACTTTCTCTGTAACTGCAACACTATATTCTGCATTCTGCTTTCTTTGTACAATATTAGTGTAATTATGTATGGAATGATGTGTCTGGATGGCATGCAGAGAAAAGCTTTTCACTGTATCCCGGTACAGGTGGCAGTAATAAACTGATAAACTGATGACTGCCTGGTTTCCATTGAGTGCTCTGATTTCCTTCCACATCACAAAGATGTGCTGGGAGATTAATCGGCCGCTGTAAATTACCCCTTTGTGTGGGCAAATGGCAAAAGAATCAAATAGGAGTTGGTAGGAACACCAGTCCTCACTGAGGGGTCGGCGGCGGAAAGAGTGAGCAGCTTCAAGTTCCTGGGCATCAACATCTCAGAGGATCCACCTTGGGCCCAACACATTGATGCAATCATGAAGAAGGCACGCCAGCAGCTCTACTTCATTAGGAGTTTGAGGACATTTGTTATGTCACCAAAGATTCTTGCAAATTTCTACAGATGTACGGTGGAGAGCATTCTGACTGATTGCATCACCGCCTGGTATGGAGGCTCCAATGCGCAAGATCGCAAGAGGGTGCAGAGGGTTGTAGACTCAGCCAGCTCCATCACGGGCACAAGCCAATATCTTGCACTGTACTGCTGCTGCAAAACAACAAATTTCACAACATATGTCAGTGATAATAAACCTGATTCTGATTCTGAATGGGATTGCTCTGCTAGGAACTGGTATAGATCCAATGGACTGAATGTCCTCTGTGTTGAAATGTGAGGCCAGGTGCATCATTTGGTATCAGCTCACTGGTGTGCACTAACTCACTGAGTTAAGTGAAAGGACTCTTCTGAATCTTTATTGATGTGGTCTGTGTATGGATTAAAGCTTTTGAAATATCTCATGCCCTACGGATCAACAGAGAGGATGAAAGCGAGTCTGCGAATTTGAGGCTATTTCAGTATAGATTAAACAACAAATGATACCATGAGCTGCCAGAAATAGGTGCATTTAAAAATCAGAAATGGTACACATCTTGTTTATTTTACAAATGGTGGCTGCTGATGTGTGTAATCTCATAGAAATGCTTGCTGTGCTAAAAGCTGTGACAGATTTCAAGGTCAAAGCACAGTGGCTGCACAGAATGGGGACTGAGTTGTTGTGTGGTTAGGACTGTGGATTTAAACAGAGGAGTTCTCATTATTTTCAGTCCTAATCTTTAATTATCAAGAATTAATCCAATCAACTCTGATTTTCATTAACTCCGATTTTGACACAAATCCCCACTGCATTCTGCAAGAATCTACTGGTCACAGAGAAATTCAAAGTGTACAAGTTGTAGAAAGAACAAGAAGACTATGATACGAGGGTATGATTTTAAAGGGGAGCTGTGGAAACAGAGACCTGGGAATAAAAAGTGCACAAACCTTTGAAGATTGCAGAACAAGTTGAAGAAGCTTTTTAAAAATTCTAAGAGATCCTGAGGTTTAGAAATGTATGAATAGAGATTGAAAATACTCAGCAGGTCAGTCAGCATCTGTGGAATGTAAAAGAGATTTAAAGGAAGGTCATTGACCTGGGCATCAACTCTGTTTCTTTCCCCATGGACGCCTCCTGGCCTGTTGAGTGTTTCCAGCTTTTTCTGCTTTTATTTCAGATTTTCGTCATCTGCAGTTTCCCACTTGATGAATGGAGGTGTGGAGTATAAAAGGGGGGGGGGAATGGGCTGAATAGGTTTGGCTGCAGCTTGAGTACGTCACCCAAGGGTGGCCACTGCACATTAAGAACGATGTGGAACCCTGAGAGAAGAATGCAAGAAAAGGGATAGGATTGTTCTGAGAGCCTGCATCAAACTGAGGTCATTAACCTGACTGAGCAAGCTACGAGACCACAGAACCATAGAACACTACAGCACAGAAATCAGGCCATTCGGCCCTTCTAGTCTGTGCCGAAACGGTATTCCACTAGTCCCATTTACCTGCACCCAGTCCATAACCCTCCAGACCTCTCCCATCCATGTATCTATCCAATTTATTCTTAAAACTCAAGAGTGAACCCACATTTACCACATCAGATGGCAGCTTGTTCCACACTCCCACCACTCTCTGAGTGAAGAAGTTCCCGCTAAACCTTTCCCCTTTCACCCTAAAGCCATGTCCTCTTGTACTTATCTCTCCTAATCTAGGTGGAAAGAGCCTACTCGCATTAACTCTGTCTATACCCCTCATCATTTTGTAAACCTCTATCAAATCTCCCCTCGTTCTTCTGCGCTCCAAGGAATAAAGTACTAACCTGTTCAATCTTTCCCTGTAACTCAACTCTTGAAGACCCGGCAACATTCTAGTAAATCTCCTCTGCACTCTTTCAATCTTACTGACATCCTTCCTATAGTTAGGTGACCAGAACTGCACACAATACTCCAAATTTGGCCTCACCAATGTCTTATACAACCTCACCATAACATCCCAACTCCTATACTCAATACTTTGATTTATAAATGCCAGGATGCCAAAAGCCTTCTTTACAACCCTGTCTACCTGCGACGCCACTTTCAGGGAATTATGTATCTGAACTCCCAGATCCCTTGTTCTTCTGCACTCCTCAGTGCCCTACCATTTACTGTGTATGTCCTACCTTGATTTGTCCTTCCAAATATATGATGAGTGACAAATATATTCCAAATGAGACATATGACGATCATTGGCAAAAGAGCTGGGGGTGACATGAAATATACACGTATGACTAATAACAAATTAACCACGTGGTGAGGAGTCACATGTTAGAATTTACAACCTGAGGAGCAGTGAAAATAGCCTTAAATTAGTTTCAAAAGGGAGCTGGATGGATACTTCAGGATGAAAAAGATCAGACCTGTGGGGAAAGAGCTGAGGAAGGAGTCGGAGTGCATTGCTCTTACAGAGGGCAGGAACAAGTTGGATGGGACGAATGGCCTCCTTCATGCTGTAATTCAAAGAATGAGAGGGGATCCTATTGAAACGTATGAAGTTCTGACAGGGCTTGAGAGGTAGTCTGCAGGGAGGACATTTCCACTGGTTGGGGTGTCTAGAACCAGGGGTCTCGGGTCTCAGGACGTGGTCAATGACATTTAGGACTGAGATGAGGAGACATTTCTTCATCCAGAAACCTGTGGAAGTCTCTGCCACAGAAGGCTGTGGAAGCCGAGTTGCTGAATATATTTAAGAAGGGGTGAGGTAGATTTGTAGACACAAAAGGTATCAGGGGTTAAGGAGAGAGAGGGAGAGTGGGAGTATGATGTTGAGGCAGAGGATCAGTTAGGACCAGTGGTGGAGTAGGATCATTCTGTTCCATGAATCCGTAACTTTGTGTTTCCTCCTCTAATAACACCTTTCTTTCAATTTCTACAGTCACACATCCCAGGCAGGCTGGGGAAAGATGGCACTCATCAATCATTTCAATTTTTGCTCAAGAGTTGAAGTCCAAGTTGATTGTCTCACTGAGATAACTGTGAGAGGGATGGTCATGGCACTGGTACAATTTTCTCTTTCAAATTTACTTTGCTCTTTACTCTCTGAGGTAAAGGATGCAAACAGTGGCAATGAGGAGGTTAAAAAAATTTTCCGTGCTGCACCTGACCTGATCTCCAACAGAGTTACTGCTGGAGTGGATGCAATCCACTACATCAATGGAAGAGTGTTCAACCAGTGTTGCTCCAACCTCAAGGACAGCTCAGTAGTAGACGTTCACCCTCACCCTTCAGTGCATCAACCTTTGGACGGCTGAGGAAAAGAAGATTTAAAAATCTAGATCTCCAACTCAGCATCAAAACCCATGTCTACTGGGCAGCAATGATCGCCACCCTCCTCAGCTCTTTGGAGACATAGAATACCTACAACAGGCACCCTAAAGTACTGGAGAGATGCCACAAATGCTGCCTTCCCCAAATCCTTCAAAATCATTGGCAGGTTAAACGATCTATGGTCAGTATCCTCTTCTGGGGAAACATCCCCAGCACTATGGTCTTTTTTGCAGGTGTTGGTATGTAAGTCGTTGGTGAGGCCACACTTCGAGTACTGCATACAGTTTGGTTGCCCTGTTATCGGAAAGATGTGGTTAAACTGGAAAGAGTGCAGAAAAGATTTACGAGGATGTTGCCAGGACTCAAGGGCCTGAATTATAGGGAAAGGTTGGGCTGGCTGGGTCTTTAGCCCTTAGAACATAGGAGAATGAGGGGCGACCTTATAGAGGTGTTTAAAATTATGAGAGACATAGATAAGGTGGACGGTAACAGTCTTTTCCCCAGGGTAGGGGAGTCCAAAACTAGGGGACATAGGATTAGGGTGAGAGGGGGAAGATTTAAAAGGGACCTGAGGGGCAACTTTTTCACGCAGAGGGTGGTGAGTGTATGGAACGAGCTGCCAGAGGAAGTGGGTGAGGCAGGTACAATGGTATCATTTAAGAAGCACTTGGATAGGTAAATGGAGGGGCGGGGCTCGGAGCGATATGGACTGACCGCAGGAAATTGTGACTAGCTGGGTGGACACCGTGGTCGGCATGGACTGGTTGGGCCGAAAGGCCTGTATCCGTGCTGTATTGGTCTGTGACTCTACAGTTGGCTCAGATGGGCAGGACTCATCATTCACGCAACAATCTGTAGAGGAACTCAGGAGTCGAGCAGCATCTGTGGGGGGAAGAGGAATTGTCGACATCTCAGTCAAAACCCTGCATCAGGAGCCGCTGAGATCCTCCGGCTGATTGTTTGTTGCTCCAGATTCCAGTGTCTGCCGTCACAATGATATCTGTGTCCCGATATCATTCACGTGCCAGATGCAAGGTTCCCAAAATAGACACAAGAATTCAAACATACTCATTAGGAGCAGGAGCCTCAAAGTGGACGGTTTTGTTTGGAACTACTGGCAAAATGGGGGCCAATCTTTTCCCAATAAATGTGTTGTAAGACTGATGCTGCTGACGTAAAAATCAGGCACTGGCTGAGCTTTCCTGTTTCCAGTAAGCTGGAACTAAACACTTAGTGCATCTAATATGTGCATCTAATGTCCTGGGAATTCACCGTCTTGTGTGAAATTAAGGGCAGACATTGAAATGCGGGGGGCAGATCTTGCAGAGACTTGGTAGTGAATATCATTGAACCATTGAGGTAGAATTCTTTCTGATGGATGAAAGGTTATTGTGCTTTTCATAATACTCTGTCTCTCTTAAACTATCTGTCAGTTAGATTCAAAGATCTAATTTCTCTTTACTATTAGCACAGCTGGAATAAAGATGTGTAATATACAGTGATCACATAGTTGGGATCATTAATGATCAAAACTCAGTTATGGACCTGAAGTGTTGACTGTTCCTCTTTTCACAGACGATGCCTGACCTGTTGAGTATTTCCACCGATTTCTATTTTATTTCAAATTTTCAGCATCTGCAATATTTGCTGTCAGATCAATCTCTGGGTGTAAGAATGCTTTCCCAGATCCCCTCCAAACCTCTTACCCCTTACCCTAAACCAATGCGCTCTAATTTTAGACACCTCTGCTATGGGGAAAGGTCTCCTACTATCGACGATGTCTATGCTGCTCATGATCTTGTTCCCCTGACAGGATCATATTGGAAGCCTGAACTGGAAAAGAAGAATTCTTGAAACACTCAGCTGATCAGGCAGTATCTGTGGGGAGAGAAACACAGTCAGTATTTCAGGTCAATGATCCTTCAACCTGCAATGTTAACCCTGTTTCTCTTGCCACAGATACTGCCTGACCCCTTGAGTATTTCCAGCATTTTTTGGTTTTAATTACATCTCAACGTAATGTTTCTTTAGCATAACTGTACATTTATCATGGCTCAACAGCTTTTTTTTAGTAATTGAACTTAATCATGAGGAAATTAAAAATCAGCTTCGCATCACTGAATATCGCAAAGTCTCGAAATGTTCTCATACAGCTGTGACATTCAGAACACATCTGCAATACCACATTCATCAAATTAAGAAAAACACATCCTCACAACAGTATACCTGATAACCTTAATTAATGTCAGTGAAAAGATCACAAGTTTACCACAGCCAAAAGATTTTTATTATAAACCTCTTTTATATAAGTACATTGGAATGAATCAGTCAGCCAACTGCCTCGTTCATGCCTGAAGCACTCTTTAATGCAATATGATTCATTTAATCTTTTAATAATCATTAGGAATTTCATAATCAAAAGTACACTCTATTGCTTAAGTGTAATGGTATTGATATTTATTTATGGCAGTAATTATTTCACAAGCAGATTAACCCTCGGAGATTTGGGAGAAAGATTTACTTCCAAGGTGAAAACATTTTAATTGGAATCAATTTTACACTTCATTGTTGACAATAAATTAATTGAGCTTTCACTTAATGGAGTAATATACGTTAGCTTTATTGATTTTGAGGTAATAGTTGCTGAAATGTCTTTGGAGGGTGTGTAAGAGTTGCTTGTCTCACTTAACCTCACAGGGATAACAAGCTATGTTCCAATTTTTGGAAGATTTTAGGTGTGTCTGGATGGAGGATCAGTACTGGATGAGGACCAGGGAGAACTAACTTGGTTCATTCTCCTCTTTCTAAATAAACACAAGAACAAAAGAAAATAGGAGCAGGAGTAGGCCACTCGGCCCTTCAAGCCTGTCCTGCCATTCAACATGATCTTGACTGATCTGCCCCAGGCCTCATCTCCTCTTAGACCATAAGACCATAAGATATAGGAGCAGAATTAGACCATTTGGCCCATTGAGTCAGCTCCGCCATCCAATTATGACATTGTTTTTAACCCCATTCTCCCGAATTGTCCCCGTAACCTTAACCCCCTCACCAATCAAGCACCTATCAATCTCTGCCTTAAATACACCCAATGACTTGACCTTCACAGCCCTCTGTGGCAACGAATTCCACAGATTCACCACCCTCTGACTGAAGAAATTCCTCCTAATCTCAGTTCTAAAGGGACGTCTCTTTATTCTGAGGCTGTACCCTCTGGTCCTAGACTCTCCCACTGATGGAAACATCCTCTCTACATCCTCTCTATGCAGGCCTTTCAGTATCCAGTAGGTTTCAATGAGATCCCCCCTCATCCTTCTGAACCCCATCAAGTACAGGCCCAGAGACATCAAATGCTCCTCAAAGGTTAAAACCTTTCATTCCCGTGATCATTCTTGTGAAACTCCTCTGGACCCTCTCCAGGGTCCTTAGATACAGTGCCTATAATTGCTCACAATATTCCAAATGCAGTCTGATCAACACCTTATAAACCTTCAGTTTTACATCCTTGCTTTAATGATGGTGGCAGTTTCCCATAGCTTTCAATTCCCTGAACATTCAAAAATGTATCTCCCCCCGCTTTAAATACCCCCAATGATCTAGCCTCCATGTCCCTCTGGGGCAGAGAATTCTAAAGGGTCACCAAGAAGAAGTTCTTCTTGTTTGTGGGATCTTCCTGTGCTGTATAACATAGAACATAGAACACTACAGCACTGGACAGGCCATTCAGCCCACGATGTTGTGCAGATCTTGATGCCAATTTATACTGAATGTCCTCCTCCTGTGTATCATCCACATCCCTCCACTCCCTTCATATTCATGTGTCTATTTAAAAGCTTAAACCTCACCAAACTCCCTACCTCCACTACTACCCCTGGTAACCCATTCCAGGCACCCACCACTCTTTGCATAAAATATTTGCCCTTCATGTCACCTTTAAACTTCCCCCGTGTAACCTTAAAAGAATATGTTCTGGCATTTGACATTTCTACCCTATGGAAAAGATTCTGACTGACTACCATATCTATGCTTCTCATGATTTTAAAAACTTTAAAACATAGCGTTCTATTTTATAGTATTCTATTGACTGAGCTTCCTGCAATGCTGTCCTGAGTCATGCCGATCGATGTGCGCAGGGATCTGCCCACTGTCCCAGCATGCTGTGGACTTCTATGTGGACAGCGCGGGTTCAGGACTTCGGGATGGTCAGGGGCTGGCAGAACAGACCACTCGCTTCACCATCAGGGTCACCACTGAGCCAGGGGAGGAGCAGTGACTTGTTGGAGAGAGTGTTCTTTGGCTGCCTGCTGTGTCACACCAGGGCAGGAGGAGGAATGGCATCACCATCTCACAGAGTGGGGTCCATCGCCTGTGGAAAAACACAAGAGTAAATAGAAATCACTAGAACTGCAGGTGCTGGACTCGGAAACTAAACAGAAAACTCTGCAAGAACTGGTTTCTCTTTCCACAGATGCTGCTTGACCAGCTGAGTTCTTCCATCATTTCTGTTTTTGTTTAATTCCAAATGAATACTTTATTTATTTAAATGTTTTCATTTATTTTCTGGTTTGTTAGTGCAGTTTAATTCTATTTCTCATATATATCAGATTTTCTTACAACGTAAAAGGATGGAATCAAGCCCATCAATTCTACGTCTCTTGTCAGCACCATCCCATTCCCCACACTCTCCCATTCCCACCAACTTCCCCCGACTTTTCTAACACTCACCTACACTCGGAGTAATTTACCATCGTCAGTTAGCCTACCAGTAGTTCTTTGGGATGTGGGAGGAAACCGGAGCACCCAGGGGAAACCCACACGGTCACAGGGAGAATGTGCAGACTCCACACACAGACAGTGCCCGAGGTCAGGATCGAACCTGGGTCACTGGAGCTGTGAGGCAGTGGCTCTACCTGCTGTGCCACTGTGCCATGCGCTTCAAAAAAGAAAATTTCAGCTACTTGAACTGTTTTAAAACGTCGCTGACAAAGTTGCTATCTGTTTCAGAAGGTAACAACAGCAAACACGAACAGCTTTGCCATCATTACTATAGTGAAGTTTATGTTGTTAAGTTACCACTGACTCCTGGAGTTACTGAGATTTCTTGGCAGTCAATAAAAGCCCCAATAAAATGTTTAGAAAACAAAAAAAAAGTAACACAAAAGTGAAAATGAGACTCAGGATTACAGATAGGAAATAATGTACCATAGAACCATAGAACAATACAGCACAATACAGGCCCTTCGGCCCACCATGTTGTGCCGACCTTCAAACCACTCCTAAGGCTATCTAACCCCTTCCTCCCACATATCCCTCTATCTTAAATTCCTCCATATGCTTATCTAACAATCTCTTGAACTTGACCAACGTATCAGCCTCCACCATCACCCCAGGCAGCGCATTCCATGCACCAACCACTCTCTGGGTGAAAAACCTCCCTCTGACGTCTCCCTTGAACTTCCCACCCATTGCCCTAAAGCCATGCCCTCTTGTTTTGAGCATTGGTGCCCTGGGAAAGGCGCTGGTTGTCCACTCTAATGTAAAATTAGAAATGGAGAGTACAGAAAAGTAGGAAGCATGAATGTGGAATAAAAGTAGTGGCAGGCAGAGATGAAATAGAGGGGTATTTAGAACATAGAACACAGAACAGGAACAGGCCCTTCAGCCCACAATGTTGTTCCAAACTAATTAAGGTAACAATGCCCAATTAAACTAATCTCTTCTGCCTGCACACGGTCCATCTCCCTCCATTCCCTGCACATCCACGTGCCTATCTAAGAGTCTCTTAAACCCCTCTATCGTATCTGCCCCCACCACTGACCCTGGCAGCACATTCTAGGTACCCACCACTCTCTGTGTAAATAAAACCTGCCTTGCACATCTCCTTTGAACTTTTCCCCCCTCACCTTAAATGCATGCATATTTAAAGAGTGACAGCAGAAAATTTGCTCCTGATATCTCCGTTCCATCCTCCCTACAATGCGAGGATACCTAATCCTGTTCTATCATAATGTAGAGGATGGATTCCTGCCTCTCGGAGCCTCCACTGCCCTGGATCCATGCCCTAACTGTCTCTGACGTCCTTCAAAATGATACAGAGAGACTGATCTTAAAGGGACTTAGAAGGTTTTTAGCCATTCTCCATGGAACCCTCTCCATGGTACATCAGTGCACTGCAATTCTTTGGTGTTTTATTTTATACATATTTATTAAATTCCTCTTTTTTGGCGGGGAGGGGGTCATGTTATTTAAAATTAAATGATTAAGGACTAATACATGGGGAGGAAGGCTTCATATTTCTCTTGGAGGCTCAGCAGACTGCACATGGTGGAATCTGGAGTAACAACCGGTCTGCCGGTGAAGACAAACACTGAGGGAGGATACGTGGCTGTAGCGGGTCTTCACAAGATCACAAGACAAGGGACCAGAAGCAGGCCATTCGGCCCATCGAGTCTGCTCCAAGAAAAAGGGAAAAAAAGAAATGAGAAATGGGGGGGGGGGGGGGAGAAGAGAAAAAAAACCTATTCTAATCCCAATTTCCGGCCTTATCCCCATATCCCTTGATACCCTGACTATTTAGATATCTATCTATCTCCTCCTTGAACACCCCCACTGATCTGGCCTCCACTGCTGTACATGGCAAGGAGTTCCACAAATTCACCACCCTCTGGCTAAAGAAATTTCTCCTCATCTCTGTTTTAAACCTGTACCCTCTAATTCTAAGATTGTGCCCTCTGGTCCTGGACTCACCCACCAAGGGAAACAGCCTAGCCACATCTACTCTGTCCTTTCCTATCAACATTTTAAATGTTGCTATGATGTCCCCCCTCTTGGTAAGAACGTGGTCCAGCACAGTCCTCCAGCGGACTGTTTGTTGCTTCCTATTTCAGTTTATATTTGATGTGATGTTTCCAACTTCTTCTTCTGGCTTTTTGCTTTTTTCCCCACCAGCATCAGGTACAACTTACTACCACCCATGCCCCAGAGAGTCTGTGGACCCGGTGAATGCTCCTTGCTTAACTTAGCTGTGGAGCTGACGCACATATTCAACTCTAGGACTGTAAGAAAAGTGGAGTGAGGCAGTCTCAGTCTGGATGAAAAACACGATGATGCTGGAGGAGCTCAGCAGGCCAGGCGGCATCTGTGGAGAAAAGCGAGAGGTCAACATTTCAGGTCAGGACCCTTCTTCAGGACTGAAGATAGGAAAAGGGGAAGCCCAATATATAGGAGGGAAAAGCAGAGCAGTGATAGGTGGACAAAAGAGGGGAGGCGGGGTGGGCACAGGGTGGTGATAGGTAGATGTAAGTAAGAGATAGTGATAGGCAGGTGTGGGGGAGGAGGGGAGAGCAGATCCACCGGGTGGATGGGTCACAGGTGAGGAGAGAGAGGAAAAAGAAGGGCTAGGAAAGGGAAGAAGAGACGAGGCACGGTGGGGGGGTTGGGGGGTGGGGTGGGCATTACCTAAAGTGGGAGAATTCAATGCTCATGCTGTAAGGCTGCAAGGTTCCAAGACAGAAAATGAGGTGCTGTTCCTCCAGTTTGTGCTTGGAATTCTCCTGGCAGTGGAGGAGAATCTTCCTATCTTCAGTCCTAAAGAAGAGTCCTGACCTGAAACATTGACCACCTGCTTTTCTCCACGGATGCTGCCTGGCCTGCTGAGTTCCTCCAGCGTCATTGTGTTTTTCATCTAGATTCCAGCATCTGCAGTCTCAGTCTGGAGACTTGAGTTCTAACTTACCAGTGAGCAATCCCAGTGCAGTGCTGGGGGTGTCCTGATCCGTCAGAGGTGCTGTAGTTTGGATTAGCCCTAAAACCAGCTCTCGCCTGCTCTCTCCAAAGGTATAAAAGGGTCCTGTGCCCCTCCTTCATAGAATAGCTGATGCTTCTCACAGGTTCTCAGCCAATATTGATTGTTCATTCAATGCCAATACAGCAGATTATAAGGCCGTCAGCACACAGCTATTGTGGGAGCTTGCTGTGCACAAATTGGCTGCTGTGGCCCTCTAACAATTCATCATTGGCCCAAGAGTGCTTTGGAAGTTCTTAACCTCATGGGAGTCACTACAGAAATACAAACGTTTCTTTCTGTGAGAAACAGAGTGATACATCAACGGTTCACCAACTAGCCTTGGTAAACTAACAGTGCAGTCAGAGGCAGCAGCTCTTTGTTACGGTCAGGATGTCATCACACTAAGCGATACATTTTACACTACACAGCGATTTGACCGTCTCAAATAGATTTCTCCAGCAAGATCCGTGTGAAAGAGGATATTCCATCATTGGAAGTGCACCTGATTAATATCCAGAGTGCACTGGACCCCTGATCATGGTGAAGTATAATTATCTACTGAATGAGTCTGAGTTGTCTGGAAATTATTGCCAATTATATGTTTTCCATTTAAAATAAGGTGAAATTTCACCAGCAGGAAAGCTACTTATGAAGAGAAAAGCTGCATTTAATCATTGATATAAACACTAGTGAGGAGTTAACTGTGGTGACTTCTGGAGAACGAAATTGTGGACAGTGGGCAGCTGAATTCTAGTCAATTAAAATCTTTTAAAATATCACAGTTCACTTCCACCACATGGGCTGCCTGCCTGAGTAAGTTACAAGATTGGAGGGGGAGGGTGGTCATTTAAATCAGAGGTGGTTAGTCTCTGAAATTCCTTATTTCAGCAGGTTGTGAAGGCTGGATGGCAAGGGAGCATATAAAGGGGAGGTAGACAATTTTTTTGCAAGATCAGGAATTGAGGGTGATGGGGAACTGGCAGAATTGAGGCCTGGGGTAGACCAACCGTGATCGTACTGAATGGTGGAGCAGGCTTGAGGGACCATGACCTGCTCCTGGTCCTATTTTCTTAGGTCCTTATGTACAAAGTTCATTGGGAGTGTTGGAGTTTAGCACAGAAAAAGGTCCTTCAACCCACTGTGTTCAGGCTGAACATTAAGTCCCCTTCTATATTACCTCTTGTATCCAACACTTGCTTTGTAGACTTCTATGCCTTGGTAATTCAACTGTTTGAATAAAGGTGACCTCCTCTCTCGCAAGATCTATGATGATGTTGGGGAGTTAGCAGTGGAAGTGGCGAAACCTGTACCCCATCAGCAGCATCTATGGAGGGGGAAAGAGCTGATGTCTCAGGTGGGCAATCTCTCAGCAGGGCGGCCAGGAACAGGTTTGCTGCAAAGGAGTTAGCTTGGAGATGACAGGGAAAGACTTTCCATTGCACCTTTCGTGACCTCAGGAGAATCTGAAGAGCTTTTCAGCCAATGATGTGTTATCAGTGTTATAACTACGGAAACTAGGGAGCAATTTTATATGCAGCGAGATCCCTCGATCAGCAAGGTGATAATGCCCAGGTAATCTGAATTTTAGGAGCTGTTTGGAGGAATAGCCCAGACAATGGGTTAACTCCCCAGCTATTCTTCAATGCCTACCTCAAGAAGGAACCAAACCAACACTGACTGAAAACTGATGGAAGGTTCTATTCCAAAATGCCACATGGAACCACAGGAATTTTAAGGAAAGATTTTGAGCAGACTGCAAACTGAGGCCATCATCAACACAACTAACCCAAGGGCATAGTTTATTGAGCTGTTCTCCCCATAGAACTTCGACAGTTTGACTGTCACACAGTTTTTGAGTCAACAGTTCATTAGAATCAAAACATTTCAAGTGGCAGAAAAGTCCAGAACTCTTCTCCATCAAGTTACCGATAAACTCAGAACTCTTTTCCCGTGAAACAATTTCTCCATGAAAATTGATTTAAGATCTAAATGAATCAGGCAATGAATAACCATTGGAAAGAAGAGGTTGGAGACAGGTGGTGCAATTGGAAGGTCAGTAGAGACAGATGGTTACATCAATCAGTTATCATGGCTGTGATCTTGGTATTATAAAAGGGCTGCTTTGGGGCAAGTTTTGAGAACATTCAAAGTACTGTCGACAAAAATGCTCACTTGTATAGATGGGAGCAGGTTCCTCTGAGTGATCACCAGGGGCAGTTGGACACCAACATGTGACTTGAAGCTACAGTTACAATTCAGGATAAAACTGTAAAACTTTCAGAACACAAAGGTTATGTCATATTTTCTTGTAGCATGTTATATCATTTCACACCATATAATTTAAAGAGTTATGGGTTGAGATGCTCTATGAACCTTGACTAGTAACCACTCACATGGATGCATGCTGAACTCAGGTACAGAGAGAGCTGGCTACGGGAAGACTGATGAGGAAAGGTTGAGCTTCACTCTGCGTTTGACCCTAGGAATGTGTGACGGGACTGTGTGGAGGGAGCCCTGTTACTTATGACAAATCTCGAGTTGGGACAACGTTTATTAGAGCTGAAAGAAATGAGGATCTCCAAAATATCCCAGATTCTGAGAGTGGTTGACAAGCTGGGCGTTGAGAGGATGGTTTCCCTGGTGGAGGAACTTGGAATTTTAATTACCCCATCTGTAGACAGCCTGTTCCTTCTCCATGCATGCATTGCCTGATTTATTTCACCCTGGTCATCAATTTTCATGGAAAAGTCTCAGAGTAAGGGGCAGCCCATTTAAGACAGGTGAGGTGGAATTTCATTACTTACTGAACCATTGGATTAGTCTATCCCAAGGAACTGTGGATACATTAACTATAACCAAGACTGTGATAGACAGAGCTTTGAACTTGATGGGGGGCAAGGATCCTGGGAAGAGGTAGGAAAGTGGAGATGAGGCAAGATCACATTCGGTATGATCTTACTGAAGACACAAGAGACTGCAGATGCTGGAATCTGGAGCAACAAACAATCTGCTGGAGAACTCAGTGAGTTGAGCAGCATCCGTGAGGGGAAAGGAATTGTAGTCCTGATGCAGTGTTTCAACCCAAAATGTTGAGAATTCCTTGAGGGGCATAGATAGAGCGAATGCACACAGGCTTTTTCCCATGGTTGGGGAATCAAGAACTAGAGAGCACAGGTTTAAGGTGAGAAGGGAGAGATTTAAAATGAACCTGAGGGGCAACTTTTTGACCCAGAGAGCGGTCAGTATATGGAACAAGCTGCTAGAGGCATGTACGTTAGCAACATTTAAAAGGCACTTGGACAGGTACATGGATAGGAAAGGTTTAGAGGGATATGGGCCAAACGCGGGCAAATGGGACTAGCTTAGATGGGAATCTTGGTCAGTATGGGCCTGTTTCTGTGCTATATGACTGTATGAGACTGGTATAGCAAAAAGTACCTTTGTTAATCAGAGTTATATAGCACAGAAACAGACCCTTCAACCTGTTAATTCCTCACCGATCATCAAACATCCACTTACACAAATCCTGCATTAAGTCCCTTTTATTTGCCACACATTTCCCCCCAGCTACCCCCAGCTCTACCCAGTTAACAGGTCAAAGTGTTGTTTCAGGCCAGTCGCTGTTCGCTGAGGCCTCCATCATCGAAGGGATGAATCAACGTTTTACCATAAAGTCATAATTCCCTTTCTTTTCAGATAAAGCAATAAAAATGTCAACAGTGAATAATAAATGGAGGCCAAGTGTGTATGAAACTATTCTCACATTTCGAATCCCTGGGGAACTACTGCAGCTTTCTGTAGTCTTAATGTGCAATTTTTCAGTTGAATAAGTTGAAAATATTGTGCACATCGAGACCATTTATGAAAGATGAATAAATTACACATGTGGCCCGTTCATGGTTTACTTGTAGAATTAAAACTTAGTGTAAGTATTACTGCAGTCACGGTTAGTGTCCACTTGAAGATTGCAGGGACTCAAATTTGTTAACCCAAACTTGTAAATGTAAGGATGTCCTTTCAGGTGCTGCTCAGGGGGTTTAAACTAGAGTTGCGGGGGGGTGGGAACCAGAGTGGCAGGCAGCAAGTGGAGGGGCTGTGGGGAAAGTAGACGTTAAGCCTACAAGCAGAGACGGAAATCAACAGGTTGATGAGCGTGGTGGGACTAATGTTCTGAGATACGTCTATTTCAATGCGAGGAGTATTGTAGGTAAGGCAGATGAGCTCAGAGCATGGATCGGCAGGTGGAATTCTGATGTTGTAGCCATCAGTGAGATGTGGTTGCAGGAGGGGCAGGACTGGCAGCTCAGTGTTCTGAGGTTCCGATGTTTTAGATATGATAGAAGGGGAGGTATTAAAGGGGGAGGGAAAATGTCACGGCAGTGCTCAAAGAGGACATACTGGAGGGTTCGACTACCGAGGCAATATGGGTGGAACTGAGGAATAAGAAAGGGACAACCACAGTAATGGAACTGTATTATAGACCTCCCAATAGTCAGCGGGATTTAGAGGAACAAATTTGTAGAGAGATAGCAGACAGTTGCAAGAAAAATAAGGTTGCGATAGTAGGTGATTTTGACTTTCCATATATTGACTGGGACTCCCATACTGTGTAAAAGGACTGGATGGGATTGAGTTTGAGTTTGTCAAATGTGTTCAGGAAAGTTTCCTTAATCAATATGTAGAGGTCCCAACTAGCGAGAGCGTGATACTGGATCTCCTCTTAAGGAACAAGACAGAGCAGGTGACAGAATTGTGTGTAAGGGAACACTTTGGATCTAGTGATCATAATTCTATTAGTTTCAAGATAATTATGGAGAAGGACAGGACTGGTCCTCAAGTTGAGATTCTAAATTGCAGGAAGGCCAATTTTGATGGCATCAGAAGGGATCTGGCAGGCATGGATTGGGATAGGTTGTTTTCCGGCAAAGAGATGCTTCGTAAGTGGGAGGCTTTCAAAAGTGAAATACTGAGAGTACAGAATCTGTATGTTCCTGTTAGAATAAAAGGCAGGGTTATCAGGTTTAGGGAACCTTGGTTATCGAGGGATATTGAGGCCCTGGTAAAGAAAAAGAAGGAGGTGCATATCAGGTATAGGCAGTTAAGATCAGATGAGGTGCTTGAGGAATATAAGAAATGCAGGAGAACACTTGAGAGAGAAATCAGGAGGGCAAAAAGAGGACATGAGGTTGCTCAGGCAGACAGGGTGAAAGAGAATCCCAAGGGTTTCTATAGCTATATTAAGAGCAAAAGGGTAGCAAGAGACAAAATTGGTCCTCTTGAAGATTAGCGTGGTCATCTATACATGGAGCCAAAAGAGATGGGGGAGATTTTAAGTGAATTTTTTGCATCTGTATTTACTCTGGAAACAGACACAGTGACTATAGAACTGAGGCAAAAGAATAGTGAGGTCATGGACCATATCCGGATTATGGAAGAGGAGGTGCTGGCTGTCTTGAAGTAAATGAAGGTGGATAAATCCCCAGGGCCATACGAGATGTCCCCCTCAGACCTTGTGGGAAGCCAGTGCAGAAATTGCAGGGGCCCTGGCAGAGGTATTTAAAATGTCAACCACGGCTAAGGTGCTGGAGGACTGGGGGATAGCTAATGTTGTTCCATTGTTCAAGAAAGGTTCTAAGAATAATCTGGAAATTATCTGCTGGTGAGCCTGATGTCAGTCGTGGATAAATTATTGGAAGGTATTCTGAGGGATAGGATATATAAGCATTTGGATAGATGGGAACTGATTAGGGATAGTCAACATGGCTTTGTGTATGGCAGGTCATGTCTAACTAATCTTACGTAGTTTTTTGAGGAGGTTACCAGGAAGGTCAATGAGGGAAAGGTGGTAGGTGTTGTCTACATAGACTTTAGCAAGGGCTTTGACAAAGTTCCATATGGGAGGCTGCTCCAGAAGGTTGTCGCTTGGCATTCAGGATGAAGTAGCCAATTGGATTGAACATTGGCTTAGTGGGAGAAGCCAGAGAGTGGTAGTAGATGGTTGTCTCTCTGATTGGAGGCTTGTGACTAGTGGTGTGCCACAGGGATCAGTGCGGGGTCTGTTGTTGTTTATCATCTATATTAATGATTTAGACGATAATGTGGTAAACTGGATAGGCAAATTTGCAGATAACACCAAGATTGGGGGCACAGTGGACAGTGAAGAAGGCTGTCAAAGCTTGCAGTGTGATCTAGAAAATGGGCTGAAAAATGGCAGATGGAATTTAATGCAGACAAGTGTGAGGTGATGCACTTTGGGAGGACAAACCAGGGTAAGACTTGCACAGTGAATGGTAGGGCTCTGAGGTGTGTGGTAGATCAAAGGCACCTGGGAATACAGATCCATAGTTCCTTGAAAGTGGCGTCACAGGTAGATAGGGTCGTAAAGAGAGCTTTTGGCACTTTGGCCTTCATAAATCAGGGCATTGAGCACAGGAGATGGGATGTTATGTTGCAGTTGTACAAGATGTTGGTGAGGCCGAATTTAGAGTATTGTGTGCAGTTCTGGTCACCTACGTACAGGAAAGATACCAATAAGCTTGAAAGAGTGCAGAGAAAGTTTACACGGATGTTGCCGGGACTTGAGGACCTGAGTTATTAGTGAAAGGTTGAATAGGTTAGGACTTTATTCCCTGGAGCACAGGAGAATGAGGGGAGATCTTATAGAGGTCTACAAAATTATGAGGGATATAGATAGGGTGAATGCATGCAGGCTTTTTCCCCTCAGGCTGGGTGAGACTAGAGCTAGGGGACATAGGTTTAGGGTGAAAGGTGAAATATTTAAGGGGAATATGAAGGGGATCTTCTTCACTCAGAGGGTGGTGCGAGTGTGGAACGAGCTGCCAGCGGAAGTGGTGGATGTGGGTTCAATTGTAACATTTATTAGAATCAGAATCAGGTTTATTATCACTGACACATGTCATGAAATGTGTTGTTTTGCGGCAGCAGTACAGTGCAAGACATAAAGACATAAACATTACTTTAATTCACAATAATAAATACATAAATTAATAAATACATAGTGCAAAATTTAAGAGAAGTTTGGATAGGTACATGGATGGGAGGGGTTTGGAGGGATATGGTCCAGGTGCAGGTAGATGGGACTAGGCAGAAGATCAGGTCGGCATGGACTAGATGGGCCAAAGGATCTGTTTCTGTGCTGTAGTGCTCTACGACTCCATGACTCCATGTAGATTAGGTCCCAGTGAAATCACTGTGAAACAACCCAATTGGAGGTGTAAACTGGGATGTCTGCACAGGGCATCGCAAAACTTGCACTGTGAATCTGGTAGGGACATTCGTGTCTGTGAAGATTAATTGGAGGTTGTCCCATTGATTAGAGTTATAGGTTTATACAGCAAGGAAACAGGCCCTTCGGCCCAACTGATCCATGCTGACCAAGATGCTGGTCCTATTTGCCCACGTTTGGCCCATATCCCTCTGAATCTTTCTTGTTCATGTACCTGTCCAAAGATCTTTTACTTTGCTGTCACTTTATTCCCCAAAAAGGCACAGTATACACTGATTTATAACTCCTTTTAATATTTTATGGTTTACTTTCTAGTGCTATTTATTTATTTATTTCAGCCAATTATATAGAAACTCTGCTATTGGTTATTTATACATTGAATCATTACTCATCTAATTAAAAGCTGGTTTAATTATTTGCCGGAGAGACTTTGCGTATGTGAAGATTATGATTAATGTGCTTTTCCATAACTGAATGCTTTAATTTAATAACAAAATCTCTGCTTGGTGAGATAAGATAAACATATGCATCTCCTTAATCCTTCATGTGCTTTACAAAATTGAACAACTTGTCCACTGTCGAGGGAAGGTTTTTCTGGGTTAATTCTAATTCATTGGACAGTTAGGACTGAAACTTCTAGCAGTGAGAGGGTCATAGACACATTCGTCTGTTCCTGATGATTACTGAAGGGCGAAAAAACTGCAGAATCTGGAAATTTGCTGAAAACAGGAACTGCTGGAGACACTCAGCAAGTCAGTGGGGGGAACAGTAGCGCAGCTGGTAGACCCACGGCCTTGGTGCCAGACACCCGGGTTCAATCCTGACTTCAGGCACTGTCGGTGTGGAGTTTGCATGTTCTCCCTGTGACCAGTGGGTTTCCCCAGGGTGCTCCAGTTTCCTCCCACGTCCCCAGGATGTGTAAGGTTGGTGGGTTAATTAGTTGCTGTAAATTGCCCCCGAGTGTATGGGTGAGGGGTGCAATCAAGGGGGAGTGTAGTATGAAAGCACATGGCTGTCACGTGACAGTGACCCCTCTGGTCGGATGACAGCATTGCTCATTGAGTCGGAAGTCACACCACTGTCTATTGAGGTTTGGCTCCACCCCACCCATGAGGTGTGGGCATAGGGATTGGCCTAGGAGAGCACCTTTGTTCGTGAACCTGCCTGACCATTGGCTCTGGCAGGCACCTTTGTCCTTGACCTCCAAGCCATTGGCCTGTCTAAATTACCTGGCCGGGCCTCCCAGCACTATAAAGAGCGTTGCAATCCCATGGTCTTCCTCTTTAACATGCCCCAGAAGTAGTGAGACAACGCTGCAGAGACCACTGGTAAGAGTCTGCACTACTATGTGGTTTGGGAGTGTCTTAGTCAGATTCTAGGGAGTGTTAGGGCCAATGCTTATTTGAGTCAAGGTATTCAGGCATTGAAGTGTTTATCCCTCGATAAGCTGTACCTCGTTTATTGTGTGTTTGTGTGTGTGTGAGTGAGTGAGTGTATCTCATCCTCATTGCGATTCCCCCTCACGTTTGCGGTTTCCTGTGTGTGTGAGTGCATCCGTTCCCATTCATTCTGTCCCTGCGCTTGTCTTTGTTAATAAACCATTTTTAAATTACAAAGACTGTGTCCAGAGTTCCTCTACCTTTAAGATGCCAAAAGAACCGTTTCACACAACAGGGAGTTGCTAAGAGTAAAAATGGCATTAAAAGGGGAGTGGTGTAAGTGGGTGCAACAAACCATCTGATGGTCAACCCACTGAGATCCTCCAACTGATTGTGTGTTGCTCCAGATTCCAGCATCTGCAGCCTCTAGTGTCTCCTTTGTGTGAATGGGTGGTGGATGGTTGGTGCGGACTCGATGGGCAGAAGGGCCTGTTTCCGTGCTGTAACTCAATGAGGTCAGGCAGCACCTGTGGAGAGAGAAAGAATTAATATTTCAGGGCCTTCATCAGAATGATTACATCCATTCTCTTTAGCAAACAAGGAGAAAACATCCTTATCTTTACAGCACCACCACTTCTTCTGGTAGATACCAACCACACTCATAATGTGAACAGCTACCTGGGAGGCTTGATGGGGAAACAGATTACTGGCCATAGTTCCACAGACTGTTATGATGTGTGGCCTCTGGAACCATGGGTTGCAATGTCATTACAAGACATTGGGATTATACACAGCAGGAAGTTACAAAAACAGAATTATTCTGTCACACATTTGCCTTGCAACACATCATATAAACTTACATGCAACTTATTTCTGTTGTAATTCTCTTTAGTTTCTAGAGTCATACAGTCCATCGAGCTGCACTGACCAGTTTTTCACTAATCCTATCCTTATCTCATTTTATTTTCCCCACTTTCCCATCAACTCGCCTCAGATTCTACCCCTCACCCACACACCAGGGGTGATTTACTGCAGCCAATTAACCTACCAATCTGTACTTTGTTGGGATGTGGGGGTAATCTGAGCACCCGGAGGAAACCCATGCAGTCACGAGGAGAGTGTGCAAACTCCACACAGGCAGCATCCAAACTCAGTATTGAGCCCAGGTCTCCAGCGTTGCAAGGCAACAGCACTACCCATTGCTCCACTGTATCCTCAAGCTCCATCCTCAGTCCTGTCTGATTGAGACTGCACATCCCGTTCACAGAAAACGATGGCTGAAAATGACGGGCAAGCCGTGATCTTCATTGATAGAAGCCTGCCCTTGCTCTCACTCTCCCATCCTCACAGTGCACCTGCTCCTGTTCTGTGCACTCACATCCCTCTGCATCCTCATGTTTGTCTCCATTGTGATGAACGCTTTCAATATTTAGCAATTATTTCTTAATTTCCACTTGACTGTGGTGTCATGCACCAGTTGCGACTGGAGATGTACAAACAATGATACTGTTCCCGTGGTGAGGTTGTTTTACAATAGTCTCAAAGATTCCTTGACTACTAATCAGCAAGTTCTAGATATCCAGTAATAACATGATGGTTGAGTCCGCTGTGCCCTGGTGTAGGAACAGTTGATTTGCAGACAAGAAGGCAGTTGATTTTTATAATGGAGTCATGGGATCCTACAGCTCAGAATACAAACATTTGTCTACACATCCTCTGAGAGGAATTTTTCCCCTCAGTTACATCCTCCATGCCTTCCTCTTTTACCCTTGGTTTTATTTCTTCTGCTGTGCCGATCTGAGCAACCAGCTGCAGCAGGAACACGTCTTCTCAGCTGCCTCCAATCTCAAACTGATACTTTCTTGTCTGAATGGTGATGCCCAATTACATTTTATTGAAAAGGAAGACCTGGCTTTCTCCCACACCCTTCACAACCAGTGAGAGAGGTGGAAGTAGAGTCCAAGTCTACTTGAGGGATTCAAGTCCATTTGCCCCTGAAAGTGGCTGCACAAGTTTTTAGGGTGGTAAAGAAGGCATATGCCACATGGTAGGCTTCTTCAGAAGGTCAGAGGCCAAGGGATCCAGGGAGGCTTGGCCGTGTGGATTCAGAATTGGCTTGCCTGTAGAAAGCAGAGGGTTGTGGTGGAGGGAGTGCATTCGGATTGGAGGGCTGTGACTAGTGGTGTCCCACAGGGATCGGTTCTGGGACCTCTACTTTTTGTGATATTTAATGACTTAGATGAGGGGGTGGAAGGCTGGGTTAGCAAGTTTGCAGATGACACAAAGATCGGTGGTGTTGTGGATAGTGTGGAGGGCTGTCAAAGCTTACAGAGGGATATTGATAGGATGCAGAGCTGGGCTGAGAAGTGGCTGATGGAGTTCAATCTAGAGAAGTGTGAGGTGGTAACTTTGGAAGGACAAACTCCAAGGTAGAGTACAAGGTAAATGGCAGGATTCTGGGCAGTGTAGAGGAGCAGAGGGATTTGGGGGCTCATATCCACAGATCACTGAAAGTCACCTCACAGGTAGATAGGGTAGTTAAGAAAGTTTATGGGATGTTAGCTTTCATAAGTCATGGCATTGAGTTTAAGAGCTGTGAAGTAATAATGCAGGTTTACAAAACTCTGGTTAGGCCACACTTAAAGTATTGTGTCCAGTTCTGGTCACCTCATTATAGGAAGGATGTGGAGGTGTTGGAAAGGGTGCAGAGGAGATTTACCAGGATGCTGCCTGGATTAGAGAGTATGGATTATGAGGAGAGACTAAAGGAGCTAGGGCTGTTCTCATTGGAGAGAAGGAGGATGAGGGGAGACATGATAGAGGTATACAAGGTATTAAGAGGAATAGATAGAGTGGACAGCCAGCGCCTCTTTCCCAGGGCATCAATGTTCAATACAAGAGGGCATGGCTTTAAAGTAATGAGTGGGAAGTTCAAGGGTGATGTCAGAGGGAGGTTTTTCACCCAGAGAGTGGTTGGTGCATGGAATGCGCTGCCTGGGGTGGTGGTGGAGGCTGATACGTTGGTCCAGTTCAAGAGATTGTTAGATAAGCATATGGAGGAATTTAAAATAGAGGGATATATGGGAGGAAGGGGTTAGATAGTCTCAGGTGTGGTTTGAAGGTCGGCACAACATGGTGGGCCGAAGGGCCTGTATTGTGCTGTATTGTTCTATATGGCGTGCTTGCCTTTATTAGTCGAGGCATTGAGTTCAAGAGTCAGGAAGCTATATTGCAGCTTTATAAAACTTTGGTTAGGCAGCATCTGGAGTATTGCATTCAGTTCTGGTCGCCCCATTACAGGAAGGATGTGGAGGCTTTGGAGAGGGTGCAGAAGAGGTTTAACAGGATGCTGCCTGGATTAGAGGGCATGTGCTATAAGGAGAGGTTGGACAATCTGGGGTTGTTTACTCTGGAGAGGTGGAGACTGAGGGGAGACTTGATAGAGATTTCTAAGATTATGAGAAGCACAGATAGAGTCGACAGCCAGTATCTTTTTCCCAGGGTCGAAATGTCTAATACTAGAGGGCATGCATCTGAGGGGGAAAGTTCAAAGGAGATGTGCAGGGAAAGATTTTTTTATGCAGTGGGTGCTGGAGGCAGATACAACAGAGGCATTTAAGTGGTTCTTAGGCACATGAATATGCAGAGAATGGAGAGACATGGACCATGTGCAGGCAGGAGGGATTAGTTTAGTTTGCTTTCATGAACTTCATTAGTTTGGTACAACATCATGAGCCAAGGGCCTGTTTCTGTGCTGTTTATGTTCTAGATCCACTGTTGTAATGTAGGAAATGAAGCAGACAGTCAGCACTCAGCAAGATCACAGACAACAATGCAATAACTGGGGATGTTGACTGAGGGGCAAATATTACCCAGGGCATTGCTCATCTTTCAAATAATATTGTGGTATCTTTTACAAAAGAGTAAATAGTTCTCAAGTTTACATCTCCTTTTTTTTTCCAAATATTCTTGCGACATAGAAGGATGTTCAGCTCACTAGGTCTGTCCCCAGCTCACAGGGCATTCCTAGGATTCCCACTGCCACACTTATTTTCCATGTAACATCTCTGTCACGCACCCTTCAGCAACCCCCAGTTCTCCCGTGATCCTTGTGGTCATTGGAGGGAATTTGCAGTGGCCAATTATCCCATCAACCAACATGTCTTTGGGATGTGGGAGGAAACTGGAGCACCTGGAAGAAACCTGCGCAGTCACAGGGAGAGCGTGCAAACTCAGATAGCGTTCGATGTTCGATATCAGGATTGAACCCGGGTGGGTGCAGCTGTGTGGCAGCAGCCCTACCTGTTGCAGCACTGTGTCGCCCAAAAGCAGCACCTTAGAGTGTAGCACTCATTTATTAATGCACTAGAGTATCAGATTAGATTGCAGCATAATGTTCTACTGTGGGGCTCCAACCCATGATCTTATCTTCAAACTCAAGTATAAACTGCTACTTACCAAGCCACAGCTGCCACTAAGTTCCCACTACCGGATTCCTTGACTCCAATGCTGTGAAGAAGTCTCCATACAGGTGATTTCAGCCATGAAAAATTGTCATGGACCCTGGGATGGGATCGTGTTTGGTGATCAGGAAAAGAAGAGCATGACATGAAGACAGAAAGAGAGAGGTTTCCCTGGGGAACAGAGGACCTGCCCCACCCAGGACATGCCCTCTTCTCGTTACTACCATCAGGAGGTGGTACAGGAGCCTGAAGACCCACACTCAATGATTCAGGAACAGCTTCTTCCCCTCTGCCATCAGATTTCTGAACGGTCCATGAACCCATGAACACTACCTCGTTATTCCTCTTTATTGCATTATTTATTTATTTTTGTAATTTTTGTCTTGCACTGTACTGCTGCCGCAAAACAACAAGTTTCATGACATATAAGTCAGAGATAACAAACCTGATTCTGATAGGGTTTCTAAAATACAAACAATATTGCTGGAAATATTCTGTTGGTCAGGCAGCAACTGCAGAGAGAAACAGAGTTAATGTTTCAGGTTAAGGACCCTTCAACAGAACTGAAACATTAACCCTGTTTCTCTCTCCACAGATGCTACCTGAGCTCAATCTGACCAAAGCACCCAAGTTAACAATTGATTTCAATACAAGGCACCTTGACATGGATTTGTTCATAGTCCTCAATGCTCATTTACTTGGTGGTCCAGTTACTTTCAGCAGAGTCTTTGAATATTTTCGAGGGAGAGCTTGGTAGGTACTTAATGTAAAAGGGCAAAAGGTTCCTGGGAGCAGAACACAGTGAGGAGCTGAGGTTGTAGTCAGATCATCCTTGATTTTAATGAGTAACAGAGAAATCTTGAGGGGCTGATTGGCCTTCTCCTGGTTCTAATTCACATGCTCATCTGTATGCTGTGGTCCTGGACCTAGTGCCGCATCCAGAGGCATAGTGAGAGGTCGGTGTGCCTGTATTACAATGCACAAGGGTGGAAGTAGGGAATGAACTGACCTGCAAAGACATCGTGGCGATTGGCTACTCAGTCATATTAATACTGTCACTAAAAAAACAGATTAGAATCTGGTAACTTGTGGTGAGTGACTCGCCTCCTATCACCCCAATGATCTTCTGTCGCCTACAAGGCACAAGTCAGGAGTATGATGAAATAAGCTCCATTTGCCTGGATGAGTGCAGCTGCAACTACACAAGTTCAACACCATCCTGAACAAGGCTGCCCATGATTGGCAACAGTTGCAGGTTATGCCGGTGGTGTCCACACCCTGAAAATCTGTTATTTTTACAGCAATGATCTTGGCTCCTTTGCTGTTTACCCCTCTCAGTTGTGCAGGTTCATATTACAACACAATGGTTCTATCTTTGGGAACATACAGGGTTTCAACAGAGTTACAACTACCAAATTTTAGGGAACAAAAGATCCTTTAGCTACTTCCAAGGCAGCTGATTTGGTGATTAAACATTGCTCAATGATGCAGTGCTAGAACTGGAAAATGGATTCTGCTTTAGAAAGGTTTCATGAAGCAGCCCTGTCATTATCTGTACGGACAAATCAATTCTTGTCAAACAGGAAAAGTTCCACAGGGAGAGTACAAAGCCGTTGTTAGATTTCTGGCAGACACACAGTTGTATAATTGCAAACATGACATCAGCAGATAAGGCGCAGGCAGTTTAAAAAGCAGGTTTAAAAAAAACGAGGTTTCGTGGGTTTCACTTTGGCAGATGTCGGGACTTTGGAGCAGAAGCTTTATTTTAAATAGGGTTTTTATTATAAGGTTTAATTTTTGAGGTTCTTTTTTTATAAGTTATGCAAGTTTTAATCGGGAATAGTGGGGGCCGGACTGCGCTGGCACGTGACGTCAACAGGTAAGGCATGGGCAGTTTAAAAAGCAAACCGCCATATCCAGTGGGCAGTGTCGGAGCAGGCAGCGGAGTGAGAGGGAGCAGAGTGGTTGGGCTTTGGCTTAAGGGGCTTAGGTGTAAAGGGCAAGGTGGGTGAGTAGCTGGTAAGTAAGTAAAGGTAAGGTTTTACCTGTTATCTGTTTATAAATTTTTAAGTAGGAAAAACTGGGTGGGGGGGGGGGGAAGAGGAGAAAAGAATTAGTTCAGATGGAGGACATGGTGGTGTGCTGCAGCTGCTTGATGTGGGAGCCCGTGGACCATGGCCACATCTGCAGTAAGTGTTTGAGGCTGGAGGAACTTGGGCTCACAATCGATGAGCTGGAGTTGCAGCTTCAAACACTGCGCAGCATTAGAGAGGGGGAGTTATGTAGATGCTGTACATCAGGAGATGGTCACCCCCCCCCCCCCCCTTAGAGCAGGTATTTTTGGAGTCCGGGAAGTAGATAGAAGGGTAACTGTCAGGGGAGGGAAAAGGAGAAAGAAAACGAACAGGCAGATAGAGCAGAGGACCCCGGAGGCTGTTCCCCTCAGTAACAGGTTTTCCGCTTTGGAAGCTGTTGAGGGAGATGACCTGCTGGGGCCCAGCAGCAGTAGCCAGGTCTCTGGCACTGGGACTGGTCCTGCTGCTCAGAAGGGAAGGGAGGAGAAGAGGAAGGCAGTAGTGATAGGGGACTCGATAGTCAGGGAAACAGATAGGAGGTTCTGTGGCAGTGAGCATGAATCCCGGATGGTATGTTGCCTCCCAGGTGCCAGAGTCCAGGATGTTTCTGATCGGGTCCACTGGATTCTAGAGTGAGAGTGAGAACGGCCAGAAGTCGTGGTTCATGTTGTTACCAACGACATAGGTAGAAAGAGGGATGAGGTCCTGAAAAGTGAGTTTAACGAGCTAGGCAGAAGGCTGAAGAACAGGACCTGGAGGGTAGCGATCTTGGGGTTGCTGCCAGTGCCACATGATAGTGAAGGTAGGAATAGGAGGAGATGGCAAATAAATGCATGGTTAAGAAGTTGGTGCAGGAGGGAGGGTTTTAGATTTTTGGATCATTGGAATCTCTTCTGGGGAAGGTGGGACCTGTACAGAGGATGGGTTATACCCGAACCAGAGGGGGTCAATATCCTTGCAGCCAGGTTTGCTAGGGTGGTTCAGGAGGGTTTAAACTAGATTGCGGGTGGGAAGGGAACCAGACGAGTAGGTCAGAGGAAGAAGGGGATGGGCAAAAGTCAGATCCGACCGGTAGAGAGGCTTTGAGGAAGGAGAAGCAGAGTAACAGGCTATAAAAGTGGTAAGGTAGATAGGCTAAAGTGCATTTACTTGAATGCAAGAAGCATCAGGAATAAGGGAGATGAACTGAGAGCTTGGATAAGTACATGGAACTACGATATTGTGGCTATTACAGAGACATGGCTGACACCAGGGCAGGAATGGATATTGAATATTCCTGGTTTTCAGTGTTTTAAAAGGGATGGGGGGGGGAGGGGAGAAGAGGAGGAGGGGTGGCGATACTGGTCAGGGACACAGTTACAGCTGCAGAAAGGGTGGATAATGTAGAAGGATCCTCTCTAGAGTCAATATGGGTGGAAGTTAGGAACAAGAAAGAGCAGTTACCCTCCTGCGAGTATTCTATAGGCCCCCTGGTAGCAGCAGGGATACTGAGGAGCAGATTGGGAGGCAGTTTTTGGAGAAATGTGAAAATAACAGAGTTATTATAATGGGAGATTTCAACTTTCCAAATATTGATTGGCACCTACTTAGTGCCGAAGCTTTAGACGGGCTGGAGTTTAAGTGTGTCCAGGACGGATTCCTGACACAGTATGTTGACAGGCCGACTAGAATGAATGCCATATTAGATCTAGTTTTAGGTAATGAACTGGGACAGGTGACAGATCTATCAGTGGGTGAGCATTTGGGGGACAGTGACCATTGCTCCATAACCTTTAGAATTGTCATGGACAGGGATAGGAGCGAAGAGGATGGGAAGATATTTAACTGGGGAAAGGTGAATTATGAGGCTATAAGGCGAGAACTTGGGAGTGTAAATTGGGATGACATTTTTTGAAGGGAAATATACATGGAGATGTGGTCAATGTTCAGGGATCTTTTGCAGGATGTTAGGGATAAATTTGTCCTGGTGAGGCAGAGAAGGAATGGCAGGGTGAAGGAACTGTGGGTGACGAGAGAGGTGGAACAACTAGTTAGAAGAGGGCAGCATACATAAGATGTAAGCAGCAAGGATCAGACAGGGCTTATGAGGAATATAAAGTAGCAAGGAAGGAACTTAAGAAAGGGCTGAGGAGAGCGAGAAGGGGACATAAAGGCTTTGGCAAGTAGGGTTAAGGAGAATCCCAAGGCTTTTTTCTCGTATGTGAGGAGCAGAAGGATGGCGAGAGTAAAGGTAGGTCCGATTAAAGACAAAGGTGGGAGGATGTGCCTGGAAGCTGTGGAAGTGGGTGAGGTTCTCAATGAATACTTCTCTTCAGTATTCACCAAGGAGAGGGGCCTTGATGACGCTGAGGACAGTGTTGGTAAGGTAATGTTCTAGAGTATGTAGATATCAGGAAAGAGAATGTGTTGGGAGTCGTTAGAAAATATTAGGACAGATAAGTCCCCGGGGCCTGATGGAATATTCCCCAGGCTGCTTCGTGAGGCGAGAGAAGAGATTGCTGAACCATTGGTTAGGATCTTTGAGTCCTCGTTGGCCACGGGGATGGTACTGGAGGATTGGAGGGTGGTGAATGTCGTCCCCTTATTCAAAAAAGGTAGTAGGGATAGTCCAGGAATTACAGACCAGTGAGCCTTACGTCTGTGGTGGGTAAGCTGTTAGAAAGGATTCTAAGAGATAGGATCTATGAGCATTTAGAGAATCATGGACTGATTAGGGACAGCCAGCATGGATTTGTGAAGGGAAGATCTTGCCTCACAAGCCTGATAGGGTTCTTTGAGGAGGTGACCAGGAAGTTTGATGAGGGTAGTGTAGTGGATGTGGTCTACATGGATTTTAGTAAGGCGTTTGACAAGGTTCCGCATGGTAGGCTTCTTCAGAAGGTCAGAGGCCAAGGGATCCAGGGAGGCTTAGCAGTGTGGATTCAGAATTGGCTTGCCTGTAGAAAGCAGAGGGTTGTGGTGGAGGGAGTGCATTCAGATTGGAGGTCTGTGACTAGTGGTGTCCCGTAGGGATCGGTTCTGGGACCTCTACTTTTTGTGATATTTATTAATGATTTAGATGAGGGGGTGGAAGGCTGGGTTAGAAAGTTTGCAGATGACACAAAGATTGGTGGTGTTGTGGATAGTGTGGAGGGCTGTCAAAGCTCACAGAGGGATATTGATAGGATGCGGAGCTGGGCTGACAAGTGGCAAATGGAGTTCAATCCAGAGAAGTGTGAGGTGGTACACTTTGGAAGGACAAACTCCAAGGTGGAGTACAAGGTAAATGGCAGGATTCTGGGCAGTGTAGAGGAGCAGAGGGATCTGGGGGTTCATATCCACAGAAAGTCACCTCACAGGTGGATAGGGTAGTTAAGAAAGCTTATGGGATGTTAGCTTTCATAAGTTGTGGGATCAAGTTTAAGAGCTGTGAAGTAATGATACAGCTTTACAAAACTCTGGTTAGACCACACTTAGAGTACTGTGTCCAGTTCTGGTTGCCTCATTATAGGAAGGATGTGGAGGCGTTGGAAAGGGTGCAGAGGAGATTTACCAGGATGCTGCCTGGATTGGAGAGTATGGATTATGAGGAGAGACTAAAGGAGCTAGGGCTGTTCTCATTGGAGAGAAGGAGGATGAGGGGAGACATGATAGAGGTATACAAGGTATTAAGAGGAGTAGATAGAGTGGACAGCCAGCGCCTCTTTCCCAGGGCACCAATGCTCAATACAAGAGGACATGGTTTTAAGGTAATGGGTGGGAAGTTCAAGGGTGATGTCAGAGGGAGGTTTTTCACCCAGAGTGGTTGGTGCATGGAATGCACTGCCTGGGGTGGTGGTGGAGGCTGATATGTTGGTCAAGTTCAAGAGTTAGTTAGATAAGCATATGGAGGAATTTAAGATAGAGGGATATGTGGGAGGAAGGGGTTAGATAGTCTTAGGAGTGGTTTGAAGGTCGGCACAACATGGTGGGCCGAAGGGCCTGTATTGTGCTGTATTGTTCTATGGTTCTAAACCTAAAGCATGCCTATGTTATGTCCATATCTTGAAACCTTTTGCTTCAAATTCCACCAATTTATCAAGAATATGTGGGATACAATACTGTAGTAGG
Organism: Pristis pectinata; assembly: GCF_009764475.1. NCBI lineage: Eukaryota > Metazoa > Chordata > Chondrichthyes > Rhinopristiformes > Pristidae > Pristis > Pristis pectinata. Next base: position 2,199,283 of record NC_067423.1, on the reverse strand, counting down.
GTTCTTGTATGTGGAGGTGAATATTAATAACCCAAGAAATAAGCCCTATATATTGTTTCTTTGGTTTAACAAACCATTAAAATCTTAATTATTATTTGGGAAGCAAAGCATGGGAAATCCTAGAAAATAAACTTCAATTAATCTTATTTCTACACTGTTAATCTTGTGGGAGGAATACTATGACAAAAGAGTTTTGAAATTCTTCCTCACTGAGGGACTGCTCACGCCCTCTCAGCACCACCTTGACCAGACTTCTCTTTCCCTCTACTCCTATAGCTATTAGTGTAGACTTCTTGATATGCAATGTAATTTTTTATATGATTGTATTTAACTGGCACCTTCCAAACCCAAGGAGGACAAGGGCAGCAGGTGCTGGGGAACAACACCTTCGGGTTCCCCTCCAAGGTCCACACTTGGAAGTATATTACTGGTCCTCATTGCCCCTGGGTCTATACCCTGGAACTCCCCTGGAAGAACACTGTGGGAACATCTTAACCAGAAGGAAGGTAATCGTTCAAGAAGGCAGCTTTCCATTACTTCAAGGGCAATTAGGAATGGTCAATAACTGCTGGCCTTGTCAGTACTGCCCAGATCTGAAAAAAAATAGCTGGCCAGCCGTGATTGGGTACTTATTGCATGACTCCTGAAGGATGTGAAATGATTACCTGTCAACAAAATTCAATACAGAATAGCACTGGTCAGGTGCAAACCCCACTTTCTGCCCAATCATGTGGGAATCCTTTCTGGCCATTACTTTAAGCTTAACCCTTGAAATGCTGGCAGCCTCTTGATTACCACCTTCCAAAGGTTCTACGCCATGTTGACTGCTGATTCACTATCCTGGCAGAGTCAAGCTAATTCATAAATTGGTAAATTGGTTTATTATTGTCACTTGTACTGAGGTACAGTGAAAAGCTTGTCTTGCATACTGTCTGTACAGATCATTTCATTACACAGTACATTGAGGTAGTACAAGAGAAAACAATAACAGAATGCAGAATAAAGTGTTACAGTTACAAAAAGTGCAGTGCAGGCAGACAATAAGGCGCAAGTCATAATGAGGTGGATTGTGAGGTCAAGAGTCCATCTTATTGTACTAGAGAACCGTTCAATAGTCTTATGACAGTGGGGTAGAAGCTGTTATTTCAGATAATTCAGAAAATATTGGTGATTGAACCTTGAGTATTTCAGACTGGGGAGTCAAGCATCCTCTGCAAGACCCAGCTGGGTCTTTGCAATAACTCGGGGGCTTTGTTAAAAGTGCATTTTTTCAACAACATGCAACAAATTCTGAAAACTGCAGTTTGCTTTCATTGTTTAGCAGAACTCAAGCCAAGCAGTGTGATATATTCTTGTGAAGGCTTCAGATACTGCTTGGCATTGTGAATACTCTAAATATTTCATAAGTTCAGGACAGTTGAAACTGCTATTTACCTGATATATCCTAAAATAATCAAACCTCCTTTTCATCTGAAATGTCTAGTGGATATTCAGAAAACTTATTCTTTCATACAGAAACAAGGGTTCCAATTTCAGCTTATTACTGCAAGAAAAATTCTGTACTCACTTTACAAAGTTGTCTATCACAAGTAGGGACTGAATAACGCAGATGACAATGATTTAATCTTCTCTTTTCAAGCTGTTGATATGTAAAAACCAGATTGAGAATTGAATTGAAGTTGAAAGTGTATAGGCACAACAGGAAAAAGTTTCACCCATTGCAGTTAATTCTGTTATTGTGTGGTTCAGAAACCCTTTCATGTAGTAGAATTTAGGAAATGCTTAATGAGGTCAGTCTCTGCCAGAAGATCTGTTAACTTAAACAGTTAAAAAAAAACCTGCAGATGTTGGAAATCTGAACATAGAGCATCGAACAGCACAGCACAGGAATAGATCCGTCGGCCCACAATGTTGTGCAATCTAATTAAACTAGTAATTAAACGCCTAACTAAACTACTCCCTTCTGCCTACACAATGTCCATACCCCTCCATTCCCTGCACATCCATGTGCCTGTCTAAGAGCCTCTTGAACCCCTCTATCGTATCTGCCTCCACCACCACCCCTGGCAGCACATTCCAGGCACTCACCACTCTTGCCCCCACACATTTCCTCTGAACTTATTCCCTCTCAACTTAAATGCATGCCCTCTACTATTAGATATTTTGACCCGGGGAAAAAAGGTACCAGCTGTCTACTCTATCTGTCCCTCTCATAATCTGATAAAATTCCATCAGGTCCCCCCTCAGCCTCTGTCGCTCCAGAGAAAACAGCCCAAGTTTGTCCAAACTCTCCTTATAGCACCTTCCCTCTAATCCAGGCAACATCCTGGTAAACCTCATCTGCACCCTCTCCAAAGCCTCCACACCCTGTAATGGGGCGATATTTGAAAATATGAAAATAAACATAAATGCTGCAAACGCTCAGGATCTGTGGAGTGAGGAACAGGGTTAAAACGCTGCAGGTCGATTATCTTTCTTCAAAGCTGGGAAATGTTCTAGGTGGTGAGAACAAAGGGACCATATAAATTATCCTCTTTCCCTATTCCCACTCCCTACAGTATGTGTTATTGTATTATTTTATAGAAAATCCCTGCCAGAACTTACTTAGTAGAGTAACATGGTTCCAACGTCATGTAAACTTACAACTCATCATTCCTGGAGACACCAGAGACTGCAGGTTCAGGAATCTGGAACAACAAACAACTCAGCAGGTTGAGCAGCATCTGTGGAGGGAAAGGAATTGTCAATGTTTTATGTCAAATCCCTGCACCAGGACTGAGAGTGGAGAGCGGAGACAGCCAGTATAAAGTGGAAGTGTTGGTTGCATTAGTGCAGATGAAGGGTGATTTTGTTAATGCCAGACTTATAACGGGCACAGTAATAATCAAGTTCAGGTTCAATGTCAAACTCTACTGTAAACAGCAAACTGCAAAACCATTACAAAAATATAATTCACATGTAAGTGGAAAACACCTTTGTGGCTCCTGAACCATTTGCATTTTCCAACTGCAACAATATCAGCAAAAACTATGGAAGAACTCTGCCTGCTTATGTAAATAAGTTGGTAAAAAATAAATATACAAATCAACATGTTTTGACCTCACAGTTCGACCACATTCTGATGTAATGAGCAACTGGTAGGTGTTTTTTAACAAGGACCCCAGGGTATTTGATTGTCATGGATTTACAGGCAGCCTCGCCTTCCCCGCCCAGAAGGTGGGAGTCTGAGGTGAACAAAACCTCATTATTATCTAAAAATTGGAAGCTAATGAGGTCAACCAGATCCAGCTCCAACCTGCAAAAAATGATCTCTTTCAACACTGAAATCTTAGAATAAAATCCTGCAGAAAAGTATCTGTTAGAACTTTAAGAAATCATGAAAATCTCCAAAATGTTATTGTAGAAGTTTTGGGGATATCTGCTTCTTCCCGGCGTGGTCTTCACAGATAAGTTCAGGACAGGGTATGGCATGTCTCCTTCCAGCTGTAGCAGGGATGTCCTCCAAGTCAAACAATCTGCTGGAGGAAATCAGTGGATCGAGCAGCATCTGTGGGAGGAAAGGAGCTGTCAATGTCTCGGGTCGAGATCCTGATGGAGTGTCTCGACCTGAAGCATTAACAATTCCTTTCCTCCCCACAGATGCTGGTCCAGCAATTTGTGTGTTGCCCCAGATTCCAGCATCTGCAGTCTCTGGTATCTCCCAAGTCCTCCAAGCCCAGTGCCCAACAGGGCAGCACTGAGGTGATTGCCAGAGTCAGTGTGAGCAGCATCAAACCCAGGATCTGTTGTTTGTCATACAGGTTCTGGGCTCCACCCTGAAGTGTCAGGTCTACACCTTGAACAGATTGGTTCACCCAAAGGTGAAGAGGGAGCTCATCTTCAGACTTTGCTCTCCCCCAAGTCAGGGTAAATGGTGAGCCCAGCTCCAAAAGATCATGGTGTGGGTAGGGGGTGGTGCATGCTACACATTGCCCAGATATCAGTCATCTCCTCTCTAAGGAAGAGAATTCAAATGATTCACCAGGCTCTACATGAAGTTTCTCTTTATCTCAGTACTAAATACCCTCCTCATTTTTCTTTCTTATTATTGTAGAGAAGGAGGCCATTCAGCACTTTATATGCATGCCAGCTTCCAGCAGTGCAATCCCACCTGTCCAATTTCCCCCACTCCTTATTTCTGTGTCTCTGCAAATGCTCTCTCTCTCACATCCCCACCAACACCCCTTGAAGTTATTTTGCTATTTACATATATTAAATGCCACCTAATACTCTGTGACTGCAACATAAGAAATGGAAGCAGGATTCGACCTTTCAGCCCTACAACCCTGTATGATTGCCCTAATCTTTTCCCTCACCACCACTTTGCTGCATTGACCCCATACCCCTTGATTCCCTTAATATTGAACAAAAGTACAAATCTCCACCTTGAATGTACTCAGTGACCACATCCTCCACTGGTCAGAGAGAATAGCAGATCATTGATCAGGATTCAGACTCCGAAGAAGGTAGTGTAGGCATTTGTAACTTTTAATGTGTAAATCTCTCAGCTTTCTTTTCTATGTAAGCACAGAATTACCATAAAATATTCCAATGTGTTGCAAATACAATGAGAGGCAGTTGAGTGGCCTTTGGCAATGTGTTACTGAATCTAACAAACAAACAAAAATTTATGATTCTAATTAAGTAATTGTCTTTTGGAGAGGCTGATTCTATCAGAAAGCACTTGTGGAGTCAGGAACAGAAAGAGAATAGGCCAGTAATGCCTTTGGAAACTTCAAGCATTGCTGCAAAGTGATGATTGAAGTCATTGTGTGAATTGTCAAAAGCGATCTGTGGTGCAGCAGAGCAGTGACTGAACCCATTGTAAGTAAAGTGCAGATGAGAAAAAAGCAGCAGAAGAATTGATAGTAATGATAATGGCAGATAAAGAATATCTCTACTACAGGCACCATCTGGCTGAGCTTCACAACAAGAGCACAAGCGTCAGTTTATATTCAAGGCAGAATACCAGGTAATGTTTGTCCACAGCCCACTTGGATTATCATCCTATCACCAGGTTAGCTGCAGGTTTTTAAGTCTTTTTAAGCATTTAGGTATTTGATTGTTTTAAAAATAAGCAAATCAGAAATTTATCCCACAGATTCTTTCAATACTAGAGGACTAGAAGTATTCAGATAAGAGAGGACTAGAGGTATTCAAGTGCATTTAAGGTGAGAGGGAGAAAGTTTAAAGAAAATGTGTGGGGTAAGTTTTTTTTACTCAGAGTGGTGGGTGCTTGGAATGAGCTGCCAGGGATGGTGCTGGAGGCAGAAGCAATAGTGGGGTTTAAGAGGCTGTTAGATAGGACATGTGAATGTGCAGGGAATGGAGGGATGTGGACTATGTGCAGGCTGAAGAGGTTTGTTTAATTTGGCATTGTGTTCAGCACAGATATTATGGGCTGAAAGGCCTGTTCCTGTGCTGTACTGTTCTGTGTTCCATGTTCTATTTATTATAGACAGTAATTTCTATTGATGTTGAGCTTGTGGAATCATCTTTTTGAAGGCAAAACACAAACGTCCTTTGAGCTGTTTTATGTTTGTCATATTATGCCATTTACCATTCAGGATGAAGCAGCCAATTAGATTCAACATTTGCTTAGCGGGAGAAGCCAGAGAGTGGTAGTAGATGGTTGTTTCTCTGACTGGAGGCCTGTGACTAGTGGTGTGCCGCAGGGATCGGTGCTGGGTCTGTTGTCGTTTATCATCTATATTAATGATTTAGATGATAATGTGGCAAACTGGATCAGCAAACTTGCAGATGACACCAAGATTGGGGATGTAGTGGACGGTGAGGAAGGCTATCAAAGATTGCAAAGTGATCTGGACCAGCTGGGAAAATAGGCTGAAAAATGGAAGATGGAATTTAATGCAGACAGTGTGAGGTGATGCACTTTGGGAGGACAAACCAGGGTAAGACTTACACAGTGAATGGTAGGACTCTGAGGTTTGCAGTAGAACAGAGATATGGGAATACAGATTCCTAAATCTTTGAAAGTGCCATCACAAGTAGATAAGGTTGTAAAGAAAGCATTTGGTACTTTGGCCTTCATAAATCAGGGTATTGAGTACAGGAGTTGGGATGTTATATTGAGGTTGTACAAGATGCTGGTGAGGCTGAATTTGGAGCATTGTGTGCAGTTCTGGTCACCTACCTACAGGAAAGATATCAATAAGCTCGAAAGAGTGCAGAGAAAATTTACAAGGATGTTGCTGGGACTTGAGGACCTGAGTTACAGGGAAAGGTTGAATAGGTTAGGACTTTATTCCCTGGAGTGCAGGAGAATGAGGGGAGAGCTTATAGAGGTCTACAAGATTATGAGGGATATAGATAGGGTGAATGCATGCAGGCTTTTTCCCCTCAGGTTGGGTGAGACTAGAGCTAGAGGTCATAGGTTAGGGTGAAAGCTGAAATACTTGGGTTGCACGGTAGTGTAGTGGTTAGCGTAACGCTATTACAGCACCAGTGATCAGGGTTCAGTTCTGGCCACTATCAGTAAGGAGTTTGTACGTTCTCCCCGTGTCTGCGTGGGTTTCCTCCGGGTGCTCTGGTTTCCTCCCACATTCCAAAGACATACCTGTCAGCAGGTTAACATGGGTGTAATTGGGCAGTGCGGGCTTGTTGGGCTGGAAGGGCCTATTACTGTGTTGTATACAGAACATAACAGCATAGTACAGGCCGTTCGGCCTGAAATGTTGTGCCGACATTTTATCCTGCTAAGATATATCTAAGCCTTCCCTCCCACATAGCCTCCCATTTTTCTCATTCATGTGTCTATCTAAGAGTCTCTTAAATGTCCCTAATGTATCTGCCCTCAACCTCTGCAGACAGTGTGTTCCACATCCACTGCTGTGTAAAAAAAAACTTACCCCTGACATACCCCCTTATACCTTCCTTCAATTACCTTAAAATTATGTCCGCTTGTGTTAGCCATTGTCACCCTGGGAAAAAGTCTGACTGTCCACTCGATCTATGCCTCTTATCTTGTACACCTCTATCAAGTCACCTCTCATCCTCCTCCTCTCCAAAGAGAAAAGCCCTAGATCGCTCAACCTCTCCTCATAACGCACTCTCCAATCCAGGAAACATCCTGGTAAATCTCCTCTGCACCCTCTCTAAAGCTTCCACATCCTTTCTATAATGAGGTGATCAGAACTGAACACAATACTCCAAGTGTGGTCTGACCAGAGTTCTATAGAGCTGCAACATTACCTCGCGGCTCTTGAACTCAATACACCGACTAATGAAGGCCAACACACCTAACGCCTTCTTAACGACCCTATTGACCTGCGCGAAACCTTGAGGGAATCTATGGATGTGGACCCCAAGATACCTCTGTCCCTCCACATGGCTAAGAGTCCTGCCATTAACCTTGTATTCTGCCTTCGAATTTGATCTCCCAAAGTGTATCACTTCACACTTTTCTGGGTTGAACTCAATCTGCCACTTCTTAGCCCAGCTCTGCATTCTATCAATATCCTGTTGTAACCTACAGCAACTTCTACACTATCCACAACACCACCAACATTTGTATCATCAGCAAACTTACTAACTCACCCTTCCACATCATCATCCAAGTCATTTATAAAAATCAAAGTGCAGGGGTCCCAGAACACATCCTTGTGGAACACCACTGGTCACTGACCTCCAGGCAGAATGCATTCCATCTACAACCACCCTCTATGACAAGGACTTCTGACTCCAGGCACATTTCTTCTTTTATCTCTGATTGGTCCTACCCTCACTCTAGTCATCCTCTTATTCTTCATATACATGTAGAACGCCTTGGGGTTTTCCTTTATCCTACTCGCCAAGGATTTATGCCTCCTCCTAGCTCTCCTAAGTCCATTCTTAAGCTCTATGCTGGCTACCTTGTAACTCTCAGAGCCCTGTCTGATCCATGCTTTCTAAACCTCACGTAAGCTTCTTTCTTCCTCTTGACAAGATATTCTACATCTCATGTCAACCACGGTTCCTTCACTCTACCATCCTTACCCTGCCTCAATGGGACAAACCTATCCAGAGCCCCATGCAAGTATTCCTTAAACAACCTCCACATTTCCGCTGTGCACTTCCCCAAGAACATCCGTTTCCAAATTACACTCCCAAGTTCCTGCCTAATAGCATCATAATTCCCCCTCCCCCAGTTAAATACTTTCCCATATTGTCTGCTCCTATCCCTCTCCAAGGCTATGGTAAAGGTCAAGGAGTTATGGTCACTGTCTCCAAAATGCTCTCCCACTGAGAGATCTGAAACCTGACCAGGTTTATTGCCTAGTACCAGGTCCAGTATGGCCTCTCCTCTAGTCGGCCTGTCCACATACTGTGTCAGGAATCCTTCCTGGACACTCCTAACAAACTCTGCCCCATCTATCCCCTTTACACTAAGGAGGTGCCAATCAGTGTTAGGGAAGTTGAAATCACCCATGACAACAACCCTGTTATATTTGCACCTCTCCAAAATCTGCCTCCTGATCTGCTCCTCAGCATCTCTGCTGCTATTGGGGGGGGTCTGTAGAATACTCCCAATAGAGTGATCACTCACTTTCTGTTTCTGACTTCCACCCACACTGACTCAGTGGATGATTCCTCCAGGACATCCTCCCTTTCTACAGCTGTGACACTGTCCCTGATCAGCAAAGCCACTCCCCCACCTCTTTTAGCTCTGCTCCTGTCCCTTTTGAAACATCTAAACCCCGGAATATCCAGCAGCCATTCCTGCCCTTGCCACAGCCAAGTCTCTGTAATGGCCACCACGTCATAGTTCCACATACTTACCCACGTTCTAAGTTCATCAGTCTTGTTCCTGATACTTCTCGCATTAAAGTAGACACACTTCAGCCCATCCAACTGACTGCAATTTTGCCCTTTCAACTGCCTATCCTTCCTCAGTCTTTCTACACTTTGCATCTACTTGTACACTAAATGCACCTCTGACCTATCACTCTGGTTCCCATCCCCCTGCCAAATTAGTTTAAACCCTCCCCAACAGTTCTAGCAAACCTGCCCACAAGAATATTGGTCCCCCTCCAGTTCAGGTGTAATCTATCCCTTTTGTACAGGTTGTACCTTCCCCAGAAGAGATCCCGATGATGAACAAATCTGAAACCCTGCCTCCTGCAGGAATTTCTCAGCCACACATTCATCTGCCAAATCATTCTATTCTTACCCTCACTGGCACATGGCACAGGCAGCAATCCAGAGATTACTACCCTTGAGGTTCTGCTTTTCAGCTTCCTACCTAACTTCCTATATTCCCTCTTCAGGACCTCATCTCTTTTCCTACCTCTCACATTGGTACCAATATGTACCACAACCTCTGGCTGTTCACCCTCCCCCTTCAGAATGCTGTGGACCTGATCAGAGAGATCCCTGACCCTGGCACCCAGGAGGCAACATACCATCCAGGAGTCTCTTTCACATCCACAGAACCTTCTGTCTGCCCCTCTTACTATGGAATCCCCTATCACTACCACCTTCTTCTCCCCACTTCCCTTCTGTACCACACGACCAAGCTCAGTGCCAGAGACCTGGTCACTGCAGCTTTCCCCTGGTAGGTCATCCTCCCCCAACAGTATCCAAAGCAGTATACCTTTTATTGAGGGGAACAGCCACAGGGGTACTCTGCACTACCTGCCTATTCGCCTTCTCCTGACAGTCACCCAGCTACCTGCCTCCTGCAGCTCAGGAGTGACTGCCTCCCTGTAGTTATCTACGTACACCTCATTCTCCTGTAGGAGCCAAAGATCATCCAGCTGCAGCTCCAGTTCCCTAACACGGTCTGTAAGGAGCTGCATCTGGATGCACCGTGCAGATGTAGTTATCAGGGAGACTGGAGGTCTCCCAGAACACTCACATCTCACAAGATGAACACATCACTGGCCCTGGAGCCATTCTCACTGCTCTGTTCTGTCACTAAAGGAAAAATCAAAGAAAGAAAGAAAGAAACTTACCAGAGACTTATCTTAGCCTCTGCCTCCTCTCGCCGAAGCCTCATGAGCCAAAGCCTCAGTCCCCCACTCTAACCCTGGTCCCCTCCAACAATGGCACTCCCCTTATACCTACCTTCCTTTTATTGGCTGCTGTTAACTAGCCAGTCAACTGGTAACAATTTGTAAATGTGCCTCTTTTAGACTCTTGCAAGGTAAAACTCACAAGCTCGTGCACAGAGACTCACTTCTTTTCAAAGGTCCCGCTCCAAATCTGGCTCCAACTCTGCAAGGTGAAACTCCAAGTGCCTCTATGTTAATTGAAATTAGCCCACCGATTATCTTGGGGATATTTACAGTGTCCTCCACAGTGAAAACTGATGCAATGCATTGATTTAATGCAGGTGCCATGTCTTTGTTTCCTGCTATTCATTCACCAAACTCATTCTCTAGAGATTCCACGTTTAACTTAGTCACTTTCTTCCTATTTATACATCCATAGAAGCTCTTACTGTTTTTTTGATGTTAAACATACGCATTCTCTCAAAATCAATTTTCTCCCTTCTTATACGCTTTTCAGTCTTTTGCTGCTGGACCCTAAAATCTTCCCAGTTTTCTGGCCTACCACCAGCACTTGCCACTTTGCATGCTCTACTTTTCAATCTAACATTATGTTTGACCTCCTACCCACAGAATATGCATCTTTATCATGGAATAAGTGTGCATTTGCACTGGGAACGTCAGAAATGTATGTGGATAGGATTAATAGACAGGAGAAATCACTAAAGAGAGAAAAGATTACTCAAAACTGCTCAAGTAAGTGCTAGTTATTAAAAAAGTGGAAACTACTGTTAATAACATTTTTTTATACCAATAGTTCCAGAAGAGAGGAAAGCTAATTCTATTTCCTAGTCTTCTGTTGAATCTGAAAGAGCTGAGCACTGAAGTCAAAATGAATAAAAGTTCTGAATTCTGTGTCAAAGGTCTTCAAACACATCTCTTCATTGGCAGATAACACTAGTTCAAAATGCTGCTATTCACCAGGGAGCTAATAAAGACCCGCTGCCAGATTACCAGCTGCATCCGAGATTAGTAGAGCATTGCAAATGAAAAAAGTCACTGAATTGTGGCTCCAAAATTAGTTCTTTAACTTGAGCTTGACAAGGAGCAAATGATTGTTTCACACCAGGCAATTTTTCTCTTTGATATTAAAGTCTCTGAAGACAGTGCTTGAGTATTTTATAATTAACTCAGCATATTTTTTCTATCGATTGTAATTTCAAAGCAGATGCATAAGTACCTACATTGTTAGAGTCAATGACTACTTGGGGAAAGAAAAGCATCACACTGTAGTTAATCAGTAAAATGCTCATTTATTTTATGGCTCTCTTAGAATAACAAAAGTCTGTTGTTAAGAAGGTTGCAATACAAGTCAATGGGATGACCCAGGGAAATATTGGAGCCCATCACTTCCTGAGGTAAAACAATGGAACACACTATATTTCTAATACCTTTCTGGTATTTGTAAGTAATTTTCATTTAGCAAGAACCTCAGAATAATATTCTTTCTCTTTGAATCAGAATCAGATTTATTATCACTAACATGATGGGAAACTTGTTGTTTTGCGACAGCAATACAGTGCAAAGACATGAACATTAATAAATTACAAATAGTGCAAAAAAGGAATAATGAGGTAATGTTCATGGGTTCGTGGATCATTCAAAAATCTTTGAACTCTTGGTTCAAAATATAAATAACAGGAAAGTTAATGGAAAACACATTGAAAACAAATATTAAACACTCAACATTTGAGATTTCTTCCTAGTTCTTAGAATGACCTTGACTCACATCTTGGAAGCAAATTTTTTCATGTCATTGAGCTGAGATCTAATTCCTTTCCTTGTGTTATTTTTCTTGATGTAACTAGCCAGCGACATTTTGCAGAATACACAGTTGAGCAGCATGTTGTCAAGTCACTTGCATTTTTCTCTTAGTTTTTAAGATGTTTTATTTTCTGTCCTGCAAAAAACATTGCCTCTTCTGTACCTTTCATACATTAAATAGGAAGTTATGTCCAGCTTTATAAAACTCTGGTTGGGCCGCATCTGAAATATTGCATTCAGTTCTGGTTGCCTCATTACAGGAAGGGTGTGGAGGCTTTGAAGAGGGTGCAGAAGAGGTTCACCAGGATGCTGCCTGGATTAGAGGACATGAGCTATAAGGAGAGGTTGGACAAACTGGTGTTGTTTCTTCTGGAGTAGCAGATGCTGAAGGGAGACCTGATAGAAGTTTAAAAGATTATGAGAGGCATAGATAGAGTAGACAGCCAGTATCTTTTTCCCAGGGTTGAAATGTCTAATACTAGAGGGCATGCATTTAAGGTGAGAGGGGGAAAGTTCAAAGGAGATGTGTGGGCAAGTTTTTTTTATACAGAGTGGCGGGTGCCTGGAATGTGCTGCCGGGGTGGGGGTGGGGGCAGGTACAACATGAGGCATTTAAGGGGCTCTTAGATAGGCACATGGGTGTGCAGGGAATGGAGGGGTATGGACATTGTGTAGGCAGAAGGGATTAGCTTAGTTAAGCAGTTAATTGCTGGGCTCATTAGTTCAGCACAACATCATTGGCCAAAGGGCCTGTTTCTGTGCTGTATGGTTCTCTGTAATCTAACTAATGATGCTTTCCCATTGCAGGGTCCTGATGCAGGGTTTTGACAGGAAACAATTCCTTCCCCCCCCCCACAGATGCTACTTGACCTGCTGAATTCCTCCAGCAGATTGTTTTTTGCTCCAGGTTCCAGTGTCTGTAGTCTCCTGTGTCTCTGTGCTTTACCCTTCTCTGTTACATCAGACTTTTTTCAAACTGAATCACGGAATTGTTACAACACAGGAGGACATTCAGCCCATTGGGTCTAGGTTAGTCCCATTCTCCAATCTTTCCCTGTGGCCCTGTAAATTAACTCTCTGCTGCTTATCCAAAACCCATTTAAAAACCATGATTGATTCTGTTTCCACTGCTCCTGTAGGGACTAAGTTCCAGACCATAATTACTGAGATTCTCCTCTCATCATCGTTATGTGTTTGCCCAAGATTTTATGCATTACAAGACCACATTGCAAGTGTGTGAGCAATGACTCGGGGGTACGCTTTTGCTGCTGAGCCTGAGGTTTGTGGTTTAAGTGCCACTCCAGAGGTCTGCTCACAGAAGTCCTGCACTCACAGTCTCATGGAATACTGAGGGAATCCTGTCCTACCAGAGGAGGCAGAGTGGTGCAGACCCGTTGCCTCACAGCGCCAGAGATCCAGATTCGATCCTGACGTTGGGCGCTGTCTGTGTGGAGTTTTCACCTTCTTCCTGTGACCATGTGAGTTTCCCCCGGGTGCTCTGGTTTCCTCGCACATCCCAAAGACATGAGGTTAATTGGCTGCTGTAAATTGCATCTAATGTGTCGGTGAGGGATAGAATCCGGGAGGAATTGATTGGAATGTGGGGAGAATTAAAAAACATGAGATTAGTGTAAATGGATAGTTCATGGTCAGCATGGACCTGGGGGCTGAACAGCCTGTGTGTATGTGTCACCTTTCAGATAAGACGTTTCAGAAGAACGTTTAAAAAATCCTTAGGTGCTCTATGGAAGAGGAGTGGGTAAATTATCCCTGGTGTCCTGGTCAATACTTATTTCTTAATTAACATTAATAACACAAATCCTTTGGTCACATTCACAATGACTACACTACAAGAGGGCTTCATTGGCTACCAAGTACTATGGCATTCCTGAAGTTGTAAAAGTCACTACAGAAATATGTATGAGTCACTCTTTCATTGAAAGGTAAGGAAAATGTTACCTTAACTAAAGCTGTTAGTTTAGAAAATCCATCTGAACCATGTTCATGTAGGTGTGAAGGAGTGTGGATTTTATACCTGAGGAGTTGGCTTGGCATCATAACTTATTTCAGCATTTTCGAAAAAACAAAATATCCTCAAGCAGAAAAGATTTTAAAAAAAGAATATCTGGATGGTTTAATCTGCTGGTAATGAACAGGCTTTGATCTTTATTGCATTGTCTGAAATCAGGTGATTAAGATGAGAAATATAAGAGTGGTTGCATGGGTAGACTGCAGAGCCTAGGGTTTCATTGTCTGCTCAGTTGTACAAGGAAATTCTCATCATTCTGCATTTGAAAATATAATCTGAATCGTTAGCGCTTTTTCTGAATAGGCTGAGCACAATAACATTTCCATCACTGGACTTCTTAAAAATAAGGGCTAAACTTTTAGATTATACTTTTAAAATGCATAATGATGTCATGGTGTTTGGAATGCGACCAGATATCTTGAAGAAAAACGGTAATATTTTTTGAGGCTGTAAAGAGGACTGGAACCGACACCCCTTGTGAGGAACGTTGCTGTGTCTGTGGGCAGGGTTTAAACTAGCTTGGCAGGGGGAAGGGAATCCCACAACAGGTTCAGGGGTTAATGAGGAGGGAAGGGGTGTGAAAAACAAGCTGGAAGACGGGGGAATGGATTTGGAAGACAAAGAGAAGAAAGGTAGGGGGAAAGAACAAGAGAAATATGGTCATGCTTAACAGTCTGGGGAATAAAGGCAGTGAGGAGACCAATGCGGGACCTACAGACTCTGGAACAGGAGGTGCTGTGTGGGAGGTGGATGGCTGGGAGGATTGGGAGGTGGGGTGTTCCTTCCAGCAGTTATACTGAGCTGTTGCGTTCTCCCGATGACTGGATCTCTGTGCTATCCCAAATAGTCCTCCTCCATTGTCAGGGTCTGGGCATTTCCACAAGTTACACTTTTTTCTAGGAGGCTTTGAGAACATCCATCAATCCCTTCCTCTGTTTCCCTTGATTATCTTTCACTGTGACAGAGCTCAGCATCACGTGGATATTTCAGAGGTCCAGTGTTGGGCATGGTGGCCCATCCAACACAACTGTCAGAGTGCAATAAGGTCCTCAGTGTTGGTCTGGGAAACAATGCTGACAGTGGTTTCCTTGCTCTTCCAGTGGATAGAAAGAATTTTGCTGAGATAACATTGGTGGCACTTCTCCAGTGCTTTGATGTGCTGGCTGTAGGTAGAACATAGAACACAAAAGATAGTATATAGAACAGTACAGCACAGGAACAGGCCATTTGGCCCATGATTTTGTGCTAGATAATTAAACTAGTAATTAAATGCTGAACTAAACTAATCCCTTCTGCCTGCACAATGTCCATCTCCCTCCATTCTCTGCACATCCATGTGCCTATCTATGAGCTTCTTAAATACGTCTGTCGTATCTGCCTCCACCCCCACCCCTGGCAGCACATTCCAGGCACCCACCACTCTGCGTAGTAAAAAAAAATCTTGCCCCGTACATCTCCTTTGATTGAAACCCTCTCACCTTAAATGCATGCCCTCTAGTAATAGACATATCAACCCAAGGAAAAAGATACAGGCTGTCTACTCTATCTATGCCTCTCATAACCTTATAAACTCCTATCAGGTCTCCCCTCAACCTCTGCCGCTCCAGAGAAAATGGCCCAAGATTGTCCAACCTCTCCTCATGGTACATGCCCTCTAATCCAGGCAGCATCCTGGTAAACCTTCAAGGTAGTCCTTGTCTCAGAAGTGTGCAAGAAAACAAGGATCATTCATATCTGATTGACCTTGAGCTTTGTTTTGGATTTGACATCTTGATCTTCAAAGGCTGTTGGTGTACTGAAAGTTAAATATAACTTTGCGTCTGTACCACACAGGAGTGCTAGCACAATTATCTGCTTATTTACTGGTACGATGCTGGAACTGGCTGACCTATACAACCCAAGTATAATTAACTGAGCTCAGCTATGAATTGATATACTAATACATTAATTTATTAGTGTTTTGTTCTTAATATTTTAATAATTTTATACTCTAAGCTGCACAAACATCTAATCTTTGAACTTAATTATGAACTTAAGCAACAGAAAACTTGTGTTGTCTCTGCTGCTGTGGATTTAATTCCCCTGCTGTCCTTCCCTCCCCTGTTAAATAGGCAATGTAGTTATTACTTTTTATAGCAAGCAGTTGCTGGATATTGTCAGTAGAGCAGTGAGGAAAAGTAGAGAGTAACAAAAACAGAAAATATTGGAACTCTTCAGAAAGACTCTGACTATCTGCCGAGAGAAAACCAGAGTTAATGGCCCAGACTTCACGCAGAGAATAATGGTGAGGCTGTCAGCAAGCACTGTTAAATGAACAAATGTGATAGCAGCTTCAGAGTGCACACAGGGTATTGTTTCAGGTTGATGAATTTTCATTAACACTGGGGAAAGTTGGAGATCTAGCAGGTTTTAATCAAGTACAGAGGGTGAGAAAAATTCTACATGTTGGAGTGCAAGGCAGGGGAGATGAAATGACAAGCAGGATGATGGTGACAGATGGGTGGTAAAGGGACAGGTTGGGAAACAAAAGATTAATGCAGTGGAGATGTATCTGGCTCCAGAAAACCTTTGTATGAAATTGCTGAGTTTATGCCATGTCCAGGAGGCTTAAACCAAAAGTGATGTGCTCCTGCTCAAACACACAACACTGTTGCTATATACTTCAAACCGAGACCCCCTTTCTAACTGTGTTAGAACTGTCCATTCCTGCCAGTCATCGACCTGGGACTTTGGCTCAGCTTGTCTCTCCACACCTCCTGGGCATGTCCCACAGCCCTGTTAATTAGCAACACATAACGCAGACAAAGTGGCATAAACATCCTCTAATTGCCCAATTAATCATGTGACTGAGCCACACCCTATCACAGATATTCCCTGTTCCCTGTCCATCCATTTCACCATCTTCTCTGCAATGTTAAACCACCTTTTATGATGGTTTTCCCAGTTCCATTGAAGGCTCTAAATCACGAAGAAGGCACGCCAACTGCTCTACTTCATTAGGAGTTTGAGGAGATTTGGGATGTCACCAAAGACTCTTGCAGATTTCTACAGATGTACGGTGGAGAGCATCCTGACTGGTTGCATCACCGCCTGGTACGGAGGCTCCAATGCGCAGGAATGCAAGAGGCTGCAGAGCATTGTAGACTCAGCCAGCTCCATCACGGGCACAACCCTCCCCACCATCGAGGACATCTTCAAGAGCCAGTGCCTCAAGAAGGCGGCATCCATCACTGAGGACCCTCACCACCCGGGACGTGCCCTCTTCACGTTACTACCATCGGGGAGGAGGTACAGGATCCTGAAGACCCACACTTGACAATTCAGGAACAGCTTCTTCCCCTCCGCCATCAGATTTCTGAATGGTCCATGAACCCATGAACACTACCTTGTTATTCCTTTTTTTCCCCATTATTTATTTATTGTTGTAACTTATAGTAATTTTATGTCTTTGCACTGTACTGCTGCCGCAAAACACATTTCACGACATACAAGTCAGTGATAATAAACCTGATTCTGATTCAGATTCTGATCTGAGATGTTAACACCGTTCTTCTCTCTACAAATGCTGCCTGACCTGCTGAATGTTTCTGCATTTTCCCTTTTTATTTCAGATTTCCAGCATCTGCAGTTTTGATCTTCATCCATCTGTTGTACTTGAACTGTAAACACCCCCTTCTGCTTTGCACCACCAAGCCCTTGTTTAAAATCTGTTTCCTCTCGGTTTCAGCTCAAATGAAATGCCATCTTTCTGAACTCACCGCCTCTCTCCGGAGACGCTGTGTGACAACTGGACATTTCCAGCATTCTCTCTATTTTTTTTAATCTCAGGTTTTCAGTGTTGGCAGTATTTTGCTTTGGTTTTGTTTTCACCTTACTGTCGAAACAAGTTTCTTCAGTCTCATGTCTCATGTTTTTTAACCAAATTAGGGTGTACATCATAATCATTTAAACAAGTGCCAGCCATGATAAGGTTTGCAATTTTGGTTGTTTACAAGCCTGTCAACCTTAATTCACTTGCAGATACATTTGTTACAAATTTATTACCTGGAAGATCTAGTTGAAGAAATCTGTCATGATCATAATCACCGGTCTGTAATTAATGCAGAGTTTCACCAAGGTTGGGACTTCTTCTGACCAAGGGTCTACAACCACAAACATTAACATTGGTTCTCTCCCCACAGATGCTGCCTGTCCTGGTGAGTGTTTGCAACAGTTTCTGTTTTTGTTTGTAATGGATGCAGCTTCCTTTTATTGTCTCGGGGAACACAGATGTTGCTTGTAAAAAGGCAGCATTTCTTCGACATCTGTAACTGCCCTTGAACTGAGTGGCAATCTGAATCATGTCAGGGGCAAGGTAAAACTCGTGGGTGTTTGGAGTTATAAATAAACCAGAGTGGGCAAGGATGTCGGATTTCTTTCAACAGATGTCATCAGTGAACCAGATGGGTTTTTACTGCAAATTGTGAAATTAACTACTTAATCAAATTTATTTTAATTTCCCTATTTCCTGCGATTTCGTGTCTCCAGATAATTAGTATAGATTTCTGGATTACTGATATTAAAAAAAGAAAATGATGGAAATACTCAGCATCTGTGGAAAGTGAAATATTAACATTTCAGGATGAAGACTCTTCTGGATTACTAGATAGTAACATAGCCACAATAGTGCCACTAACACAAATCATAAAGCACAACAATAAATAAACAAATTGTACAAATAATCCTGTGCATGGATTTCATCATAGATATCTATGTCCAAATATATAAAGTTTCAGCACAGACTATAAGGGCCGAATGGCCTGTTTTCTGTGCTGTAGTGTTCTATGGTTCTATATCAATATATAAACCTTGTACAGTGCAGCTTTAATTGGAAGTATGCATTTTAAGGTCCATTAATTTGAATCACACATGACTGTGTGGATAAGCACAGCTCAAACGCCATCTATAAATTTGCCGATGACACCACTGTTGTTGGCAGAATCTCAGATGGCAATGAGGAGGTGTACAGGAGTGAGATAGATCAGCTGGTTGAGTGGTGTCCCAACAAAACCTCGCACTCAACGTCAGCAAGACCAAGGAATTGACTGTGGACTTCAGGAAGGGGAAGTCGGGAGAACACACACCAGTCCTCACTGAGGGGTCAGTGGCAGAAAGGGTGAGCAGCTTTAAGTTCCTGGGCATCAACATCTCGGAGGATCTATCCTGGGCCCAACACACTGATGCAATCATGAAGAAGGCACGCCAGCAGCTCTACTTCATTAGGAGTTTGAGGAGATGTGGTATGTCACCAAAGATTCCTGCAAATTTCTACAGATGTACAGTGGAGAGCATTCTGACTGGTTGCATCACTGCCTGGATTGGAGGCTCCAATTCACAGGATCGCAAGAGGCTGCAGAGTGTTGTAGACTTAACCAGCTCCATCACAGGCACAACCCTTCCCGCCACTGAGGACATCTTCAAGAGGAGGATGTTGCTGGGTCTTCAGGAGTTGAGTTACAGGGAAAGATTGAGCATGTTAGGACTTTATTCCTTAGAGCGGAAAAGAATGAGGGGAGATATGATAGAGGTTTACAAAATGATGAGGGGCATAGACAGAATTAATGCAAGTAGGCTCTTTCCACCTAGATTAGGAGAGATAAGTACGAGAGGACATGGCTTTAGGGTGAAAGGGGAAACATTTAGGGGGAACATTAGAGGGTACTTCTTCACTCAAAGAGTGGTGGGAGTGTGGAATGGGCTGCCATCTGATGTGGTAAATGCAGGCTCGCTCTTAACTTTTAAGTGTAAATTGGATAGACACATGGACGAGAGAGGTCTGGAGGGGTATGGGCTGGGGGCAGGTAAATGGGACTAGCAGAATAATGTTTCGGCACAGACTAGAAGGGCCGAATGGCCTGTTTTCTGTGCTGTAGTTTTCTATGGTTCTAGGAGGTGCCACAAGAAGGTGGCATCCATCATTAAGGACCCTCTCCACCTGGGACATGCCCTCTTCTCGTTACTACCATCAGGGAGGAGGTACAGGAGCCTGAAGACCAACACTCAACAATTCAGGAACAGCTTCTCCCCTCTGCCATCAGATTTCTAAATGGTCCATGAATCAATGAACACCACCTCGTTATTCTTTTGCACTATTTATTTATTATTTGTAACTTATAGTAATGTTTATGTCTTTATGTCTTGCACTGTACTGCTGCCACAAAACAACAAATTTCATGACATACAAGTCAGTGATAATAAACCTGATTCTGATTAAGAGCAGGTAGTGTATTGACACAGAGTATTATGTGTTTTTTTTGCACATTTTCTTATCTTTATGATCTGTGTCCTCATCAGCTGTAAAAGTTGTCGTTACTTGGCATAGAACACATCATGTTGTCTACCCAAAGTCACAACCAAGCACTTCTCTGTTCCTTTGTCACAGTGGGTAATAAATGCAGTACATAGTTACTGCAGCCCAACAATACCTTCTAGTGTTTGATCGGGATCCACATCCTGATGCAGAGTCTTGACCCAAAAAGTCTACATATTCCCTTTACCTCCACAGATGCCGCTCGACCCGCTGAGTTCTTCCAGCAGTTAGTTTTTTGTCCCACATCCCTCAGTACAGGACTGTTATTTTCTCAGCTCCTGTCCACCCCTTTATCTTCAGGAAGATAGGAGAAACAAGAAATAACCCAGAGGAAGACCTTGCATTAATGGACCAATTTTAACATCTTCAAAACATCTTCAAATGCTTTAGGTGGGCAGTCATTGTTGTAATTTGGAAAGCTATCGTTAAAGCGAAGAGCCATATCGTGCATGGGAAGGTTCCTCAGAGGAATGACTCATGATTAGAAAATGGTAATTGGTTTACTGTTGCCATATGTACTGAGATACTTTGTTTGTGTGTCAACCGGACAGATCATTCCATGTAGAAGTACATTGCGGTAGTACAAAAGGAAAACAAAACAAAATGCAGAAGATCGTGTTACAGTGACAGAAAGTGCAGTGCAGTAAAGAAATAAAGTCCAAGGGTCACGACGAGGTAGATTGAGAGATCAAGAGCTTACCTTTTAGCGTATGAGAGGTCTGTTCAGGAGTCACAGTGGGATAGAAGCTGCCTTGAGCCTGGTGGTACATGCTTTCAAGCTTTTGTATCTTCTGCCCAACAAGAGAGAGGAGGAGAATGTCTGGGATGAGAGGGGTCCTTGTTAAGTTAGCTGCTTTTCTAAGGCAACGATGTGTAGACAGAATCCATGGAGGGGAGGGTGGTTACTGTGATGTGCTGAACTGTGGTCACAACTCTCTGCAATTTCTCGCGGTCTTGGCAGAGCAGTTGCTGTACCAAGCCATGATGTATCCAGAGAAGATGTCTTCAAAAGTGCATTGATAAAAATGTTCTGAAGATGTTGGTTGAGGGATAATTTTTTTTATCAGAGAACTTCAAACTATCCATTAGGTGGCTTTATCTATACCTGGGGGAGCAGGTAAGCCCTTGGCCTAATATCTCACCTTTTAAATAGCATCTCCTATGGTGAGGCACCCTACAGTATCTTTTCCATTCAGGAATGTTGACAGCACGCTTCAGTCCCCTCTGACACATGGCATACTGGTGGTCCTACACCACCAGGTTCAAGGACAGCTCCTTCCCTTCAACCATTCAGTTCTTGAACCCCAATCACTACCTTAGTATAGCAACACTATGACCACTTTGACCACTTTCCACTCCAATGGATATAGTTTTTTTGTTCTAATTGTGTTCTTTCTTGTAAAAAAAAATGTGTATAATTTATGTTTAATTTCTGTTTTTCTTGTGAACATTGTGTATCTGATGCCCGGAGCCTGTGATACTGCTGCACCTGTGCATATGACAATAAACTTGACTTTGACTTTGATACTCAGACAGAGGTTGGAAATTGGTCTGTTTTTTATCTTTATCCAAAGATCCAAAGATGTCCGTTACCGTTTGTTCCAAGATAAAGAACACTCGTCAGCTCTGGACTATACTCTGAAAACGAAAAAAAAAAGAGTTTTTAATTTTAATTCATTTGGGGGTGGTGACCCTCACTGGCTACGTCAGCAGATATTGCGCATCCTTATTTACCATTGAGGTGAACCAACTTCTTGAACAGCTGCAGTCCTTCTGGTACTGGTGCTCCCTTGTTGCTGTTGGGGAGGGAGTTGCAGGATGGTGTGTAACTTGGAGGAGAGCTGCTCCTGCTGCCCTTGTCCTTGCTGGAAGAGGTCCTATGTTTGGAAGATGTTGCTGGATTAGTCTGGGCAAGTAGCGGCAGTGCATCTTGTAGGTGGTACGCACACAGCCGCTGTGTGTGGATGGTAAGGGTAATTAATATTTAGGGTGGTGCATGGGGGGGCCCAATCAAGTGGGCTGCTTTGTCCTAAACACTGCTGAGTTTCTTCAATGTTGTTGGAGATACACTCATCCAGGCAAGTGGAGAGTAGTTCACACACTCCTGACTTGTGCCTTGTAGTTGGTAGAAAGTCCTGGGGTGTATCGAGTGAGTCGCTCGGCACAAGATACCCAACCTCTGACCTGTTACAAAAGCTCTGATGAAAGCTCTTTAACCCAAAACATTAACTTGTTTCTACCCTCACAGATGCTGCTGGACCTGCTGAGTGTTTCCTGCACTTTCTGTTTTTATTACTGGCAAACTTCCGTTAATCCAAAGGCAATCATTTCTAATTCAGTCACCTTATTTCTTTACGCAATTAGGAGGTTGCTTTACTGAGGAAGAAAAGGCCTGAACTTCGGGAGATTTAAAACATTTATTCAGCAGATATTGTAATTGAACATTCAGACAAAAAAATGTGAAAAGATGATCCAATTAAGTTTATCAGAGCCAATTTATCTTTAAACAATATATAATTTTAGCAGGGCAGGATAAATCAGGCTTTATTTTTAGAAGTGACAGATAAAGGAGGTTTAAATTTACTTGTAAATTAATATTTTATCTTTCTGAGAGATACAATTAAAACTAAAACTGACAAGAAAAATTAAGCTGTGTGTAAATATCCTTTCTGTGCAAGAATTTATTGGGTAGTGTCACATATGATCTGCAAACAGTTATACTGGAGTAAAGATCTATTTGCTTGTGTATAGCCTGAAGCAAAATGAAGAAGATTTTTAATTCCCATTTATGGTGGAACCAATTAAAATGGGGCAGGGTATGTCACATGGTTATTTCCTGCCTTGTTAAGTGAACCCCCAAGTGAGCAAAGCTCCTATGAATATGTAAATATGTAAATGATTCCAGTGGGAACTGACCTTGAATTTAACCAGTGACCTCAGAGGGAGAGCTGTGATGGACAGACCTTTGAGGGTCAGTAGCCAGAGGGGCACAAGGTCATCAAGAGATGCTCCAAGGAAATGCAGAGCTGACGAGTTGGGCTTTGGGTGTCAGTGTCAGTCAGTGACCACATGGGCAAGAGGGAGTGAACAGTCTGGGTGACTGGGGGTGATGGGGGAGCGGTGTGAGGGGAGGGGGTGATGGGGGAGTGGGGGTCATGGAGGTGGGGTCATGAAGGAGGTGAGGGGAGTCTGAGAAAGGGTGTAATGGGGAGTGGGTTGGGGAGGGGTAATGGGGAGGGAGGTGATGGGGAGTGGGGTCTGGGGAGGTGGGGTAATGGAGAGGGGGGTGGGTGGATCTGGGGTGAGGGATGATGGGGAGAGGGGTGATAGGGAATGGGGTCCAGGGAGGGGGTTGTTGGGGTGTGGGTTGGGGGGTGATGGGGTGGGATGGGGCGAGGTGGTGGTGATGGGGGTGATTGAAGTGGGATGATGGGGGGTGATGGGGAGTGGGGTCAGGAGGGGGGTGATGAGGTGAGCACAGTCTGGGTGAGAGGTGCAGGGCTGTGTTGATGGTGAGCTGGTGTTGGGATGGCTGAGAGTGCAGGCCACGTGCTTCAGCAGCAGATTAACGAAATGTGGTGGCAGCAGATGGCAGTTTGATAGAGTGGACATGGAGTTGAACCCCCGGCACAGGTCCTGAGGTCAGCATGAGGTGGATCGCTCTGGATGGTGGCCAACATCCCTATGGTGGGTGATCAGACCTGAGCTACACTGGTGGAGCCAACAGGTAACCAAGGTGAGGCTGGGAACTCCCATTGCACACACCAGGCATTCTATCAGGAGCAGGAGGTGCAGCCTCACGGGGCTCTCTATCCGCCCCTCGTCTGCCATGGAGGTGGCCAATATTCCCCAGCTATCTCAACTGAAACAAGGTCCTTGGAGTGAACATCATCAGTAGTCTGTCCTGGTCCAACTACGTAGACACCACAGCCAAGAAAGCTCACCAGCACCTCTACTTCCTTAGGAGGCTAAAGAAATTTGGCATGTCCCCTTTGACCCTCACCAATTTTTATCACTGCACCATAGAAAGCATCCTATCTGGATGCATCACGGCTTGGTACGGCAACTGCTCTGCCCAGGACCACAAGAAACCGCAGAGAGTTGTAGACACAGGCCAGCACGTCACGGACACCAGCCTCCCCTCCTTGGACTCTTTACTTCTCACTGCCTCGGTAAAGCAGCCAACATAATCAAAGACCCCTCCTACCCTGGACATTCTCTCTTCTTCCCCCTCCCATCAGGCAGAAGATACAAAATCCTGAAAGCACGTACCTCCAGGGTCAAGGACAGCTTCTATCCTGCTGTTATAAGACTATTGAACGATTCCCTAGTATGATAAAATGGACTCTTGACCTCACAATCTACCTCGTTATGGCCCTTGCACCTTATTGTCTGCCTGCACTGCACTTCCTCTGTAACTGTAACACTTTATTCTGCATTCTGTTATTGTTTTCCCTTGTACTACCTCAATGCACTGTGTAATGGAATGATCTGTATGGATGACATGCAAACCAAAGCTTTTCACTGGACCTCGGAACATGTGACAATAATAATAAACTCACCAAAAGTAATTCCAAACCTCCCATCTTCTTATTGATCTGGTGAACCTTTCTGCACTCCCTCTATTTCAAGTACATCCTTCCTTAGGTATGGAGACCATCCCACTCTCCAGATGCCATCTCACTGAGGCCGTATGTAATTGGAACAGGGTGTCTCTGCTCATCTACTCAAATCCTCTTGCGACAACAGCCAACGTACCATTTGTCTTCCTAACTGTTTACTGTATCTGCATGTTCAGAGAGATTCCCTGACTAACCAGTCATTCCTCCTAACTATAACCCGCCAGCCTTGGCAACATCCTGTACTTTCAGTGATTCATTTCCATGAAACACCTAGTTTCCTCTGGACACCAGTACTTTCACATCTCCCTTTTTCCTACCAAAGTAGATGAACTCATTTATACAAATTATTTTGCATTTTTTTTTACTTCAGCCACCTCAGAGACACCCAACAGCACCCATCGTGCTTGTTAACAACAGACCTTGCAGATTACAGTGCAGACATTCTTCACTACGTGTGATGGCACTCTAATCCGTGAACTTGCAACAGCTCTGCCAAATGCTCCATCTTACACACAGTCGAGGGATTTCCTCAAGGCAGCTGTCCAGCTCCCCCAGAGCCACTGTTCATGGGAATAGAGAGGAGGAATCCACTACAGCTGCAGCACTGTTCCAAGTAGTCAACTGAAATGCTTCAAGAAGTCAACTTGCAGCTGATGTGAAGGCTGGTTGAGCTGTGGTTTAGTGTAGAAGGTGTCGGTGTTGGTTCATTATTGTCGCTTGTACCGAGGTCCAGTGAAAAACTTGTCTTGCACACCGATCGTACAGGTCAATTCATTACACAGTGCAGTTACATTGAGTTAGTACACAGTGCATTGATGTAGTACAGGTAAAAACAATAACAGTACAGAGTAAAGTGTCACAGCTACAGAGAAAGTGCAGTGCAATAAGGTGCAAGGTCACAACAAGGTAGATCGTGAGGCCAGAGTCCATCTCATTGTATAAGGGAACTGTTCAATAGTCTTATCACAGTGGGGTAGAAGCTGTCCTTAAGTCTGGTGGTACGTGCCCTCAGGCTCCTGTATCTTCTACCCGATGGAAGAGGAGAGAAGAGAGAATGTCCCGGGTGGGTGGGGTCTTTGATTATGCTGGCTGCTTCACCAAGACAATGAGAGGTAAAGACAGAGTCCAAGGAGGGGAGGCTGGTGTCCGTCATGCGCTGGGCTGTGTCCACAACTCTCTGCAGTTTCTTGCGGTCCTGGGCAGAGCAGTTGCTGTACCAAGCCGTGATACATCCTGATAGGATGCTTTCTATGGTCCATCGGTAAAAGTTGGTGAGAGTCAAAGGGGACAAACCAAATTTCTTTGGCCTCCTGAGGAAGTAGAGGTGCTGGTGAGCTTTCTTGGCCATGGCATCCACGTGCTTTGTCCAGGACAGGTTGTTGGTGATGTTCACTCCCAGGAACTTGAACTGTCAACCCTCTCGACCTCAGCACCATTGATGTAGACAGGTGTATGTACGCTGCCCCCTTTCCTGAAGTCAATGACCAGCTCTTTAGATTTGTTGACATTGAGGTTGCTGTAGGTTATAACAAGACATTGATAGGATGCAGAGCTGGGCTGAGAAGTGGCAAATGGAGTTCACCCAGAAAAGTGTAAAGTGATACACTTTGGGAGATTGAATTTGAAGGCAGGATACAAGGTTAATGGCAGGACTCTTAGCAGTGTGGAGGAATAGAGGGATCTTGGGGTCCACGTCCATAGATGTCTCAAAGTTGCCACGCAGGTCGATCAGGTTGTTAAGAAGGCGTATGGTGTGAATGGTGTGTTCAGTAGTCAGGGTATTAAGTTTAAGAGCTGCTAGGTAATGTTGCAGCTCTATAAAACCCTGGTTAGACAATACTCCAAGTGTGGTGTGTTCAGTTCTGGTCATCTCATTATAGGAAGGATGTGGAAGCTTTCGAGAGGGTGCAGAGGAGATTTACCAGGATGCTACCTGGATTGGAGAGCACGTCTTATGAGGATAGATTGAGCGAGCTAGGGCTTATCTCTTTGGAGCAAAGGAGGATGAGAAGTGACTTGATAGAGATGTACAAGATAAGAGGCGTAGATCGAGTGGACAGTCAGAGATTTTTCCAGGGTGAGGGGGCATAATTTTAAGGTGATTGGAGGAAGGTATAAGGGGGATGTCAGGGGTAAGTTTTTTACACAGAGAATGGTGGGTGCATTGAATACACTGCCAGCAGAGGTTGTGGGGGCAGATACATTAGAGACATTGAAGAAACTCTTAGATAGGCACATAAATGATAGAAAAATAGGAGGCTATGTGGGAGGGAAGGGTTAGATAGATCTTAGAGTAGGATAAACTGTCAGCACAACATGGTGGGCCGAAGGGCCTGTACTGTGTTGTAGCGTTCTATGAAATACACGTCTGCTCGATTGCTGCCTGTTCTGGTCACCACTCTCCAGGAAAGATGTGACCGAGAGAGGGTGCAGAGGAGATTTACCAGGATCTTGCCAAGGCTGGAGGATTGTCGTTGAAAAAATTGAGGGGCTGGTCTGGGGATCTCTGACAGCAGACCCAGGAGTGCAACGGTCTCTGAGTTTGGGCTTCAATGAGTGAGGGTGCGTGTATGTTATTTCATGAAGTTCATCATGTTAATAGTCAGAGCTGGTATTTTTTACAGATGAAGCCAGGTAGGCTGGCTGTTAGCTGAAGCTTGCAGTTCAGGTGAGCAGGGAAACCTTGAGTGTGGAACTTCATTTATCATGGTCAATTGTAGAGTTGTACAGCACAGAAACTTGCTGACCATCAAGTACCCATTGGTACTAATCCTGTTTACTGTAGCCGTCTATGTCTTGGTGATTTAAGTGTTCATCTAAATAATTATTCACTGTTTTGAGAGTTCCTGCCTGCACCAGTCTCTCAGGCAGCAGGTTCCAGTTCCAACCACCCTCTCAGTGAAAAACAATCTCCACAGATCTCCTCTGACCTACATCCTCTGGTTTTAAACACCTGTGTTGTGGGGAACAGTGTCGTATTCTCTCTCTGTGCATCAGGCACCCACCTCAGCCTCCTCTGCTTCAGGGATAACAAACCCTGTCTCTCCTCATCATTGTAATTGTGACCTTTCCAACTGAAGTCAATTAATTCCAGCTGGGCACAGACGTAAAGGTAAGGTGCACGGTGACGCAGTTGGTACAGCTGCTGCCTCACAGCGCCAGAGACCCAGGTTCAATCCTGGCCCCCGGGGCTGTCTGTGTGGAGTTTGCATGTTCTCTCTGTGACTGTGTGGCTTTCCCCCACGTCCTGCAGATTCTTCCCACATTCTAAAGGTGTGCGTGTTGGTCGGTTAATTGACCACTGTACGTTGCCTCTAGTGTGTAGAATCTGGGGGAGTTGTTGAGAATGTGGGGATTAATGTGGATTAGTGTAAATGGGTGGTTGACAGTAGATGCGGACTCGGTAGGTCGATAAGATAAGATAAAATAAGATAAGATAAAATAAGATCTTTACTAGTCACACGTACATCGAAACACACAGTGAAATACATCTTTTATCTTATCTTATGACGGGAATCTGGAACTCACTGATTGGATGATGGAGACACATACTCTCCTCACCTTTAAGCAGTGGGTAGGTGTGTACTTGGAGAGCTGTGACTTGCAGAGCTACAGATAAAGAGCGGGGAAGTTTAACCTGTCCCTATTAACCAGCATGGACACTATGGGCCAAATGCCCTCGATCTGGTTCTATCCCTTTTCTGTGTTGTATCAGTTTTATAAGCTGAGTTCCCCTGAATGGCTGCAAAGCACGAGCCTTTCATTGAACTAAAGCCTCAGAAATTTAACACATTAATACGATACTGTGAGTTTAAGGATATTGCTACAAATCCTTGCTGGTGTTTATTGCTTGCTACTCCCTGGCCAGATTCCCAGACATGCTTCCTGTACAGCAGGCTGCAGAATTTTCACATATGCAGATCTCAAGCCGAAAATTCCCAAGATGATATTTTTGAACTTTCTTTCCATAGTAAATATTTCCCTGTCATCTTCTGCCATGTGCTGGCAATGGAGATGATGAAAGTTGCAACAGAGTGAATCTGCACTGTCTCCCTGTGGCACCCCACACAAGGCCAGAACTGTAACGTTCTACCAGCAGCTTTTGCGATTCACCTGATGGATTCCCACTGCTTTGGCTGTTTCTGCCTGGCCATTGTTGGGTACAAATTCCATCACCAATGTCCACAGTTTGGACCCAACAAAGATCATCTCCATAGATTACCTGCCCCAAGAAGCTTCTCTGAAAATCTCTGACTGGAGGAAGAGCCATGCTCCCAGTGTTGTTACCTGTCAGTTAGTTACTCACCCAGGCTACTCCGGCAGATCTACCAGACTCACAACCTCTACGCCACTAAGGTCGAGGGCAGCAGGTGCAGCGGAACACCACCGCCTGCAGGTTGCCTCCAAGTTGTACACCAACCTGAATAAATATCACCATTCCCTCTTCGTCACTGGGCCCAAATCCTGGAACTCCCTCCCCAACAGCACCGTGGGACCTCCTCCGGAAGGACTGCAGCAGTTCGAGAAGGTGGCTCATTCCCACCTTCTCAAGGGCACTGAGGGATGGGCAAGAAACGCTGGCAGTGCACAGATGCTGGAAATTAATTTAAAAGGAAATATTTCTCAGTGCTTGATCCAGACTATTTGTTCCACCCCTGCACTCACTGGTCTTGTGTTATGTAGCCCCGTGGGTCAGATCCTTCTGGAATGGGTCCCATGGGGGCAAGACAGTGGCGGACCTCAGGTCCTGTCCCAGACTCCTTGCTGGCCTTTGGATAACTCACTGCTGCCAATGGTCCTTCAACGTCTGATCAAATATCCCTGACCAGAAACATAAATACACTGTGAGATGCTCCTACAGTTAGAAAATTATTAAAATATGGTGAATTTGCTTAAAAGCAGATTTAAGTATGTTAATTAAGGTTCTGTAAAAGGAAAGTAACAAATAATGCCTCCCCCACCCTTTCAGTCTGGGTTTACTGATCCATGGAGGTGAATAAGTCCAGACTTCGTACACCAGCCAGGCCCTTCAGCCCAGCTTGTCCATGCCGACCAAGATGCCTACCTGAGCTAGTCCCATTTGCCTGCATTTGGCCCGTATCCCTCTAAACATTTCCTACCCATGTACCTGTCTGAACGTTTTTCAAACACTGTAACTGTACCTGCCTCTACCACTTCCTCTGGCAGCTGGTTCCACACACCCACCACCCTCTGTGTGAATAAACTTGCCCCTTTTAAATCTTTCCCCTCTCAGTTTAAACCTATACCTTCTAGTTTTAGACTCCCCCACCCTGTGACCATCCACCTTATCTGTGCCCCTCATGATTTTATAAACCTCTCTAAGGTCACCCTCAGCCTCCTTCGCTCCAGAGAGAACAGTCTCGTCCTGTCCAGTCTCCTTATAGCTCAAGCCCTCCAGTCCCAGCAACATCCTGGTGAATCTTTTCTGCACCCTTTCTAGCTTAATGTAGCTGGGTGAGCAGAAGTGAACAGCATATTCCAAGTGTAGTCTCGCCAACAATTTTTACAAACTGATGTCCCAACTCCTGTACTCAATGCCCTGACCGATGAAGGCCAGCGTGCCGAATGCCTTCTTCACCTCCCCTCTACCTATTTCACCGCTTTCAGGGAACTTAGTACTTGTACCAGGTGTTCTTGTGATATTGGCTGAAGGATAAATATTGGCTCCATTCAGTGAGGGAAACCCTCTTCTTCAAAGTAGCAGCATTGGGTCATTTGAGAGCAAAAGAGGCTTCAACATCTGGAACTCTCCTCCCTTAACCTCTGCACATCTCTCCTCTGACCTTTTACTCATGGACCTGAATATGTCTTTCCATGGCAGTAATGTGTGTGAAGTTCCACCAAAGCGTTGTACAGATGCAGGTTACAGCCAGCCAGCCAATTCCTCAGGCTCAGGAGTCAAGAGAGGAGATGTTACTGGTTAGGCAGCTGGACCTTGGCCCATCTTTCTTGTGTGGTCATGGAGTCATACAACAAGGGAATGGGCCCTCAAGCCCACTGAGTCTTCAGCAGCCACCAAATATATTTACACTAATCTTACACTGATCCCATTTTATTCTCCCCAGATTTCCATCAACTCCCCCCCCCACCCCAGATTCTACCCCTCACCCACGCACTAGGGGCAATTTACAGCAGCCAATTAACCTATCAGCCTGCATGTCTTTGGGATGTGGGAGGAAACGGGAGCACCCGGGGGAAACCCACGCAGTCACAGGGAGAACGTGCAAACTCCACACAGACAGCAGCCGGCATTGAACCCCGGACTCTAGAGCTGTGAGGCAGCGGCTGAACCATTGTACTGTTGCACCCCTTGGTCACTTGCTTGTGTTTTGTAAACCTAAAATTTAATTTTGGGTTGTTAATGAACGACGAGAATCTGTTCATTCTTCATTGAACACAAGGAAACACCAGCAGCAGTAGGCCGCTTGGTAGGCCCCACCATTTAATGTGCTCATCGCTGATCTAACGCTGGCCTCAATTCCTCCTGTGTCACTTCCAGACGACCGGCTGTTCCCCAAATCGTTTAACACTATTTTAATTGGTGCGTACTGTTTGTGCTCACAGCATGTGCACAGATTGGAAGACTCTCTGGGATCTGTAGGATAGCAGACTAAGGAGAGGGATGAGTGTTCCTTGAGGTGCACGATATGCAATGTGTGTCTCTGTGTAAGCTTCTAATGGCTTGGCTCTTTCACCTTCATCACTGACCCAGCTGAGTTTATCAGCCTAATTGTCACAGGGTCATACAGAAACAGGCCCTTTGGCCCACCGAGTCTATGCCGACCACCATGCCTATCTATACCAATCCCACCTGCCTGCATTAATGCCACCTCCCTCTGTGCCCTGCTCGTTCAAGTACCTGCCCAGGTGCCTCTCAATGTTGTTACTGTTCCTGCCTCCACCTCATCCTCTAGCAGCTCATTCCAGATACCAACTACTCTGTGTGTGAAACATTTACCCCTCAGATCCCCTTTAAACTTCTTCCCTCCCACCTTAAACATGTGCCCTCTGGTTTTAGACACCCCTACCCTGGGAAACAGACACTGGCTACCTACCCTGTCTATGCCCCTCATAATTTTATATGCTTTTATCATGTCATCTCTCACTGCAGGGAACACGGACCCAACCTATCCAATCACTCCTTATAATTCAAGCCCTCCAGTCTAGGTAATATCCTTATGAACTTTTTCTGCACCTCCTCTGGCTTCATCACATCCTTCCTATAGGGTGGTGACCAGAACTGCATACAGTAGCTCAAGTACAGTCCAAATAAAGTTTTGTATGAATGTAACATGATGTCCCAACTCTTATCCTCATTGCCTTGGCCGATGAAGGCAACAAGTCATATGCCTTCCTCACCACACTGTCTTCCTATGTTCCCATTTTCAGGGAACTATGCACTTTGGGTATCAGGGTGAGGGTTACTTTGGGTGTTTGGATTTTATATGGAATGATGTCAAAGAACGCACAGTTCAAATACACTGTGAACAGAAACAGCAGAAGAGATGACTTGGTTCATCCTGCCCTTAGTTGCTCTCTGAGAGAGTTCCCCAGGACAGTTCCTGCTCTACCCTGTGGCCTTAAAAATGTTTCCGCTCCAAGTACTTAGCAAATTTGCTTTTGAAAGTTATTACTACTTCAAATACTGGAGGAAGTGCATTTAAAGCGAGGGGGGAAAGTTTAAGGGAGATGTTTGGGGCAATTTTTTACACAGAGAGCAGTAGGTGCCTGGAATACACTGCCTAGGGTGGTGGTGGAGGCAGATATGATAGAGGGGTTTAAGAGGCTGTTTGACACATGGATGTGGAGGAGTGGAGGGATGTCGATCATGTACAGGTAGAAGGGATTTAATTTAATTCGGCATCGTGCTCGGCACAGACATGGTGGGCCGAAGGGCCTGTTCCTGTACTGTACTGTCCTGTATTCCATGTACTCTAGAAAAAAAACTGATGTCAGTAAAAGTCACTTTGAGGCTGTTAGATTCAAGGAAGGAAATTCGTCATCCTCACCCAGTCAGGTCTGCATGTGACTCCAGTCCCAGATCAAATTTCTTAACTCTTAAGCCATCCTGAACAACACTTCTGGAGATATGAGCTTGTTGCAGCTGGTGACTGTAAGTCTAAGTAAATAAATAACGTAGTGGTTAGTCAAAAGCTTTCCAATAATGTCCACAAACCCAAGAATGAATTACGAGACTCTAAATACTTCTTCAAGTGGCTCCGGAGTTTCAGAACCTGATTGTGCAGGGGTTGAGACTCTGAGCCTTGTGGGGAAGCTTCCTTCTTGATGACAGGTGGATATTTAACTACTAAAATACTTAATAAGCCCTGATTTAGTGAGATGACGTGGTCAAGTTGGGCTGACGTCCCTCTCTGCCTTCTACCTGCTAGGAGGACTACACAGATTGCAGCTCCCCTACACTGCTAACAGTTTCAAAATTCACAAAGAGAGAATTAAATTTTTGCAGGCTTTCCTTTTTCTGGATTACCAAACAGACCTCTCACATTATAGCAGACTAATAGGGTTACACAGCCACAGACAAAGGAACTAATTTGCAAACTGTTACACCGAATAAATTAGATTTTAATTAATGGGAAATGTCATTTTGCACCAAATCATATTGCCACACTAAATGTCAGAGCTCTCAGTGATTTACTTTGTTGACACATCCAATTATCTTTTTTCTTCCTTTACCTCATAGAAACATCGATGCTTGTTAGAGAATAATTCTGCAACCACCAGTTACATTCAGATACCCTACCTCAGTGCCGATTCTCCCGACCTAAGCCTTGGCTGTAAACTTCATTGGGTTAATCAACTTAGGAACCATGACATGCAAACTAATTACGATATTGGTGCACACACAATCACAATCCTGCCCACAAAGAACCACTCGCAAACACACATAGTGATGCAGACCCATGGACGCATGAGGACATGGACACACATTGAGTACACCCGCATGTAATCATGCACGGTGTCTGACTGTGACAGTATCACAGTATATTTGTGTTATAAAATCACACTGCACATTAAAACTATACTCTACATCCATGAAGACTGCAGTATCCTGTTTTAATTGTGGATCTGAAGAAACGCTACGTCTAATGATAGTGGTTTTACCTGAGGAGTAAGAGTGTGGAACAGTGCTTGAGTAATGGGAAGAATACCTCAAGTATTGATCTGAAACAAGATTTCAAATGATATTGCGGTTGTTAGGAAATCTATATTCAAATGGAAACAAGGCTGATGTCAGTGTTGTGAAACCACAGATCGTTGGAAAATCCCAGCTAGTTTGTTAATGTTCTTTAGGGAAGGAAATTTGTTCTCCTTTCCTGATCTGATAGAACATAGATCCTTCTGTGACTCCAGACAGAATGAAGTGGCTACATGAAGACACAAGAGACTACAGATGCTGGAATCTGGAGCAAAACACAAACTGCTGGAGGAACTCAGCAGGTCAGGCAGCATCTGTGGAAGGAAATGGACAGTCGACGTTTCGGGTTGAGGCCCTTCGAAATGACAGACAATCTCCTGGAGGAACTCAACGGGTCGAACAGGATTGGTGAGAGGAAAGAAATTGTCAAGTTTCGGGTTGAAACCCTGCATATAGACAGGTCGGCGAGAGGAGAGGCCATCCTGGATCTGGTACCAAGCAACGAAGCTGGTCAGGTGTCAGATCTCTCGGTGGGTGAGAATTTCGGAGACTGTGACCACAACTCCCTGACCTTTACCCTTGCCTTGGAGAGGGATAGGAGCAGACAGTATGGGAAAGTATTTAACTGGCCGAGGGGGAATTATGATGCTATTAGGCAGGAACTTGGGAGTGTAAATTGGGAGCAGATGTACTCAGGGCAATACACAGTGGAAATGTGGAGGTTGTTTAGAGATCACTTGCAGGGGTTCTGGATAGGTTTGTCCCACTGAGGCAGGAAAAGGATGGTAGGGTGAAGGAATCATGGTTGACAAGAGATGTGGAATATCTAGTGAAGAGGAAGAAAGAAGCTTACTTAAGGTTTAGGAAGCAAGGATCAGACAGGGCTCTAGAAAATTACAGGGTAGACAGGAAGGAGCTTAAGAATGGATTTAGGAGAGCTAGAAGGGGGCATGAGAAGACCTTGGTGAGTAGGATTAAGGAAAACCCCAAGGCTTTCTACTCATATGTGAAGAACAGGAGGATGACTAGGGTGACTTAAAGTTGGACCGATTAGGGATAGAGGAGGAAACATGTGCCTGGAGTCGGAGGAGGTAGGGGAGGTCCTTAATGAATACTTTGCTTCAGTATTCACCTGTGAGAGAGATCTTGACATTTGTGGGGATGGCATAAAACAGGCTGATAAACTAGAAAATGTCGATGTTATGATGGAGGATGTGCTGGAACTTTTGAAAAACATTAGGATAGATAAGTCCACGGGGCCGGACGGGATATAACCCAGGATATTACGGGAAGCGAGGGAAGAGATTTCTGAGCCTTTGGCGATGATCTTTCCATCCTCACTGGCCACAGATGATTGGAGGGTGGCAAATGTTATTCCTTTGTTCAAGAAAGGGAGCAGGGATAACCCTGGGAATTACAGACCAGTGACTCTTACTTCAATGGTGGACAAATTATTGGAAAAGATTCTTAGGGACGGGATTTATGAGCATTTGGAGAAGTATAGTCTAATTAGGGATAGTCAGCATGGCTTTGTGAGGGGCAGGTCATGCCCCACAAGCCTGACTGAATTCTTTGAAAATGTGACAAACCACATTGATGAAGGTAGAGCAGTGGATGTGGTGTACATGGATTTTAGTAAGGCGTTTGGTAAGGTTCCTCATGGAAGACTCATTAGAAAGTCAGGAGGCATAGGATCCAGGGAACCATGGCTGTGGGGATTCAGAATTGGCTAGCCCATGGAAGACAGAGAGTGTAGATGGAGAGTACTCTGCCTGGAGGTCGGTGACCAGTGGTGTTCCGCAGGGATCTGTTCTCGTACCCCTGCTCTTTGTGATTTTTATAAATGACGGATGAGGAAGTGGAAGGGTGGGTTTGTAAGTTTGCAGATGACACGAAGTTTGGTGGTGTTGTGGATAGTGTAGAAGGTTGTCGAGTGTTTCAACGGGACATTGATAGGATGCAGAGTTGGGCTGAGAAGTGGCAGATGGAGTTCAACCTGGAAAAGTGTGAAGTGATTTACTTTGAAAGGTCGAATTTGAAGTCAGAATACAGGGTTAATGGCAGGATTCTTAGTCATGTGGAGGAACAGAGGGATCTTGGGGTCCAAGTCCATAGATGTCTCAAAGTTGCATGCAAGTTGATAGGGTTGTTAAGAAGGCATATGGAATGTTGGCCTTCATTAGTCAGGATATTGAGTTCAAGAGCCACAAGGTAATGTTGCAGCTCTATAAAACTCTGGTTAGATCACACTTAGAATATTGTGTTTAGTTCTGGTCACCTCACTATTGGAAGGATGTGGAAGCTTTAGAGAGGGTGCAGAGGAGATCAGGATGCTACCTAGATTGGAGAGCCTGTCTTATGAGGATAGGTTGAGTGAACTAGGGCTTTTCTCTTTGGAGAGAAGGAGGATTAGAGGTGACCTGATAGAGGTGTATAAGATGATAAGAGGCATAGATTGAGTGGACAGCCAGAGACTTTTTCCCAGGGTGAGGGAATATAATTTTAAGGTGATTGGAGGAAGGTATAAGGGGGATGTCAGAGGTAAGTTTTTTGCACAGAGAGTGGTGGGTGCGTGGGATGTGCTGCCAGGGGTGCTGGTGGAGGCAGATACATTAGGGACATTTAAGAGACTCTTAAATAGGCACACGGATGATAGAAAAATGGAGGGGTATGTGGGAGGGAATGATTAGATTGATCTTAGAGTAGGTTAAAACACGAGCACAACACCATGGTCTGAAGGTCCTGTACTGTGCAGTGATGTTCTGTGTTCTATGTTCTATCAGGACTCACGATCTGATTGACTGGCCCCAGGTCCTGAGGCAGGGTTTTGACTCAAAACATCAACAGTTCCTTTCCCCGCACAGATGCTGCTCGACCCACTGAGATCCTCCAGCAGGTTGTTGGTTGCTCCAGATTCCAGTATCTGCAGTATCTTCTGTCCGCTTCGAAATGACATCAGGCCACCATCAAAGAACATCTCCATCCTGTGAGTATGAGAAAGAGTGCAGTACCAATGTATAGAAATCCCAACAGTAGCATTGTGAAGAACATTAGTCGAATTGGCATTGTCTTTTCAGGAGCACAAGTTTAAACTCTTCCAGAAACTTGTTGCAAATCAGTAAGCATTTTATAACTAACTCCACTACAATGGTTCAGTGTGAGCTCCGGGAACATTACCTTAACTTCCCACTTGACACAGTATAACACTAATGAATCTAACGCACGAGAACTGGTCTGATGAAAGGTCATCAACCTGAAACATTAAGTCTTGACTGATGCTGCCTGGGATCCAGCATTTTCTTTCAGATTTCCAGCACCTGTGGTATTTTGTTTTAAGTCCACTTTTGACATTAATTCCCACCTGCCTTCCATCCCATCACTTCAACCCTTATCCCCTTGCCCCCTTTTGTTCTCTCATTCCCCTTGCCTCCTTTTTCTGCATCTTAGTACATGTCTATCTCTAACTTCCCAGCCCTGCTGAAAGGTCATTGAGCTGAAGCATTTACTTTGTTACCACAGATGGTGCCTGACCTCCTTTTCTGTTTGTGTTCTAGATCAACGTTTACTTGATCCAAGCATTGCACTGATTTACTCGTAGAAATATATGATAAAAGGGTTAATTAAAGTTCTCAATGAAGCAAAAATAAATCCAGTACACAATCCTGCTGTAAGCATAAAATGCTTTTTAATTTACTTTTTGTTTTGTTGGTCACTCACCTGTGAAATGTAATTTGAAGCTGTCAGGACACTTCTCCATGTTCTGCTTGTTCCCTTTCAATGTCCTCTATTATTTTTGTTTAGGCTGAATTGCTGAGTTAATAATTAAATGAGCAGTTGTTTAATAATTTGGAAATTGAATTTTATGGCACTTACAATTCAAGCATTACACTTCCTGGCAAACTATTTAAGTCATTAATCAACACTCTGCTGTAATAGTAACAGTCCTTTCAGTCAATCTATAATTATAAACAGGGTGGTGGTGTTCTTTAAGAGATAAACTACACAAAATACTTTTGCTGTGATGGTTGGATTAACATGCAGTCAATACATTTACAATGTGGTATTATTTGCATGACATTATTAAATACAGCAAAGATTTTCATTTATTATTAATATTCAAAATAGCATTTTAATCAGAAAACAAATTTTTAGACTGGTCAAGCACATGAATTTTAATTAAAACTCTTAATTTGAAAGCAATAAGGTGAAAGAATACATTATTTCCACATTTATTATTTAATAAGTATAAATGGGTTTATTTGTGTATGACTGTGTGTCTATTTATGTGGCTATATACATAAAAGCAAGGATGTACTGCTGA
This sequence comes from Pristis pectinata, assembly GCF_009764475.1. NCBI lineage: Eukaryota > Metazoa > Chordata > Chondrichthyes > Rhinopristiformes > Pristidae > Pristis > Pristis pectinata. The sequence continues at coordinate 2,160,932 of NC_067423.1, read as the reverse complement.
GGCTTTATAAGGTGTTGGTCAAACCGCTTTTGGAATATTGTGAGCAATTTTGTGCCCCGTATCTAAGGAAAGATGTGCTGGTCCTGTAGAGGGTCCAGGGCAGGGTCACAAGAATGATCCCAAGAATGAAAGGTTTAATGCATGAGGAACATTTGATGTCTTTGGGCCTGTACTCACTGGAGTTCAGAAGGATGAGGGGGGATCTCATTGAAACCTACCGGATACTGAAAGGCCTGGATAGAGTGGACGTGGAAAGGATGTTTCCATCAGTGGGAGAGTCTAGGACCAGAGGGCACAGCCTCAGAATAAAAGGACGTCTCTTTAAAACTGAGGTGTGGAGGAATTTCTTCAGGAAGACGGTGGTGAATCTGTGGAACGTGTTGCCAGAGAGGGCTGTGGAGGCCACGTCATTGGGTGTATTTAAGGCAGAGATTGATAGGTTCTTGATTGGTAAGGGGGTGAAGGGTTACAGAAAAAAGGCAGAAGAATAGGGTTAAAGATAAATCAGCCATGGTCAAGTAACAGAGCAGATTCAATGAGCCGAATGGCCTAATTCTGCTCCTATAGCTTATGGTCTTATGGTATGTGTTTTTATATTTGTGTGTATATGTGTGTGGTTGTACACTCATGCTTGGTGCACCTGAGTACTCATTTGCCTGTGTGTAAATCATTGAGGCATATTCATCATCACCTTCAGGAGGTGACTTTTCCCTGACATCTGAGGCAGGTTGAAGAGTTGCAACAATTACAGTGTTAAATGCGTAATTTTGGCCACACACCAACTCCAGCAGAAGGTTGAAGACAACTCAGTCTGATGCTTGGGACCCCAGATACTGCAGATGCTGGAATCTGGAGTGAGAAACAAACTTGAAGAAACTCAGTGGGTCAGGCAGCATCTGGGGAGGGAAACGGACAGTTGACCTTTGACATCGAGGCTGTTCAACTGGACGGTCTGGTGCTGAGTTGGTTAATGCATTGGGCCACCTACAATCCTACCATCTCGATGGGTTAAACACTGCCACTGGAGCTTAATTTTTGTAAGTTATAATAATCTTTATGTCTTGCACTGTACGGCTGCCGCAAAACAACACATTTCACCACATATGTCAGTGATAATAAACCTGATTCTGATAAATTAAATGATGGCACTTGATACATATACAGTGGAGCAAGCATTATACCTGTCTCTAAGGCAGGGATGGTTTAATGTGTGTAGTGTAGCAGTTAGCGTGATGCTATTACAGCGCCAGCGACCCAGATTCAATTCTGGCTGCTGTCTGTAAGGAGTTTGAACGTTCTCCCCGTGTCTGTGTGGGTTTCCTCTGGGTGCTCTGGTTTCCTCCCACATTCCAAAGACGTACAGGTTAGGAGGGTTGTGGGCATGCTATGTCGGCGCCGGAACCGTAGTGACACTTGTGGTCTGCCCCCCGAACACTCTACGCAAAAGATGCATTTCACTGTGTGTTTCGATGTACGTGTGACTAATAAAGATCTTATCTTATCATATCTTGTGTTCTTTGCTTTTCCCTTCACCCATGCCCAGTGAGTTACTGATGGGCAGTTTTGCCAGTTCTGTATCCAGCGGTGAAGGCACGTTTGAAGGGATGGATGTCACACACTACTTAGTCCTGACTTTCTGACCCTGAATGCTTACATTTGCTAAGAGTGTGGACTCACGTCTACAGTCCTGATGCAGGGTCCCAACCCAAAACGTCGACCATCCCCCTGCCTCCACAGAGGCTGCCTGACCCACTGAGTTCCTCCAGCAGTTTGTTTTTTGCTCACCTCTACAGTTTCTGTATGGACTTCCTCTAAACTGCTCGACTTCCACAATATATTCAAATTATTGGTCACAATATTTTTCACACTCTGTACCTCTGTGGGAGTCTTGATATGTCTTTGAAATAGATCTGCTCAGCAGGCAAGGTGATAACTCATACTGTCATTGATGCCTGTTTTACAAAGATAAATAACATCTATTTGTCTCAAAATTGGGGCAGAGTGACTTTTCCGTTTGATCAGCATACCAATCAGGTACCAGTTTAAGAGTTAAGTTAACTTTAGAAGGATAAACCCCAGCAAGTGCCAGTAATAACGAGGAGCTAACCTGCAGTGAAAAGACATTAATGAAACCCAATGAGATTTGGCCTGACAGATTACACATCTGAAAAGAAGTCTAAAACCAGATCATTTAGTCCAATAACTGCCTGGATATCATGACCTTTCTAATTTTTAGTTTGATGCTGAAATTCCTTTTTTTGTTTTGCTTTCCAAGTTCAATTTAGCGAGAAAAACAAATGATTTCTGGAGCCTTAAAGCATGAAATGTGGCCAGACTTTCTGTGGCGCGGCCCTAGGGAATAGATACATATTTATTGAGGAAAGAGAATAGTGGATCGTGCTTCTGCTGAGAATACTCATTGGGTCAGGCAGCGTCTGTGGAAAGAGGAATAGAGTTAACTTGTCAGGTCAATGAGCTTCAGAAACAGAATCAGAATCAGAATCAGATTTAATATCACTGACATATGACGTGAAATTTGTTGTTTTGCGGAAGCAGTAGAAACATAGAAACATAGAAAAACCTACAGCACAATTCAGGCCCTTCGGCCCACAAAGCTGTGCTGAACATGTCCCTACCCTAGAAATTACTAGGCTTACCCATAGCCCTCTATTTTACTCAGCTCCATGTACCTATCCAACAGTTTCTTAAAAGACCCTATCGTATCCAACTCTACCACCGTTGCCGGCAGCCCGTTCCACACACTCACCACTCTCTGAGTAAAAAACTTACCCCTGACATCTCCTCTATACCTACTCCCCAGCACCTTAAACCTATGTCCTCTTGTGGCCGCCATTTCAGCCCTGGGGAAAAGCCTCTGACTATCTACCCGATCGATGCCTCTCATCATCTTATATACCTCTAACAGGTCCCCCCTCATCCTCCGTCTCTCCAAGGAGAAAAGGCCGAGTTCCCTCAACCTGCTTTCATAAGGCATACTCCGCATTTCAGGCAGCATCCTTGTAAATCTCCTCTGCACCCTCTCTATGGCTTCCACATCTTTCCTGTAGTGAGGTGACCAGAACTGAACACAATACTCCAAGTGGGGTCTGACCAGGGACCTATATGGCTGCAACAATACCTCCTGGCTCATAAATTCAATTTCACGATTGATGAAGGACAGTACACAATGTGCCTTCTTAATCACAGAGTCAACCTACGCAGCTGCTTTGAGTGTCCTATGGACTCGGACCCCAAGATCCCTCTGATCCTCCACACTGCCAAGAGTCCTACCATTAATATTATATCCTGCCATCATATTTGACCTACCAAAATGAACCACTTCACACTTATCTGGGTTGAACTGCATCTGCCACTTCTCAGCCCAACTTTGCATCCTATCTATGTCCCTCTGTAACCTCTGACAGACCTCTATACTATCCACAACACACCCAACCTTTGTGTCATCCACAAACTTCCTAACCCATCCCTCCACTTCCTCATCCAGGTTGTTTATAAAAATCACAAAGAGTAAGGATCCCAGAACAGATCCCTGAGGTACACCACTGGTCATCGACCTCCATGTAGAATACGACCCTTCAACAACCACTCTTCGCACTCTGTGGCCAGCCAGTTCTGGATCCACACTGCAATGTCCCCTTGGATCCCATGCCTCCTTACTTTCTCAATAAGCCTTGCATGGGGTACCTTATCAAACGCCTTGCTGAAATCCATATACACTACATCTACTGCTCTCCCTTCATCGATGTGCTTAGTCACATCCTCAAAAAATTCAATCATGCTCGTAAGGAAGGACCTGCCCTTGACAAAGCCAGTACAGTGCAAAGACATTAAAATATATAACTTACAAAAATAAATAAATTAATAGTGCAAAACAAAAGGAATAACGAGGTAGTGTTCATGGGTTCATGGACCGTTCAGAAATCTGATGGCGGAGGGGAAGAAACTGTTCCTGAAACATTGAGTGTGGGTCTTCAGGCTCCTGTACCTCCTCCCCGATGGTAGTAATGAGAAGAGGGCATGCCGTGGATGGTGAGGGTCCTTAGTGATGGATGCCGCCTTCTTGAGGCACTGCCTCATGAGATGTCCTTGGTGGTGGGGAGGGTTGTGCCCGTGATGGAGCTGGCTGAGTCTACAACCCTCTGCAGCCTCTTGTGATCCTGTGCATTGGATCCTCTATTAACAGGCGGTGATGCAACCAGTCAGAATGGTCTCCACTGTACATCCGTAGAAATTTGTAAGTGTCTTTGGCAAACTTGAGAAGATGGGAATCAAGAGTTTTTAGGTTGTGGAGAAGGAAGGGGGTCGAGTGAGCAAAAAGAAATGTCTGTGATTGGATGAATTCTGAGCCCCTCTTCTCTTGCCTCCCGGTCTCACAGACACTCTTCCTTCTCTGGAGCTCTCGCTCCAGCAGTTCTCTCCAACTTTCACATACCCCTTTTCCCACCTTTCACCATCGTCCTCTCCTTTGTTTGCCCTCTTTGTCTGCATCTACCATTCACCTACCAATGTCTCCCAACTCTCTTGATGTCACAATCTACCTCGTCATGGCCCTTGCACCTTATTGTCTACCTGCACTGCACTTTCTCAGTAACTGTAACACTATACTCTGCATTCTGTTCCCCACTGTACTACCTCAATGTACTTATGTTTTGGAATGATCTGTCTGGATGGCACACAAAACTGAGATTTTCATTGTATCTCATGACATGTGACAATAATAAACCAATTGCCAATTACCCTCCCCTGGAGCCTGAGGGCACGTACCACCAGACTTAAGGACAGCTTCTACCCCACTGTGAAAAGACTATTGAACGGCTCCTTTATACAATGAGATGGACTCTGACCTCATGATCTACCTTGTTGTGACCTTGCAGCTTATTGCACTGCACTTTCTTTGTAGCTGTGACACTTTACTCTGTATTGTTATTGTTTTTACCTGTACTACATCAATGCACTTTGTACTAACTCAATGTAACTGCACTGTGTAATGAATTGACTTGTACGATCGGTATGCAAGACAAGTTTTTCACTGCACCTCGGTACAAGTGGCAATAATAAACCAATACCGATACCAATACAACCTGTCCATCATCTTACACTCCTCAGTCAACCATTCACTTCAGATGTCTGCTTTACACTCCCCTTCTCCCCTTTCCACTTCCATTCAGGGTTTTGATTGGAAGCATCGACAATTCCTTTCCTCCCACAGATGTCTGACTGTAAGGAGTTTGTACGTTCTCCCCGTGTCTGCGTGGGTCTCCTCCGGGTGCTCCGGTTTCATCCCACATTCCAAAGACGTACGGGTTAGGAAGTTGTGGACATGCTATGTTGGTGCCGGAAGTGTGGTGACACTTGCGGGCCGCCCCCCAAAAAGTCGCTACGCAAAAGATGTATTTCACTGTGTGTTTCGATGTACATGTGACTAATAAAGATCTTATCTTATGCTGCCTGACCTGCTGAGTTCCTCCAGATTCCAACATCTGGGGTTTCTGGTGTCTCCATTCTCCCTACCCCTCTCTCTTCATTGAAACCTAAAACATATACATTTTCTAAGTTTTTTCAATTGTGATGAGTTGTCACTGACTTGAAGCATTAATTCTATTTCTCTCTCCATGTGCGTTACCCAAGCTGCTGAGTAGTTCCAGCATTTCCTGCTTTGTTTCGGATTCCCAGCACCTGAACCTCCTTTGTTGTTGCCTTTTGATTTATGTGTTCTTTCCTGTTGTTCATCACACGTCAGAGCCACCTCACAATTCCCACCCAATGGGTTACTTTGACAAGCAGCATTATCACCAGGCCAACCTCCTGAAGGAGCTTTAGGATCCCATTCAAAGGCAAACCTTCGACAATGCGGCACTCCCTCAGCACGAAATATAAAGCAACAAATTGCAGATGCTGGAAAGCTGAAATAAAACCAGGAATGCAGGAAACACTCAGCAGGTCAGGCAGCATCTATGGAGAGAGAAACAGTGTCAACATTTCAGGTCAAAGACCCTTCATCAGAATATTAACTGTGTTTTTCTCTCCACAGATGCTGATGACCTGCTGAGTGTTCCCATCAATTCAGTTTTAACACTCTCACACACCTGGGTTTGACAATTTAATTGATGTACCTCTGATTCTGAGTTGAATGTAAATGCACTGCCTTCTGATTCAGAGTACCACTAATGGTGACTTCACATCCTGAAATATTTATATTCCATTGGAATATGTTCCCACTGCTAAGGCTGCTCACATATTTAATTGGAGGCTTTGAAGAAGGTTGCCATGTTACAGTAATAAGCCTTCAATAATGTATCGTTGGCTACAAAACACTTGGAATGAACTGGGGTGTCAAAGGCACCATAGAAATGCAAATCCTCCCTTCTTTCTTTCCTTAAAGGACTGCTTGTTAAACTCCACGAGTGCCTTCTGGTGAAACTTTCTCTGTACTCCTCCCATGCAGTGTCATTAATCATTTCCAGTAGCAGCACTGATAGACACCTTTCCAAGTGTGCCTGGTGTGATGAGGGGTTGGGAGCCCCTGACCATCTGGTGAGGAGGCAGCCGTTGAGTGTCAGCTGTCTGTGCAACCTCATTCTTTCCACTTGTAGGAACTGTTTACCTTGCCTCTGGGGCTTTGGACCAAAAAGCTTTCAGCTAGTTGAGGAAAGTTTACCCTCAAACTCACCTCAAAACTTTCTACATTTGATGCAAGAAGGAACAATGATGTTTTCAATCATGACAAAGAAACCAGAGTTCCCTGTATTCAGCACTGTCTACCAAGCCTGAAAAGAAGGCAAGGCAGATTGCTAGCTACTTCAGAATGCTTTCCCCTGCGACTCACAGTCAGCCAGAGATGGGGTGGGAGATCACATTGACAGGAAGAGTTCTGGAGATTCAAGAAGTTAGATATCCTGCTCATTATATTCAGTCCAGTTGAAGGGTCTCCACCCGGAACATTTAATATCCATTTCCCCCCACAGATGCTGCTCGACCCGCTGAGTTCCTCCAGCAGATTGTTTGTTGCTCCAGATTCCAGCATCTGCAGTCTCTTGGTGTCTCCATCCTTCTCAATGTAACAGGTTAACTGGCGTCATACCTCCGTGCCTGTATCTCTTGACCATATTTCTCAAACTTATACTTTTAACACAGAATTTTCCTCTCATTTGGAAAGATTTACAACCTCCTTGTTCATCTACTGTTAATGTTTTTATCATTTGGAATTTAAGCAACAAACTTTAGAGACAATATCCAAAGACGCAGCGTTCCACTTCCTGCCATATTCCAGGAACTAAGTACTTGGTACTGCAGGACTGCTACACTGCTGATGGTGCTGTCCTTGAATAATTATTAAACAGATCTCAAGTGATCCTTCATCTGGACAGACTATATTGAGCAGGTACAAGTAAGACTTTGAACCTGAGACATTCAGGACTTCACTCAGTATCTGGAGAGCTGGCATGCAGATGTGTGTGAGAGAGGTATGTAGGAGGGAGAGTGAGTGAGTGAGGGAGAGCGCTTGATGGAGAGTGTGTGAGGAAGAATCACTTTCCCTCATTGGCCAACTGGTTGTTCCAGCTCTCAGTCCAATGAACCTTCTCTGAGCTGCTTCTGACACACTGGCACCCTTCTGTAATAAAGAGACCATGGGCGTACACAGGGCTCCAGATGTGGTCTCACCAATGCCCTACATTTATCTGAAGAATACATTCCCTGCTTTTATATTCAATTCTCCAAGAAATAAACAATAACACTCTGTTAGCTTTTCTAAATACTTGCTTACCTACATACCAGCCTTTTGTGAACCACACATGAGGACACCCAGATAGAACATAGAACATAGAACAATTACAGCACAATTCAGGTCCTTCGGCCCACACAGCTGTGCCGAACATGTCCCTACCCTAGAACTTACTAGGCTTTCCCATACTCAGCTCCATGTACCTATCTAACAGTCTCTTAGAAGACCCTATCGTATCGGCCTCCACCACCATTGCCGGCAGCCTATTCCACACACTCACCACTCTATGAGTAAAAAACTTACCCCTGACATCTCCTCTATACCTACTCCCCAGCACCTTATACTTATGTCCTCTTGTGGCCACCAATTCAGCCCTGGGGAAAAGCCTCTGACTATCTACCCTATCAATACCTCTCATCATCTTATACACCTCTATCAGGTCCCCCCTCATCCTCCGTCTTTCCAAGGAGAAAAGACCGAGTTCCCTCAACCTGCTTTCATAAGGCATGCTCTGTATTCCAGGCAGTATCCTTGTAAATCTCCTCTGCACCCTCTCTATGGCTTCCACATCCTTCCTGTAGTGAGGCGACCAGAACTGAGCACAATACTCCAAGTGGGGTCTGACCAGGGACCTATATAGCTGCAACAATACCTCACGGCTCCTAAATTCAATTCCCAGATCTCTCTGCATCTGAGAGTGTTGTAATCTCTCAACATTTAGATAATAGGCTTTTTATTTTTCCTGCTAAAATAGACAATTTCATGCTTCTCCACACTGTGCTGCACTTGCCTGATCTTTGCCCACTCACACCCTATATATATATCTTCCTTCACAATAACCTTCTTCTCCTCAGTAAATTTAGCCACCATACTTTCAGTGCCTTGAACCAAGTCATTTCAATAAATCGTAAAACATTTAGTTGCCAGCACTGATCCCTGCTGCACACCACTCATTGCATTTTGCAAAGTAGAAAAGGACTCATTTATGGCTACTCTGTTAACCACCTAAACCAAAGTATATGGCAGAGATGGTGTGTGACGGAGGGTGTGTGAGGGAGGGTGCGAGGGAGGGTGTATGAGGGAGACAGTGAGGGAGGGTGTGTGAGGGAGACATTGAGGGAGGGTGTGAGGGAGGGTGTGAGGGAGGGTGTGTGAGGGATGGTGTGTGAGGGAGGGTGTGAGGGAGATTGTGTGAGGGAGACAGTGAGGGAGGGTGTGTGAGGGAGGGTGTGTGAGGGAGGGTGTGACGAAGGGTGCGAGGGAGGGTGTGTAAGGGAGGGTGTGTGAGGGAGAGGGTGTGAGTGAGGGAGGGTGTGAGGATGAGGGTGTGTGAGGGAGGGTGTGTGTGTGAGAGGGTGTGTGAGGGAGGGTGTGAGGGAGGGTGTGAGGGAGGGTGTGTGACGGAGGGTATGTGAGAGGGTGTGTGAGAGGGTGTATGAGGGAGAGGGTATGTGGGGGAGGGTGTGTGAGGGAGGGTGTGAGGGAGGGTGTGTGAGAGGTTGTGAGGGAGGGTGTGAGGGAGGGTGTGTGAGGGAGGGTGTGAGGGAGGGTGTGAGGGAGGGAGGGTGTGTGAGGGAGGGTGTGAGGGAGGGTGTGTGAGGGAGGGTGTGTGAGGGAGGGTGTGAGGGAGGGTGTGAGGGAGGGAGGGTGTGTGAGGGAGGGTGTGAGGGAGGGAGGGTGTGTGAGGGAGGGTGTGAGGGAGGGTGTGAGGGAGGGTGTGCGAGGGAGGGTGTTTGAGGGAGGGTGTGAGGGAGGGTGTGTGAGAGGGTGAGAGGGTGTGTGAGGGAGGGTGTGGACCATCAGTTGCTGCTCTTTGGGTGTGTGCTCTTGCGATCCATGGTAATTTACTCTGTCTCACTGTGTGCTGTGGTTCCCATCACAATGACAGCATCTTCATGGGCGGCTTGTGCTGCTGACCTGCTGCTCAGCAACTCTGGATGTACACACCCAGTGGGAGAACCAGTCCCGTTCTGTGGGATGGGAGTATGCTCCTAGATATCATCATTGCAGCAGTGAATCCAGGTAATACAGTTAAACATTTTAAATAAAACTAAAGAAAAATTAAAATAGTGCCCTATATTACAATGCGGCACCTATCTACATGTCTGTTGCAACTTAACCACACATGGGTTTAACCTTCTCAGTAAGGTCAATGTATCAGTTGATATTTCGTCCATAATGTTTGAACTAGTAGTGATGATGTTGTTCATCATTTGGACATAATCAAGATTACAATGGTTTGTTTAACGTTTGCAGCTGCCACAGTATGTGTCATGGCCACGAGTTTCTCCCTGTACTTCACCATCTCCTCCAATGCAGTCTCGTGTCATCCAGACCCTGTGACGAATGACACCGATTTTCTGTCTGATTGATTATTACACCAGGCAAATGTGACATCGTATTAAATTGCATGTCTTTCATATTCACAATGAGTTACCTAGCATGTGCCTCAGTGTATCCACGCGGTTTGTCTCTCATCCAAACACAAGCACACACGGCCAACTACAGACTCCATTGCTCAAAGGATGGAGTGTAACGTTCACGAGGGCAACATCCACTAAACACCTGGAATGTACTGAAGTAAAGTACTGAACTGCTTTCATTGTGTCCAATGTTATTTGTCCAAATGCTCATTGTGTGTGATTAATCACTTTCTGGTTGAGATACAGATTTCAGCAGCAGCTTTGTAGGGACATGCATTATCCAATCTGTCATCCCAATGTAAGATGGTAATTTGAAAAGACTTTGTCTTTGAGCTGTTCTCCAAGAGACAGTTCTGAGAGGTGTCACCAGCAATGTTGAATGTTTTAAAATGTAACAGCAAATTGAATTAACAATACTGCCAAGTATTTTGCTTTCCAACACAAATGTTCATTTAATAAATTACCATCTGATTTCCTATGATTGTGACTTTCAATTACCCTTTCGGGCCCCTTGAAATATCTTGACTTCTCAGCCAATTTGTGTGTAAGTTTTCAGACAGAAAGTTAGTGAAATGATCTCATGTGAATCCCATTCCAATATCAAGACCAGCTCTGGGCTGTGAGCAGTTCTAACTTGAAGGCAGTAAATCCCAGAAGTGTTGCTGTTTCCACACAAAGGAAAGGGTTAAACACAGGATTTAGAAAATTGCTGATTTGCGGAAGGAAGGATTGTATAATGGACTTATGCTTTAAGTTAATTAACTATTTTATCAGCTGGATGCTCTTATTTCTTTTCAGAATGCGATTATTTATTTTTGATTACCGAACTTTCTCCCATTGGCACAAGAAGCAGATTTTAAACTTGAAAAGTCCAGGGGAAACATTATGCTCGGAGCATAACAAAGGCATTGGTGCTGTCTGAGGAACAGTATACAGTTTGGGATTTCAGTGAGCTTGCACAGTTTGACAGCTTCCGCTAATAGTGAGCTATATAAACTCTAATCTCCAAGGATACAGACATAGAAAGACAAAATGAAAAACTGCAACTCAGTCACAACTGGTACTTTGGAGATTTTGTGTGTCAAAGCATCAATCCAGGATGTTTGGACCAGAAATTGTTAAGTTGTACATTCAGCAGAGCAGAACAATTGATACTGCCCAATCCGGGATGGGGATGAAGGAAGGCTAAACTGTCCTATAATACAAACAGACATTATTAGGATTATCCATAAGAACTGTGAACTGGGCCTGTCTTTTCCACATATGTCATACAACAAGCTTTATAAAACTCTAGTTAGGCTGCATATGGAGTATTACATTCAGTTCTGGTCGCCCCATTACAGGAAGGATGTGGAGGCTTTGGAGAGGGTGTGGAAGAGGTTCACTAGGATGCTGCCTGGATTAGAGGGCATGAGATATAAGGAGAGGTCGGACGAACTTGGGCTGTTTTCTCTGGAGCAACAGAGGCTGAGGGGAGACCTGATAGAAGTTTATAAGATTATGAGAGGCATAGACAGAGCAGACAGCCAGTATCTTTTTCCCAGAGTTGAAATGTCTAAATCTAGAGGGCATGCATTTAAGGTGAGAGGGGAAAAGTTCAATTTTTTTACACAGAGAGCAGTGGGTGCCTGAAATGCACTGCCAGGGGAGGTGGTGGAGGCAGATACGATAGAGGTATTCAAGAGGCTGTCAGATAGGCACATGAATGTGCAGAGAATGGAGGGATGTGGACATTGTGTGGGCAGAAGGGATTCGTTTAGGTAGGCATTTAAATACCAGTTTAATTAGTTTGGCACAACATCTTGGGCCAAAGGGCCTGTTCGTGAATCAGAATCAGGTTTATTATCACTGACATATGTCGTGAAATGTGTTGTTTTGCGGCAGCTGTACAGTGCAAGACAGAAGAATTACTATAAGTTACAAAAATAAATAAATAGGGTAAAAGGGGAATAACGAGGTAGTGTTCATGGGTTCATGGACTGTTCAGAAATCTGATGGCGGAGGGGAAGAAGCTGTTTCTGAAATGTTGGGTTTGGGTATATGTTCTATGTAACATCAGAGAAACAAAGGACTGTAGATCCTGGAATCCAGATGATAAAACAACAAGATGCTGGAGGAGCTCAGCAGACCAGGCAGCATCCGTGGAGAAAAGCAAGCAGTCAAAGTTTTGGGTCAGGACCCTTCTTCAGGACTGAAGATAGGAAAAGGGGAAGCCCAATATATAGGAGGGAAAAGCAGAGCAGTGATAGGTGGACAAAAGAGGGGAGGCGGGGTGGGCACAGGGTGGTGATAGGTAGATGCAGGTAAGAGATGGTGATGGGCAGGTGCGGGGGAGGAGGGGAGAGCAGGTCCACTGGGGGATGGGTCACAGGTATGGAGGCAGGCGACATGGGGGGAGGGGAGGAGAGGAAAAAAAATAGGCGAGGAGAAAAAAGAGAGATAACCCAGATAAGGGAAGAAAAGAAGAGGCATGGTTGGGTGTGTGTGTGCGTGTACGTGTGTGTATGCGCATGTGTGTGTGCGCGTGTGTGCGTGTGTGTGCGCGCGCGTGTGTGCGTGTGTGTGCGCGCGCGTGTGTGTGTGCGCGTGCGTGTGTGTGCACGTGTGTGTGTGCGTGTGTGCGTGCGTGTGTGTGTGCGCATGCGTGTGTGTGCACGTGTGTGTGTGCGCGTGTGCATGCATGTGTGTGTGTGCGTGCGTGTGTGTGTGCGTGCGTGTGTGTGTGCGTGTGTGTACGCGTGTGTACGCATGTGTGTGTGCGTGCGTGTGTGTGTGTATGCGCATGTGTGTGTGTGCGTGTGTGTGCGCGTGTGCACGTGTGTATGCATGTGCGTGTGTGTGTGCGCTTGTGTGTGTGTGCGTGTGTGTGCACGTGTGTGTGTGCGCGTGTGCATGCGTGCGTGTGTGTGCGTGTGTGTGTGTGTGCGTGCGTGTGTGTGTGTGCGTGTGCACGTGTGTGTATGCGCGCGTGTGTGTGCGTGCGTGTGTGTGTGCGTGTGCACGTGTGTGTGTGTGCGTGTGTGCGTGTGTGTGTGTGTGTGGGGGGGGGGCGGGGGGTGGTGGGGGGGTGTTGAGTTTACTTAAAGTGGGAGAATTCGATGTTCATGCCATTAGGCTGTAAGGTCCCAAGACAGAAAATGAGGGGCTGTTCCTCCAGTTTGCATTTGGTCTTCTCCCGGCAGTGGAGGAGGCCGAGGACTGACATATCAGTGACAATGTGGGAGGGGGAGTTGAAGTGACCGGCAACGGGGAGATGCCAGTAGGGGGGAAGTGCAGGTGCTCTACGAAACGGTCACCTAGTCTGCGTTTGGTCTCACCAGTGTAGAGGAGGCCACACTTGGAGCACCAAATGCAGTCGATGATATTAAGGGAGGTGCAGGTGAATCTCTGCCTCACCTGAAAGGACTGTTTGTGTCCCTGGATGGAGGTGATGGGGGTGGGTGTAGGGGCAGGTGTGGCAGTGGAAAGTCCCCAGGGTGGGAGCGCGATGAGTGGGGGGTGGAGGAGTGAACTGGAGAGTCGCGGAGAGACCAATCCCTGCAAAAGGCAGGAAGGGGTGGGGAGGGGAACATATGCTTGGTGGTGGAGATGGCGGAAGTGGCGGAGAACGATGTGTTGGGTATGTAGGCTGGTGGGATGAAATGTGAGGATGAGGGGGATCCTATCCCTGTTGGGTCTGGGAGGGGTGGGGGTGAGAGTGGAGGTGAGTGAAATGGCAGAGATGCCGATGTGAGCTCCCTCAACCACAGTAGGTGGGTAGCCATGGTTAGTAAAGAAGTTGGACATCTCGGATGTCCTGGGGTGGAAAGCATCGTCATGGGAGCAGATGCGGCGGAGGCAGAGAAATTGAGAAAAAGGGATCACATCCTTGCAAGGGACAGGGTGGGTGGAGCTGTAATCGAGGTAGCTGTGGGCGTCAGTGGGTTTGTAGAAGAATTGGACAGTGAATTGGACAGCCGGATGAAAATTTATGGCGAAGTTTATGAAACTGTCCAGTTCCATTCAGGACATTTGAGATGTCCAACTTCTTTACTAACTGTGGCTTCCCTCCTATTGGCATCTCCCCACTGCCAGTCACTTCAACTCCCCCTCCCACACCATCACTGATATGTCAGTCCTCGGCCTCCCCCACTGCTGGGAGAAGACCAAATGCAAACTGGAGGAACAGCACCTCATTTTCCGTCTTGGGACCTTATAGTTTAACGGTGTGAACATTGAATTCTCCCACTTTAAGTAAACCAACTCCCCCAACACACCCACCCCCAAACATGCCTCTTTTCTTTTCTTCCCTATCTTCGTCTATCTGTCTTTTTTCTCCTCCCCTATTTCTCTTTTTCCCCTCTCCTCCCCTCCCCCCATGCCGCCTGCCTCCATACCTGTGACCCATCCCCCGGTGGATCTGCTCTCCCCTCCTCCCCCGCACCTGCCTATCACTATCTCTTACCTGCATCTACCTGTCACCACCCTGTGCCCACCCCGCCTCCCCTCTTTTGTCCACCTATCACTGCTCTGCTTTTCTCCCCTATATATCGGGCTTCCCCTTTTCCTATCTTCAGTCCTGGAGAAGGGTCCTGACCCAAAATGTTGACCGCCACGGATGCTGCCTGGCCTGCTGAGCTCCTCCAGCACCTTGTTGCTTTTTCTTCCCTGTAACATCTATGTTAAATGCGTAGACCACAGAAGCATCGTGCAATATCCATGTTAACAAATATTACTGTGGAGAATTTTTGAAACATCTTCAAATGGCATAAGCAGGGACTTGCAGAAACAGGATCATGGATAGAACATAGAACACAGAACAGTACAACACAGGAACAGGCCCTTCGACCCACACTGTCTATGCTGACCAAGATGCTAATTTAAACATCCCATCTTCCTGCCCATGGTCTATATCTATAGGAGAGGCTTAGAGGGAATGGGCAAATGTGGGCAAATGGGACCAGCTCAGGATAGCACCTTGGTTGGCATGGGTAAGGGCCTGTTTCCGTGCTGTGTAACTTTATGACTCTGCGATATCTGGGATGCATTCCCACGGAGAGTGAAATATGGAGAGATTAACTGCAGTCTTCAGCCAGGGGATAATTTAAACTGAAGCCAAAACTGCTAAACTTCTTGGGACTTCGAAGAAAGTCTGTCAGGAAGCATCTGTGGAAAGAGAAATGGAATTAGTGTTTCAGATTGAAGACCCTTCAGTAGAACTCTGTCCTGATAAAGAGTCCGAGTTGTAACGATGGGTCTTCTCCCTGAAATGTTAGTTCCATTTCTTTCCACAGATGCTGCCTGATCTGCTGAGCGTTTCCAGCATTTTCTGTTTATATTTCAGATTCCCTGCACCTGAAGTTCCTTTTTTTTTAACTTTCAGAGAAAGCAGAGGCAAAGGGTCAAAGAATAAAAGGGAGTCAAAATTTAATATTCTATGTTTGTTAATGTATGGGTGGTTGAAAACCTGGAATAGTTTCCAAATTTGCAATGTGTTTATGCAACTTCACTTAAAATGAAGTGGCAATCTCGATGGTGTTATTGTATGCTCAGGAGACTAAAACATGCTTAACACATCAATGAATTCAAACTATCAATTAAAGCAAAAAATTGTTGTGTTAAAGCAATTAATTGAGACTTAAAGTGTTCCAGATTTTAAAATGACAAACTACAACACTTTTCTGTGGTGTATTTGGACGAGGTTACACTTCCTGACAGATGGAAGCATTGGAATTGAGTTGGATTTGTGCATTATTCTGAATCTACCCCTGGTGAAATATTTGTATTTATCAAGAGTGGCAGGAATGAGATGATCTTACTGTTGGGACTCATACAGAGAAGGCGTCACCAACAGCAGTGACCACAACAGTAGAATAATGCAAAAACTATAGACTGCAGGACTAAATATTCAACAAAATTGTGGAGGGTTTTGAAAGACCAGTGCAAGGGAACAAAATAAGACATCAGAGGTGGAATGGTTAAAAACAAACCAAGGATCTATCACAGATATTGTAACTTTCCATGTATATTTTAACTTTTAATATTTGTCAATATATTTACAGTCACTGGAACCTCTTGAAGTTTTTAAACAGTATCTATTCAGTTCTGCTAGAGAAACAAAGGACTGCAGACGCTGGAATCGAGATGAGAAAAACGATGATACTGGAGGAACTCAGCAGGCCAGGCAGCATCCGTGGAGAAAAGCAGGCGGTCAGTGTTTTGGGTCCTGAAGAAGAGTCCTGACCCGAAATGTTGACAGCCTGCTTTTCTCCACGGATGCTGCCTGGCCTGCTGAGTTCCTCTAGCATCATCGTGTTTTTCATCTATTCAGTTCTGGTCGCCTCATTATAGGAAGGATGTGGAAGCTTTAGAGAGGGTGCAGAGGAGATTTACCAGGATGTTGCCTGGATTGGAGAGCATGTCTTATGAGGATAGGTTGAGTGAGCTGGGGTTTTTGTCTTTGGAGAGAAGGAGGATGAGAGGTGACTTGATAGAGGTGCACAAGATAAGAGACGTAGATTAAGTGGACAGTCAGAGACTTTTTCCCAGGGTGACAATGGGATGTGACAGGTGACAGGCTAGCACGAGGGGCCATAATTTTAAGGTGATTGGAGGAAGGCATAAGGGGGATGTCAGGAGTACATTTTCTACACAGAGTGGTGGGTGCCTGGAACTCACTGCTGGCAGAGGTTGTGGGGACAGGTACAACAGGGACATTTAAGAGACTCTTAGATAGCCACATGAATGATAGAAAAATGGAAGGTTATGTGGGAGGGAAGGGTTAGGTAGATCTTAGAACAGGATAAAATGTCGGCACAACATGGTGGGCTGAAGGACCTGTACTGTGCTGTAATGTTCTATATTCTATGTTCTATTTTAATAAGAACTAAGCCTGGTGCCTGTGATGTTCTGAGATCTGACAGTGCTTCTATTGAGCAGAAGTTGGGGGTTGGAGGCTGTTGTGAAGCAAGATGACCAGAGTAGAACGTTGGGCCCAATGCCTGTTTCTATGCTGTAGACTCAATGCAACTCCAAAGTAGTGGGAGAGAGACATTTGCATTTATTTATTGCCCTTCTCAGCCCTGCAACACCCCAAACCAGATCCCAGTCAATGAAGTTGTTTCCAAGTGTAGCCACTGTTATACCATGCAGCTGTGACGCAGCATGTTCCCACAAACAGCAGGTGATAATGACCAGTTTATCTGTATCACAAATGTTGAATGAGCTTTACAAATTAGTTTGGGACTCAGGGAGAACTCAGCCATGCTTCTTCAAAATAGAACCATAGAACAGTACAGCACAATACAGGCCCTTCGGCCCACAATGTTGTGCCGACCTTTAAACCTCGCCTAAGACTATCTAACCCCTTCCTCCCACATATCCCCCTATTTTAAATTCCACCATAAGCTTATCTAACAATATCTTGAATTTGACCAATGTACCTGCCTCTACCACCGCCCAAAGCAGTGCATTCCATGCCCCAACCACTCTCTGGGTAAAAAACCTCCCTCTGATATCTCCCTTGAACTTCCCACCCATTACTTTAAAGCCATGCCCTCTTGTATTGAGCATTGGTGCCCTGGGAAAGAGGCGCTGGCTGTCCACTCTATCTATTCCTTTTAATATCTTGTACACCTCTATCACGTCTCCCCTCATCCTCCTTCTCTCCAAAGAGTAAAGCCATAAGTCTCTCCTCATAATCCATACTTTCCAAACCAGGCAGCATCCTGGTAAATCTCCTCTGCACCCTTTCCAACACTTCCACATCCTTCCTATAATGAGGCAACCAGAACTGGACACAGTACTCCCAAGTGTGGTCCAACCAGAGTTTTGTAGAGCTACATCATTACCTCGCAGCTCGTAAACTCAATCCCACGATTTATGAAAGCTAACACCCCATAAGTTTTCTTAACTACCCTATCCACCTGTGAGGCAACTTTCAGTGATCTGTGGATATGAACCCCCAGATCCCTCTGCTCCTTCACACTCCCCAGAATCCTACCATTAACCTCTGCCTTAGAGTTTGTCCTTCCAAAGTGTACCACCTCACACTTCTCTGGATTGAACTCCATCTGCCACTTCTCAGCCCAGCTCTGCATCCTATCAATATCCCTCTGCACTCTTTGACAGTCCTTCACACTATCCACAACACCACTGACCTTTGGGTCATCTGCAAACTTGCCAACCCACCCTTCCACCCCCTCATCCCAGTCATTAATAAAAATCACGAAAAGCAGAGGTCTCAGAACTGATCCTTGTGGGACACTTGCTAGTCACAGCCCTCCAATCTGAATGCACTCCCTCCACCACAACCCTCTGCTTTCTACATGCAAGCCAATTCTGAATCCACATGGTCAAGCCTCCCTTCTGAAGAAGCCTACCATGTGGAACCTTGTCAAATGTTTTACTGAAATCCATATAGACCACATCTACTGTACTACCCTCATCAATAAGCCTGGTCACCTCCTCAAAGAATCCTATCAGGCTTGTGAGACGTGATCTGCCCTTCACAAAGCCATGCTGGCTGTCTCTAATCAGACCATGATTCTCTAAATGCTCATAGATCCTATCTCTAAGAATCCTTTCCAACAGCTTGCCCACCACAGTTGTAAGGATCATCGGTCTATAATTCCCTGGACTATCCCTACTACCTTTTTTGAATAAGGGAACAACATTTGCCACCCCCCAATCCTCCAGTACCATTCCCATGGACAACGAGGACTCGAGGATCCTAGCCAATGGTTGAGCAATCTCCTCCCTCACCTCTCGGAGCAGCCTGGGGTGTATACCGTCAGGGCCCGGGGACTTATCTGTCATAATATTTTCTAACAGCTCCAACACATCCTCTCTCTTGATATCTACATGCTCTAGAACATTAACCTCACCAGCACTGACCTCAGCATCATCAAGGCCCCTCTCCTTGGTGAATATTGAAGAGAAGTATTCATTGAGAACCTCACCCACTTCCACAGCTTCCAGGCACATCTTTGTCTCTAACCGGTCCTACTTTCACTCTCGTCATATTTCTGCTCTTCACATAAGTGAAGAAACCTTGGGATTTTCCTTAACCCTACTCGCCAAGGTCTTTTCACGTTCCCTTCTTGCTCTCCTCAGCCCCTTTTTAAGTTCCTTCCTTGCTACCTTATACTCCCCATGAGCCTTATCTGATCCTTGCCGCCTAAACCTTATGTATGCTGCCTTCTTCCTCCTAACTAGATGTTCCACCTCTCTTGTCACCCATGATTCCTTCACCCTGCCATTCTTTCTCTGCCTCACCGGGACAAATTTATCTCTAACATCCTGCAAGGGATCCCTGCAGGATGTTAGGCTATGGACTCTTTTATATCCACCTGAGTGAGCAGGTGAAGCCTCAGTTTAACCTTACACCTGAAAGACGGCACCTCTGAGAGTGTTGGTGCTGATATTGGTTTTATTGTCTCATGCACAGTAGTGTAGCAGTTAGCTTAATGCTATTACAGCACCAGCGATCCGGGTTTGATTCCAGCTGCTGTCTGTAAGGGGTTTGTACGTTCTCCCCGTGTCTGCGTGGGTTTCCTCTGGGTGCTCCGGTTTCCTCCCACATTCCAAAGACATATGGGTTAGGAAGTTGTGGGTGTGCTATGTTGGTGCCAGAAGCGTGGCGACACTTGTGGGCTGCCCCCAGAACACTCTACGCAAAAGATGCATTTCACTGTGTGTTTCGATGTACATGTGACTAATAAAGAAATCTTGTCTTATCTTAAGTACGGAGATACAGTGGAAAGCTTTTGTTTTACATGCCATCCGGACAGATCATGCTGTACATAATTATATTGAGGTAGTAAAAGATAAACAGAATGCAGAATATAGTGTTGCAGCTATAGAGAAAGTGCAGTGTAGAGAGACAAATAAAGTGCAAGGGCCACGATGAGGTAGATTGGGAGATCAATAGTTCAAGAGTTTACCTCTTAGCATATGAGAGGTCTGTTCAAGAGTCTATTAACAGCAGGATAGAAGCTGTCCCTGAGCCTGTTGGTACGTGCTTTCAAACTTTTGTATCTTCTGACTGATGGGAGGGGGGGAGAAGAGAGAATGTCTGGGGTGGGAGGGGTCCTTTATTATGTTTACACAAGAAATTCTGCAGCTGCTGGAATCTGGAGCAATACACACAAAGTGCTGGAGGAACTCAGCAGGTCAGGCAGCATCCATGGAGGGAAATAAACAGTCGGCATTTTGGGCTGAGACCCTTCTTCAGGACTTGATTATGTCGGCTGCTCCCCCGAGACAGCAGGAAGTGTAGAGGGAGTCAATGGAGGGGAGGCCAGTTTGCGTGACGGACTATACCAGGCATGAGCCTGCATTTGTTGCTTCAAACTCTGAAGTAGTTGAAGTGGAATAATATATTCAACAGCAAGAATGATAAAAATGAAAAAATTTATAAAAAACCTTCATTAAGATGTCATACTTTATTCAACTATGAAGCTTTATATTTGCGAGATATCGTCTGACAATTCTCCACAAGACAGCACTTGGACCAGGAGCCCTCTCAACTCTCAGAGGACCAGATATTGACCCCTGAACCCTGCAGAAATACCCTTTAGTCAGTGATACCACTGCTAGCAGAAATTACTTCCATAAGCGAGCATTGAGTATCTCATTGCTGCTCATTCCGGCAGCAAATTTCAATAATTGCATTCAGCAGCTGAGTTCCCATGTGACTTCCTGTCAGAATCATTTTGAAAACCATGCATCTGAGAGTGCAATGCTACCAACAGGTGCTGAAGGCATCATCCCACAAAGTGTGTCTTTACATCCACGGGCTTGCCAAATTGGTCTGATGCAGCACAGGGTGTGAGAAATGAAAGAAATGGCATGTTGTGGGGTTATTATCCCTCAGAGCTGAGAGGACAAGTCACATCGAGCTGATACTTTTGCCTTAATTGCAAGAGCATAAACCTTCTGTCAATAGTGTTAGATGGGAAGCTATTATCTGCTTTACAATATTCCCAGCAATGAAACTAGTCTCTTGGTATTATAAAGAATCAAACCTGCTTCCAGAAGATTACAGGCCATAATATTATCCTTTATACTAACAGCTGAAGATTGCTTTGACATCACTTTCTGCACTGCAGACGAATATTGTGCTCTCTGCTTTTCACTGGTCAGTGATTATTTTTAATCTGAATATATCTAGCACAAAGCAATTTTTATAATTTCCCTTGAAAAACAGGGAATATGAAAATAATTTATTTTTGATTTAATAGTTGTGAATTGTTGGTTTGTGTTCCTGTTCAGAGAGCTGAACACAAGAGGGTAGGCTGATGCTTTAAGGTGGTTCTGAGGAAAGGTTGCACTGTTGGAGGGGTTGCTTTACAGATGGGACATTAAACCAGGGCTCTCAGGTGGACTTAGAGATCCTGCAGAGACACAAGAGACTGCAGATGCTGGAAGCTGGAGCAACACACAATCTGCTGGAGGAACTCAGCAGTTCGAGCAGCATCTGTGGAGGGAAAGGAACTGTCAACATTTCAGGTCGAAACCCTGCATCAAATCCCAAAACGTCAACAATTCCTCTTCCCCCACAGATATTCTCAGCCCACTGAGTTCCTTCAGCAGATTGTTTGTTGCTTAAAGATCCCATGGTGTGATTTCAAGGATTTGGGGAATTATCCAAGTGTTCCAGTCAACGTATCGACAACAATCAGAGTATCTGGTCATCATCACTTTGTTGTTTGTGGAATCACACAATGTACAAATTCACTCTTATGTTTCCTACATTGTTACAGTGACTACACATCAATAGTATTTCAGTGGTTGTGAAGAGCTTCAGAGATCATGAAAAGCACTACAATTCTGGTGTCTAATTCCAATGTTGTGATATTCCATTATTTATTTAGAATGACAATGGTGCTCCTGCTATTGTGCACCTATGGTCTTCTAGGTGACAAATCCAGTTCATGATGAGAAATTCAATGCTTTGTTACTTTCTGTTGTCTCTTCTGATTTGTATTAAATTCACATTGTTAAAAGAAAGATTTTTTTGAAGTGTTTGTGTTTTTTTTTTTCCTGACAGCTCCAGTGTTTGTTGTAGGTGAAATGTTTGAATTACTCAGTAGGTCAGGCAGCAGCTGTGGAGAGAAGAACCGAGTCAGAAATTTAGCTCAATGACCTTCCATCAATACTCAGTTCACTAAGTCTGCAAGGGATAACACATGGAATTCTCATAGTTAATAAAACACACAAATACCACAAAGACCCTCTCCTTTCTACCCTATACACCTCATAAATAAACATCAGTATGTCCTATGATGTCCTAATAATGTTAAAATCATTAATACAGATTTATAAACACAGTAACACATTTAAATACCAAAAAGTAAATGATATTAGCTAACAAGCTCCCTCACTGCAATTTACAATCAGTGATAGGTTTTGAAACCACAAGCTGCAGCATGTAAACCAAGACCATGCTCTTTTAGAAGAGCGTATAGCAGGGAGCCACTTGACACAAGTGGTCAGGAAACTGTTCACCGTTTTGATGTAATAATGATACGTTCATCAATGTGCACATATATAGAAATATTTGTTCGAGAAAGATCGAGATTGGACCTCAGACGAACCCTGAGAGTACACGGAACTGCAAATCAGTTGATAATGAGGACCGGGTGTGTCCCGGCATTTTCCATTTTATTTCAGATTTCAAGCATTTACAGTTTTTTTTGCTCTTCATATAAAATATCTGTCCTATGTCTGCACTTTTATTATTTGTACAACAAACAGAAATTCCCACAATTAACTCCAGAACACTTCAAATTGATTGGACAACATCATTCATGCTCATATTTATCTATTGTCTACCTACCATCCGTCAGTCCAATTTCCATGTGTGTCTGAGTTTGAGGTTAGGACCCAAAAATTTGCAGTTTTATTTACTTTGGAAATAGCTGATGAAACACGTAACCCAGTAAAAATTCTGAAGTTAAGTTGTATACTCATTGGAATGATTTGAAGATTGTTGTTAGAGATTAAAGTGCAATATTTTGAGGTCTGTTCTCCTGTCTTTGCATGGGACATTGAGAGTCATGGGACTGGTGGGGATGCACTGGTGTGCCATGGCTATGGGAAGCAGTCATCTCATAGGATAGTTATGAACAAAAGAAGCCCCTTCAGTCCATTGTCCATGCCTGGGTTTTATTGAGCAATCCCATCACTTCCATTCCCCTTTAGTCCTGGAAACTACTTCCCCTCAAGTGCTACTCTGATTCCCTTTTAAAGGTTTCGTGACCTTGTTTCCATCATCCTTCAGGTATAACCATTCTGGATAGAGATGTTTCTTGTCACTTTAAACCTAAGCCCTGGATCCTGGACCGATTCACCAAAGGGAAGAGCTTTGTTCTATTTATCCTACTTAAAGCCATCGTGATCTTGTACACTTCCCTACAATCTCCCTTCATCTTTGTTCCAAGGAGAATGAGCCCAGCTTCTCCAGTCTAACCCTGGATGAACCCTCTCATCCTGGAATAATTCCAGTAACAGTCCTGATGAAGGGTCTCAACCTGAAATGTTGACTGCCCATTCCCCTCCATAGATGCTGCCTGACCACTGAGTTCCTCCAGCACTTTGTGTGTTGCTCCAGATTTCCAGTATCTGCAGTCTCCTGTGTCTCAATAATTCCAGCCAGTCTCCCTACTTCCCCTCTGAAAGTGTGGTGGCCGGGACTGGTTACAGAAATCCCATTGTGGGTTACCCAGTTTTTTACAAAGTTTCAACACAACATCACTTCTGTTGTATTTCATAGAGTCAGAACCAGGCCCTTCAGCCCACTGAGTCCATGCTGACCATCAAGCACCCATTCACATTCATCAAATGTTAAAGAAACAAAAGACTGCAGATGCTGGAATCTGCATCACCAAACATTGACCGCCTGCTTTTCTCCACGGATGCTGCCTGGCCTGCTGAGTTCCTCCAGCATCATTGTGTTTTTCATCAAATGTTAATCCCATTTTATTCTTCCCTCAGTAATTCTGCCTCTTTTTATGACCTGCTCTCTCCACATTACCTGGCACTCTCAAAGATTTCTGCAAATGTTTACTCGATCTCTCTGTTCCTCCACATCCCAATTGTCACCATGAAAAATATAGGACAGAAGCATGAGGAGACGTTGGAGAAGCTGAGGTGAAAAATAATAGAAGGGGAGTATCGGAGGCTGGGGCAAGAAGCTCGTCTTGGAAGGACTATCTGGAGATCAACGGACCTGATTGCACATGAGAGTGGGGAAATATACAGTGGTCACTCAATGCTTTGGCAGAGTTTTTACAGAAAATGTAGGACTGTTGGAGTATCTGAGGAGACTGTGGAGCTGCAGCTGCTGGCAACTGTGTTACAGGAAAGTGAAACATCGGCAGGTCCAGACTTGGAATGGAAGAGAACAGAAAACATAGGTCATAATTCACAAAAGTCTTTGAACACCGAATCTGAAGGAAGACAAATGTCAATTTTTTCTAATAGTCTCGCAACTGCTTCCTGCTTTGTTCTCTTCGCATCCCGTGTTGCCAAGATGGAGATGCAATCATTAAGTTTATGGACAGGCAATCGGAAAATCAGAGTTCAAATCCCCATGGAATTTAAATTTAAATAATCTAGAACATGGACAAGACAACTAATCTTAGTCACAATGATGGCAAAACTCCATTGTCCTTCAGGGCAGGAAGCTTGCTGTCCTCACCTGATCTGTCCTGCATGTGATTTCAGATCCCTCCCATGAGGTTGACTGAAAATGGCTGAGCAAGCCACTCAGTTAAAGGGCAATTAGAGACAATAAATGCAGACAAATCCCGGAGGAACTCAGCAGGTCAGGCAGCAGCTATGGAGGGAAATGAACAGTCAGCTTTTCAGGCCGAGACCCTTCATCAGTACTGAGACCTGATGAAGGGTCTTGGCCTGAAACGTCAATTGTTCATTTCCCTCCATAGATACTGCCTGACCTGCTGAGTTCCTCCAGAACTTCTTGTGTGTTGCTTCAGATTTCCAGCACATGTGGTCTCTTGTATCTCCAATAAATGCTGCCCTTGCCAGATATACCCAGATTCCAAATATAAATTTAAGGAAATTGGAAAAAGCATTGAGAAGAATTTTATTTTATTCAATGGGTGGGATGCATCTGAAGCAGAAACCTTTGACACATTTACACAGCTCTTGGATGAGCCCTCGAAGACCTGTGACCTGCAGGGTTACAGACCGAGAGTTGGGGTGGGATTAATCCGAAGGTCAAAAGGTCTCAATCTGTCCCACAAAATTTTCATGATTCAGTGATTCTCTTCTCTTTTTCACATCCTGTCTGAACTGAATAAGGATTTAAATCAACAACTTCCAAGTCTAAATCCAGCACCAGAAGACAACTGCAATTGAGTGCTTAATCACAAAGAGTTTAAGATTATAAATTATTCTGACTCATAGTAAGTGAAAGCTAATGAAACTTGTGGGACGGAGGGCTCTGCACTGGCAATGAACTGATTATGAATGTTTTAGTGGAAAATCTGGGAGCTGGGTTAGATTCAAAGTCAAAGTCAGAGTCAAGTTTATTGTCATATTGGTATTGGTATTGGTATTGGTTTATTATTGTCACTTGTACCGAGGTACAGTGAAAAACTTGTACAGATTGTACAGGTCAATTCATTACACAGTGCAGTTACACTGAGTCAGTACAGAGTGCATTGAAGTAGTACAGGTAAAAACAATAACAGTAAAGTGTCACAGCTACAGAGAAAGTGCAGTGCAATAAGGTGCAAGGTCACAACAAGGTAGATCATGCAGTTATAGTCCATCTCATTGTATAAGGGAATCATTCAATAGTTTTATCACAGTGGGGTAGAAGCTGTCATTAGGTCTGGTGGTACGTGCCCTCAGGCTCCTGTACCTTCTACCTGATGGAAGAGGAGAGAAGAGAGAATGTCCTGGGTGGGGTCTTTGATTATGCTGGCTGCTTCACCAAGGCAGCGGGAGGTAAAGACGGAGTCCAAGGAGGGGAGGCTGGTGTCCGTGATGCGCTGGGCTGTGTCCACAACTCTCTGCAGTTTCTTGCGGTCCTGGGCAGAGCAGTTGCCGTACCAAGCCGTGATACATCCAGATAGGATGCTTTCTATGGTGCATTCGTAAAAGTTGGTGAAAGTCAAATGGGACAAACTTCCTTTAGCTTCCTGAGGAAGTAGAGGCACTGGTGATCTTTCTTGGCCGTGGCATCTACGTGATTTGACCAGGACAGGCTGTTGGTGATGTTCACACCCAGGAACTTGAAGCTCTCAACCCTCTCGACCTCAGCAAGTCCATGTGTGCATAGGTGCAATGAAAAACTTACTTGCAACAGCATCACAGGCACATAGCATTAGGTACACAACATTCACAAAAAAAACATAAATTAAACAAAATATATACAAAATTATATAAGGAATAATTCAATTAGAACAAAACAAAAGTCCATTTTAGTGCAAAGTGGTCAATGCTGTCATTGTGTTGCTGTACTGAGGTAGTGATTAGGGATGTGCTGGTTAGTTCAACAACTGAATGGTTGAAGGGAAGTAGCTGTTCCTGAACCTGGTGGTGTGGGACTTCAGGCTTCCGTACCTCCTGCCCGATGGGAGCTGTGAGAAGATGGCATGGCCTGGATGGTGGGGAGGGATGTGCCCGTGATATCTTGCGCTGTCCACTACTCTCTGCAGCTTCTTACATTTCTGTGCATTTGAATTGCCGTCCCAGACCATGATGCGACCAGTCAGGATACTTTCAACAGTATGTTAAATTAGATTTAAATAGATAGTTAAGTAGATTGTATATTGAGCTAGAGTTGCTAATAGATTCCTGAGCAAAAGTCCAAGGGCTTGGAACGTACTTAAACCCATGTTACCGACACTTACTTCCCTTGCAAAGTAAAACCACTTGCATCATCAGTTGATCAAGCTAGCCGAGGCAGCAGAATTCCTAAATGGAGATGAAGCAAAACAGGACACAGATTTGACTCTGTGAGGAACAGGAGATATTTCTCTGATCGGTAGTTTTATTGTTGATATTTGTGTTTCACTCGCAGCTTATGAATGAATGTTAGGCATGAGGTTACACAGGCTCCTCAATGGTGAATTTGTTACTATTTATGGATTTCATCTTTCTCTATTCAATCATCTTAAATGACATGAAAATGCAGAGTTATTGTTGAATCTAAGAGTTATTGTTGTGCCAGTGGTTGGTTGTGGAATACCATTCATTATTCTGACACTGTTCAGTCATGCAATGTTGGGAAGACCCTGTTTGAAATGTTTTCTCCTTTTCCAGCCACATTGCTCCGCATTTCTTTATTAATGTCATGAATCAGTAGGTGTTTGTCCACGTGTGGAATGATCAGTGAAAATCTACATCATTGCAGATGCTGGAAACCTGAACGAGAGACTGAAAGTGCTGGGAACACTCAGCAGGTCAGGCAGCATCCGCAGAAAGAGAAACAGAACCAATGTTTTGGATTAAAGGCCCTTCATCCACTCTTCATTCTGACAATGATTCTTCAAACTGACAAGATGTTGACTGTCCAGTTACCTTCACAGATGCTGCCTGACCCATTGAGTTCCTCCAGCATCTTGTGTGTGGCTCCAGGTTCCAGTATCTGTATTGGGTCTTCAGCCTGCAATGTTGACTTTGTTTCTCTGTCCACAGACGCTGCCTGACCTGCTGAGTGTTTCCAGCATTTTCAGACAGTGCGACCAGTGTCCGGCTGTGCTGGGAGATTCCATTAGCTCTCTCATAGTTCTCACCACTGACCTTGAAGAAAGCTGTCCACCAACATCTGGTGATCTCTGCAGCAGGACCTTCCCGTTTTCCACACCTGTCTCTGTAAGGCATCAACTCCAAGGATCCCTAGTGCCCAGATATCACCAAGCTGCTGGAGCAGCCAATCACATTGAAAACACAGAACTGTACAGCACAGGAACAGGCCCTTCAGACCACGATGTTGTGCCCAGCTAATTAAACTGCTAATTAAATGCCTAATTAAACTAATCCCTTCTGCCTACACAATGTCCACATCCCTCCATTCTCTGCACATTCGTTTCCTATCTAGCAGGCTCTTAAATGCCTTGATTGCATCTGTCTCCACAACCACCCCCAGCAACGCATTCCAGGCACCCACCACTCTATGTAAAAAAACTTGCCCCACACATCTCCTTTGAACTTACCCTCTCTCACCTTAAATGCATGCCCTCCAGTGTTAGATATTTTGACTCTGGGAAAAAGATACCGGCTGTCTACTCCATCTGTGCCTCTCATAATCTTATAAACTTCTATGAGGTCTCCCCTCAGCCTCTGCTGCTCCAGAGAAAACAACCTGTTTGTCCAACCTCATCTTATAGCACATGCTCTCTAAACCAGGCAGTGTCCTGGTAATTTCCAAAAGGTTCCAACACATCATAAATCAGGAAGAAAAAACACAATTTTTAATTAGCTTTTTTGCTGAACATTGTTTCAGATTTGAACGTACGTAAGTACATGGTCAAAGATTGCTTTGAATTCAAAGACAGGCAATTTCACTTAGCTTCTGGAATTCAACCATGTTTGCAGCAGGGTTGAACTGAGGTCTAGAGCTGAGTAGCCTGATACAACCCAAACTGAGCATCGATGCACAAGACAGAGAGGTAAAAGAGCTCAGCTGTTGGGTCAGTGCCCAGATGCCTGGGCTGGTCCTCCAGAGACATGAGTTAAATATGGCAGCTGAGGAATTTAGGTTCAGTTAATGAAGTAAATCAGGGTAACTAGTATCGTAATGGTGACCAGATCATTGCAAAAACCCATCTTCAAGGAAGCAACTCTTCTGTACTTACCCAATCTGGCCTGAATGTGAGTCCTGATCCACTGATGCAATTGGTTGTCAGTGGCCCAGGAAGGGATGGACAATAAACATAGACTTTGCCAGTGAGGTACATGTTCTGGGGATGAATTAACTCTTATGTGATAGAATTTTGATGACACTTTCCACCCTTTTGCTGATGACTGGTTGTAGATTGATGGTGATATTTAGCTGGGGTGAGAATATTTATACATGAGCAATATCCACATTGTTGGGTAAATGCCAATGTTGTATTTGCACTGCAACAGCATGGTTATGAGTACAGATGGTTCTGGACCCCAGTTCTTTCACTCCACAGACGTGATGGTAATGCTCCTGTAACCTTTGTATAAATAATGCTCTCGGCCGTGCTTGCTAACACGGGGAATGAATGCCTTGTCTGTAGACTGACTGCTGGGAGAGTGGGAACCTCAGGAGGGTTATCAACTCAGCATCTCTGGCTGATGATAGTTGCCAAAGCAGTGAAATGATTTGCACAACACAAAGAAGGCTGTGATTATTTCAGTTTAGTGCTCAGTCAAAGTCAAAAATGCACATTATAGCCAAAACCTGAAGTCTTTGAGCAATTGAACAACATTCATTGACCTTTGCATCTTAATTGCTGCCTCACTTACCCATTCAATGCAAACATTATTTCTGAAAATCCAACTTCAAATACTGGCTGTTTTAATATTCTTTCAATTCAGTTTTGTGGTTGAAATCAATACACACAATCATCTCAAGGTTGTTTCCCCATATTTCCATTACAGATGGTGTCCAAGACCACAATCTTCTAAGGCACATAAATTGAAGAGTTGTTTTGAAGATTGGCATAATTATCCTGGAGAGTTCGTGTTCTGCAATGAGGACTTTAACTAAGACTGGTAAACTGTAAAATAGTGAACGATCTCACCTCAACAGTTCATCAGAGTGGAGAGAAAACTTAGGTAGTATTTGTTGAAATTACTTTTCACTGTAAAACAATGAAAATGAGTACAATAGCTCCCCCACCAAAAAAAATATGTTTGGTAACTGATGCCAGGAATTTTTAAATGTTCTTTGGATTAAAGCATTGAATTATTAGTACTATTGTTATTCTAACAAGCAATAGGACGACGGTTCATTTTGGAAGGGAAATCATGTTTGATTAATTGATTAGAGTTCATTGAATAAGTACGATGAGCTGTGGATAAAGGGCAACGCGGACACTACACATATTGATAGGGTGTTACATTGAAGTTTATTGCAGTAAGTGAAAGCTCATGGTGCAGTGGAAAAAAATAACGGTGTGGATAACAGATTGGCTGGCTAATAAGAAACAGAGAATGGGCATGAATGGGTCTTCTCTGACTGGCAAGATGCAAGGAGTGTGTTCCAGGAATCAATGACTTGGATGAAAGCACTCAACATATGGCCACCAAACTTACTGATTTATATTCACAGGCTGTACCCCAGCATGAGCGGGTTCCATGTTTACAGTTGATACTGTCCATAAGTCGGAAAATACACAAAAACACTCAATACAGTAGCCACACATCCAGGGTGTAATGACTGGTGTTGATCAGGGCCAATTAACATGAACATTTATTCATTGTCTTCCCCTGCCTAGTTACAATGGTATAGCTCAGTGGCTGGTTTCAATGGGCTTGCAGTATCTGTGGATGTTACATTGTTTAGTAGAGCATCGTTGTTCAAGTATCAGTAGGAGCGATTGGCTGTCAATTTCCAAAGCAACTCTCTAAAGTGGCCTCCCGCTGTGAAACTGGAAGCCTGTGTTCATAGAGGAAACAGTGTCTGATTACTGTGGGGATATTACATAGAAACAGGGTTTTTTCAAGACTGGTTTCCATTTGACTGTAAAAATAATTACTGGAAGTAGAGAGAGAGAGGAAACCGGTTCTGCTGTTTGTAGGAACAAATACATGCGTTGGACTTTTGAATTTTTAGGGGCTCATAGGTACGTACAGGTGTCCATAAGTCTTGTAACCCAAAGGATGACCTGTATATCTTATTCATAAGAGCCATTTGGCCTATCAAGTCTATGCTGGCTGTCAGAGCAGTCCCATTGGTCCCATTCCTCCACTTATTTCCCAGTTACCTATTCCTTCTCACACGCCCAGCAACTCCAACCCTGATTTTCCTACCACCCAGACATTGGGGGCAATTTACAACAGCCAATTAACCCACTGACCCGTGCATCTCTGGGATGTGGCAGGAAACCGGAGCAGCCAGGGGAAACCCAAGTGCAAACTCCACACAGACAGCTCCAGAGATCTGGGTCGACCTGGTGTCGCTGGACCCGTGAGGCAACAGCACCTACCTGCTGCACCACAAAGTAAGTCGTGACGAGGCCTTAAAAGGATATAGAGGGACACGGGAGATGGCAGATGGTGGAACCTGGAGCAACAAACTATTTGCTGGAGGAGCTTGCTGAGTTCTTCCAGCAGCTTGTTTGTTGTTAAGGGATACAGAGAGGTGGTGAGTGGACAATGATATGACAAATGGAGTATAAGATAGGAAAATGTCAAATTGTCCATTTACACAGGAAAAATAAAAAAAAGAGCATATTATCTAAATGGTGATAGACTCCAAGGCTCTGAGATGCAGAAGGATCTGGGTTTTTTAACGGGCTAGCCTGCATGTACAAGAAAAGTTAGGAAAATTGGCAGACTGTTGTTGTGGACACCAGGGATGGCAGATACTGGAACCGGGAGCAGCAAACAATCTGCTGGAGGCACTCAGTGGGTCAGGCAGCATCTGTGGGGGGAAAGGAGTTGTTGACATTTGAGGTCGAAACCCTGCATCAAGATGTGGCTTTGTTTATTGGTAGCAGAATTGAATATTAAAGTTCAGGAGGTTTTGCTTTGGTTGTGTTGGGCATTGGTAGAGTCATGAAATCATAGAGTTATACAATATGGAAACAGATTCCTCAGCCTAACTCACCCATGCTGACCAAGTTGTCCACTTGAGCTCGTCCCAGTGGCCTGTATCCCTCCAAACCTTTCCTTTCCATGTCTGGACTATGTGTACAGGACTGGTCTCCTTATTTTAGGAAGTATGTAAATATGTCGGAAGCAGTTGGGAGAAGGTTTACTAGACTAATAAATGGAATGACCAGATATAGAGTCATAAAGTAATACAGTGTGGAATCAAGACCTTCAGCCCAACGCATGCTGACTATGGTGCCCACCAAGTTAGTCTGTCCCATTTGCCCACATTTGGCACATATCCCTCTAAACCCCACCTAACCATGTACTTATCCAAGTGTCCTTTAAATGTTGTTATTGTACCTGCCTCAACCACTTCCTCTGGCAGCTCGTTCCACATACCCACCACCCTTTGGGTGAAGAAGGCAGGCACAGTAGTGTAGCGGTTAGCGTAACACTATTACAGCGCCAGCGACCAGGGTTCAATTCCGGCCGTTGTCTGTAAGGAGTTTGTACGTTCTCCCTGTGTCTGCGTGGGTTTCCTCCGGGTGCTCCAGTTTCCTCCCACATTCCAAAGACATACGGGTTAGGAAGTTGTGGACATGCTATGTTGGCGCTGGAAGCGCTGCGACACTTGCGGGCTGGACCCAGAACAGTCCACGCAAAAAGATGTATTTCACTGTGTGTTTTGATGTACATTTGACTAATAAAGAAATCTCATCTTATCTTAAGAAGTTGCCCCTCAGGTCCCCTTTAAATCTTTCACCTTAAACCGATGCTCTCCAGATTTTTGTTTCCCTTCCCTGGGAAAAAGACTACGTGCGTTCACCTTATCTATACTCCTCATGATGTTATACACCTCTATAAGGACACCGCGCAATCTCCTACGCTCCAAGGAATAAAGTCCTAACCTGCCCAACCTCTCCCTATATCTCAGACTCTTGAGTCCTGGCAGCTTCCTCATACATCTAATGAAAGGTTGGACAAGCTTGGTTTATATTCATTGGAGTTTAGAAGTGTCACAGGGGAATTGTTTGAATCGTTAAAATCCCACTGGGTTTTTACAGGGTGGGTGTGGAGAGGATGCTTCCTCCAGTGGGACAATCTAGAACTAAGGACGCCATTTCCAAATAAGGCATCCCCCATTTATAACAGAGACGATGCAAAGTTTATTCTCCGAGAGGGTTGTGAGTGAATGGAACTCTTGTATGCAAAAGCCAGCAGTGGATTCTGTGAATATTTTTTAAGGTAGGGTGGGTTAGCGTAACACTATTACAGCGCCAGTGACCCGGGTTCAATTCCGGCCGCTGTCTGTGAGGAGTTTGTACGTTCTCCCTGTGTCTGCATGGGTTTCCTCCGGGTGCTCCAGTTTCCTCCCACGTTCCAAAGATGTACGGGTTAGGAAGTTGTGGGCATGCTATGTTGGCGCCGGAATAGTGGCGACACTTGCGGGCTGCCCCCAGAACACGCTACGCAAAAGATGCATTTCACTGTGTGTTTAGATGTACATGTGACTAATAAAGATATCTCATCTTATCTTATCTTATGAAAATTTCCTGAAGATGTGGAGTAGAGGTTAAAATTAGATCAGACACCATCTACTCTTTTAATTAATTATCGGGATCTGGGTATAGTCTGCAGGACTGGAATCTGTTGTCCATGGTCCTGACAAGGTGGGGATAAACCACTTACTGGTCCTTCACAGTCCTTCAGGTGAAGGTCCCGCAGTGCTGTTGAGGAGGGAGTTCCAGGATGTAGATCATCAATACTAAAGGAGTGGTGATCCATTTCTATGTCAGGTGGTGACGCTCCCTTGCATCGTATTGAATGGTGGAGCAGGCTCAAGACGCTGAGTGCCTTCACCTGCTCATCCTTCGTAGTCCTGTATGTTCAAGCTGTGGTCTTAATGTGAATGGAACAAAACAGATTAGTTCCAAATCCACAATTTATTCAAATCATTTACCTGTGGAGTCATGAATATAGAGAGCTGTGAGTCTGTGAGTGCGTTAATGATGCTAACTTGTCAGGTTCTTAGAAAGTGTTCTAACAAAATTGAGAGTGTGTACTGTGTGTGGAAAGGGTCTGTTATACCAGCTGGAAGTTTGTGTGACAATTAGATGTATATGTTTCCAGGATTTGAAGAGAGGCACATCATGTAAAAAGGCTGAGAGCTCTGCATACAGCAAGTACTTAAGGGGAGCCATTGAGCTGAAAGTCAACCTGCAACTTTGGCTAAGATATCCCACAACGGGTACATCATTGGCATCTCCCAGCAGTAAGGAGAATTGCCCAGCCACATCCTGTCCATGAAGAAACAGATCTAATCCAATCCAGCTAACCACAACTCACCAGACTACACCCAGCCATCAGCAAGGTGACGGAAGGTGAGGGAAGCACTGCCTACCTGGATACAATGACCTTGAGGAAGATGTGTTTGTCCATGAGCAGCAGATCCAGGGAACGATGGATGGCACCTAAGCAGGATAATCACAGCCCCTCAGGGAAAAGAGAGAGAGGCATCCTGCTCATATTGTTCCACTTCAAGAGGGAAAGGTCTTCAACAAGACTATAGACTTCCTATTATTGCACTGACTGGCCATCTGTTAGTGTGCCAGACATAGAAACTAATGCAAAGTAAATCTCACTAACTTATGTCAATCACTGGCGATTTATTATCATTTCTAAGTAGCAATGGTAAATTGGTTTATTATTGACACGTGTATCAACGTATAGTGAAAAACTTCGTTTTGCATGCCATCCATACAGATCAATCCATTACACAGTGCATTGAGGTAGTACAAGGGAAAAGCAATAACAGAATGCAGAATAAACTGTTACAGTTACAGAGAAAATGCAGTGCAGGCAGACAATAGGGTGCAAGGTAGATTGTGAGGTCAAGAGTCCATCTTATCGTACTAGGGGACCGTTCAATGGCAGTGAAGAGTTTGAGATTCAGTCCTGATTGTGGAGATAAGAGTGTATGGTCTGCAGGTACTGGGCAAGCACCTGACCTTTGTACAGAGGTCCAGCAGAAGTGATGACTAAGCCAGCAGTAGTATTTCTCCTTCTGAGACAGCAGGATTGGGTTTTGACCCCACTGAGAGAACTCAGGAACACTGGCTCTAAATCCTGATTCTTTTCTAGTGGGATGTAAGTGAGCATGGGGATCGTGAACACTCACTGTAGCCCAGCTCAGATAGAAACTATGAGGAATGTGATTGAATGACTCAGTAAAGGCATCAGCACATGACAGATAAACCAAATAACCAGAGCTCCATCAGCAAGTGCTTCATTGCTGCATGGAGCATCCAACATGGACTGTGATCTCCCACAAGTTGAACACACCTCCCATAGAACACAAATACCATGATTCAGTGGGCAGAGATCTACCCGCTAAGTGAGAGGGTCCCACTCCAGAAGTGTCTCCTAATACCAAGCCCATTTTAGATCCAGCCCTGGACCCCACAGGCTCTTACCTTTATGGCCATTCCCCTGGAAAGAACCTTGTCAAAGCCATGCAGATAGTATCAATTCCAATACCTTCATCAAAACAGTTACCTTTTACAATAAATTGAGTTAGTTAGATAGCATCTCCCCTTAACAAAGCCATGCTGACTAATCTTGATTAATTCATTAATTCAATTAATCAGTATAATTGATGAAGCAGGGGTCAGACTGTTCACGATATGCATTAACGATTTGGAAGAGGGAATCAAGTAAATCAATTTGCTTTACCACTCAATTTAGCGTCATCAACAAATATCTAAGTTTGCTGATGACACTAAATTGAGTGGTAAAGCAAATTGTGCAGAGTCTGCAGAGAGTCTGCAGAGAGTCTGCAGAGAGATATAGATATTGATATTGGTATTGGTTTATTATTGTCACTTGTACCGAGGTACAGTGAAAAACTTGTCTTGCATACCGATCATACAGGTCAATTCATTACACAGTGCAGTTACATTGAGTTAGTACAGAGTGCATTGAGGTAGTACAGGTAAAAACAATACAGTACAGAGTAAAGTGTCACAGCTACAGAGAAAGTGCAGTGCAATAAGGTGCAAGGTCACAACAAGGTAGATCGTGAGGTCAGAGTCCATCTCATTGTATAAGGGAACCATTCAATAGTCTTATCACAGTGGAGTAGAAGCTGTCCTTAAGTCTGGTGATACGTGCCCTCAGGCTCCTGTATCTTCTACTCGATGGAAGAGGAGAGAAGAGAGAATGTCCCAGGTAAGTGGGGTCTTTGATTATGCTGGCTGCTACACCGAGAGGTAGAGACAGAGCCCAAGGAGCGGAGGTTGGTGTTCATGATGCGCTGGGCTGTGTCCACAACTCTCTGCAGCTTCTTGCGAT
Source organism: Pristis pectinata (assembly GCF_009764475.1). Classification (NCBI taxonomy): domain Eukaryota; kingdom Metazoa; phylum Chordata; class Chondrichthyes; order Rhinopristiformes; family Pristidae; genus Pristis; species Pristis pectinata. The sequence continues at coordinate 2,124,665 of NC_067423.1, read as the reverse complement.
CCTGGACAGAGCAGTTGCCATACCAACCCGTGATACATCCAGATAGGATGCTTTCTATGGTGCATTGGTAAAAGTTGGTGAGAGTCAAAGGGGACAAACCAAATATCTTTAGCCTCCTGAGGAAGTAGCAGCACTACTTACTAGTAGAGGAAGTAGAGATAGGTTAAATGAGTGGGCAAGGGTCTGGCAGATGGAGTACAATGTTGGTAAATGCGAGGTCATCTGAACATTCATTGCAAGGAAAAATAGAAGATCAAATTATTATTTAAATGGTGAAAGATTGCAGCATGCTGTTTTGCAGAGGGAGTTGGCAGTGCTGGTGCATGAATCACAAAAGGTTGGTTTGCAGGTACAACAGGTTATCAAGAAGGCAAATGGAATATTGACCATTGCTGGAGGGATTGAATTTAAGAGCAGGGAGGTTATGCTGCAAATGTACAGGGTACTGGTGAGGCCGCACCTGGAGTACTGCGTGCAGTTCTGGTCTCCTTACTTGAGGAAAGATATACTGGCTTTGGAGGCTGCGCAGAGGAGGTTCACCAGGTTGATTTCAGAGGTGAGGGGGTTAGCCTATGAGGAGAGATTGAATCACCTGGGACTATACTCGCTGGAATTCAGAAGAATGAGAAGGAATCTTATAGAAAGGGATAGATAAGAAAAAGGCAGGGAAGTTGTTTCCACTGGTAGGTGAGACTAGAACTAAGGGACGTAGACTCAAGATTCAGGTGAGTAGATTTAGGACAGAGATGAGGAGAAACTGCTTTTCCAAAACTCTGGTTAAACCACACTTGGAGTACTGTGTCCAGTTCTGGTCGCCTCATCATAGGAAAGATGTGGAGGTGTTGGAAAGGGTGCAGAGGAGATTTACCAGGATGCTGCCTGGATTAGAGAGTATGGATTATGAGGAGAGACTAAAGGAGCTAAGGCTTTACTCATTGGAGAGAAGGAGGATGAGAGGAGACATGATAGAGGTGTACAAAATATTAAGAGGAATAGATAGAGTGGAAAGCCAGCGCCTCTTTCCCAGGGCACCAATGCTCAATACAAGAGGGCATGGCTTTAAGGTAATGGGTGGGAAGTTCAAGGGAGACGTCAGAGGGATGTTTCTCACCCAGAGAGTGATTGGTGCATGGAATGCGCTGCCTGGGGTGGTGGTGGAGGCTGATACGTTGGTCCAGTTCAAGAGATTGTTAGATAAGCATATGGAGGAATTTAAGATAGAGGAATATGTGGGAGGAAGGGGTTAGATAGTCTTAGGTGTGGTTTGAAGGTCGGCACAACATGGTGGGCTGAAGGGCCTGTATTGTGTTGTATTGTTCTATGGTTCTATGGTTCCCAGAGAGCAGTGAATCTGTGGAATTCTCTGCATAGGGAAACAGTAGAGGCTACCTCATTAAATATATTTAAGACACAATTAGATTGATTTTTGCACAGTAGGGGAATTGAGGGTTTTGAGGAAAAGGCAGGTTGGTGGAGCTGAGTCCATGGCCAGATCCAATGTGCAGGATCAAAAGAGACTGCAGAGGGTTGTAGACTCAGCCAGCACCATCACGGGCACAACCCTCCCCACCATCGAGGACATCTTCCTAAGCCACTGGTGTGGTGCCGGAGGACTGGAGGGTAGCTCATGTAGTTCTGTTGTTTAAAAAAGGATCTAAAAGTAAACCAGGTAATTACAAGCCAGTGAGCCTGACATCAGTAGTGGGTAAATTATTGGAAGGTGTTCTGAGAGATCGGATATACAAGTATTTGGACAGCCAAGGGCTGATTAAGGATAGTCAGCATGGCTTTGTGTGTGGTAGATCGTGCTTAACGAATGTTGTAGAGTTTTTTTGAGGAGGTTAGCAAGAAAGTAGATGAAGGAAAGGCTGTGGATGTTGTCTACATGGACTTTAGTAAGGACTTTGACAAGGTCCCACATGGGAGGTTAGTTCAGAAGGTTCAGACACTAGGTATCCATGGAAAGGTTGTAAACTGGATTCAAAATTGGCTGTGTGGGAGAAGACAGAGAGTGGTAGTGGATGATTGTTTCTCAGACTGGAGGCCTGTGACTAGTGGTGTGCCTCAGGGATCTGTGCTGGGGCCATTGTTGTTTGTTGTCTATATCAATGATCTAGATGATAATGTGGTAAATTGGATCAGCAAGTTTGCTGATGATACTAAGATTGGAGGTGTTGTGGACAGCGAGGGAGGCTTTCAAAGCTTGCAGAGGGATCTGAACCAACTGGAAGAATGGGCCAGAAAATGGCAGATGGAATTTAATGCAGACAAGTGTGAGGTGTTGCATTTTGGAAGGACAAATCAAGGTAGGACATACACAGTAAATGGTAGGGCACTGAGGAGTGCGGAGGAACAAAGGGATCTGGGAGTTCAGATACATAATTCCCTGAAAGTGGCGTCACAGGTGGACAGGGTTGTAAAGAAGGCTTTTGGCATCCTGGCATTCAGAAGTCAAAGTATTGAGTACAGGAGTTGGGATGTTATGGTGAGGTTGTATAAGACATTGGTGAGGCCAAATTTGGAGTATTGTGTGCAGTTCTGGTCACCTAACTATAGGAAGGATATTTGTAAGATTGAAAGAGTGCAGAGGAGATTTACTAGAATGTTGCCGGGTCTTCAGGAGTTGAGTTGCAGGGAAAGATTGAACGGGTTAGGACTTTATTCTTTGGAGTGGAGAAGAATGAGGGGAGATTTGATAGTTTACAAAATGATGAGGGGTATAGACAGAGTTAATGCGAGTAGGCTCTTTCCACCTAGATTAGGAGAGATAAGTATGAGAGGACATGGCTTTAGGGTGAAAGGGGAAAAGTTTAGGGGGAACATTAGGGGGAACTTCTTCACTCAAAGTGTGGTGGGAGTATGGAACGGGCTGCCATCTGATGTAGTAAATGCGGGCTCACTCTTGAGTTTTAAGAATAAATTGGATAGATACATGGACGGGAGAGGTCTGGCGGGTTATGGACTGGGTGCAGGTAAATGGGACTAGCGGAATACTATTTCAGCACAGACTAGAAGGGCTGAATGGCCTGTTTTCTGTGCTGTAGTGTTCTATGGTTCTATGGTTCTAGGTGGTGCCTCAAGAAGGCAGCATCCATCATTAAGGACCCTACCATCCGGGACATGCCCTCTTCTCGTTACTACCATTAACAAGGAGGTACAGGAGCCTGAAGACCCACACTCAGTGTTTCAGGAACAGCTTCTTCCCATCCACCGTCAGATTTCTGAACGGTCCATGAACCCATGAACACTACTTTGTTATTCCTTTCTTTTGCACTATTTATTTTTGTTTGTAACTTACAGTAATTTTTATGTCTTGCACCGTACTGTTGCAAATTTCACGACATATGTCAGTGATAATAAACCTGATTCTGATTCTAAAGAATTGTCAGAAGGTCAGTCTTCAGCAAAGTTCAAAGAGTCTGTGCAAGATCCAGCCGAGAGCCTTCCTTGTTGCTGTTTCATGCTGACCTTGCATACGGAGGCAAATTGTCATGGAATGTTGAGAGTTTACAACACAGGAGGATTCAGCCCATTGTCTTCCCACCAACAAATGAAGCGTGATGTGGGCGAACCCTTCTTCCCAGCACTCAGTCTGAGCCCATCAGATGTAGCTCTGCCAAGGCTCATCCTGCAAACTTTTATGTGTGGTGAGGAGTTCCAGTGAGTTCCAGACACTCACCCTCCTGTGAACGGAAAAACCTTTTCTCCATTCCCTCTGATCCTTCCCCCAATTAAATTAATGCCCCTTTCTCTCGCTGAGGGAAATGGGTTCTTCCTTTTGGCCCTGTCTTAGCTTCTTGGTGTTTTAGACACTACAATTAAATCTCCTCATCTTCTTCTTTGATCCAAGAGAAATAACTCCACCTAGCCAAACTCTCCTCACGGTCTTTGAAGATCTCCTTTTCCCCTCTCTTGTGGTTTCAGTGGTCCCCATAATGTGATGGCCAGAACTCTGCACGGTGTTCCAGACATGTCCCAATGGGGATCTCACCCAGTTTTAACGTGATCCCATTGTTTTACTAAGAAATGTGAATCAAAGTACAACACACTTCCAGCTGATAATAAAAGATACAGATTGGCTAGCTTTATATTAATTTGGCTTTGCCATCCTGTTGGAACTTCAGATAGCTTTGCAACATTGGAACTTCAGATAGCTTTGCAACATAATGCACTTAAACTTTGAAGGTTAGTAATGGAATCACAAAGCCAAAAGAATTCTGAGTTGTTCAGCGGCTTACGCTGTAGTGCTGCTGCGATAGGCATGAAAAGTCAATAGTCCGCAAGGAAAAGAGAGATCATTTGGCATTACTGCTCAATGGAAACAACATCTTTCATGCAGGATGTAATCGTGTGCCGATTACATCCTGCATGATAATGCTATTACATGCCAAAATCCTAGGGAGATTTGTCCTTTCTTTTTACTGCAAGGACGAGATATCTATTAATTCAATGAATAATTGTATAAATAATAATTTGGTGAAAATGCAATTTGTGAGTTGATGCATAAAATGAGAATAAAAACTATGCGTTCCCATTTGCAATGAACAGCACTGGGTTCTCTCTACAAACTTCCAAATCTCACTCTGGTGGCCAGAAGAACCCCAGAAATATTAATGTATGTTTGCTTTTGTGTTTGGCTTGACAACATAAAAGTGCAGTGGCCCATATTTCATTTCTGCCTAGTTAGGTAAAAGCCAAAGCAATCTACTGGCAAAAGAGCACTTTGAAGGCATTCTTTTCTTACTAGTGTGCATCAGAGTGAGAGCTATGTGCTTGTTTAACTTTGACTGAGTTAAGATTATTGCTCTGAATTGTGACTGTAACTGGATTTACAGTGCATCCTGCATTTTCTTCTCTTGGTTCCAAATTGCCTTTATTGTCCTGGAATTCCACAGAAAACACGGTTCCCAAAGCAGTCCCTGCAATTTGCAGCGTTAGCTTCATACGTTGAAACTGGATGAGAGTTGTGAAGTGCCCATAGATAATAATCCATGGGCACTCAAAGCCTCCATCTCCAGCTCTGGGACATAAGTGTCCACAATGAGAACTTCACAGCAAAGACTACTCTAATCTGGGCAGAAGATATAAAAGCCTGAGAGCACGTACCACCAGGCTTAAGGGCAGCTTCTATCCTGATGTTATAAGACGATTGAACGGACCTCTTATACAATAAAAGATGAACCCTTGATCTCCCAGTCTAGCTCGTCATGGTCCTTGCACCTTATTGTCTGCCTGCACTGCACTTTCTCTGTAAACGTAACACTATATTTCTGTTTTTACTACCTCGATGAAATTAAGTATGTCATGGTCTGTTTGGATGGAATGCAAACAAAGGCTTTTCACTGTATCACGGTACATGTGACAATAGTAAACCAGTTCCAATTTCCTGCCCTTTATTTTACAGGACAACAAACCAGGCAGCCCGCAACATTCACCAGCCAACACTCCTGTTACCCCTTGCCCACACTGTTGCACACTGGAGCTCTGAGATCTGAGGCCCTGCTGTCTGTGTAATGATCCTCTGCGTCGTTCACTGACTTTTGTGAATGAATTGGAAAAAACAAATTAAAAATGATTGGCTACAGGGCATTCTTTCATTTGGATGTGATCAGTTGCAACCTTTAAATGTAGGACAATGACTCCCTGATCATTTTATGTCAGAACAAAAGCAACTCTGCATTTCTATAGCTCCCTTGACAGCCTCAGATATCCCAATAGACCACACAATTAATAAAATACTCTCTGGGCTGAGTACTGGAAAATGGGGTTAGTATGGACAGGTATTTGATAACTAGCATGGACATGGCGGGCCGAAGGGCCTGTTTCTCATTGAATCATAGAATCAGGCCCTTTTGACCCACCTTGTCCATGCTGACCATAATACCTATCTGCACTAATCCCATTTGCTCACATCTGGCCCATGTCCCTCCACGTCTTTCCTGTCCAAGTACCTGTTGTTGTACCTGCCTCCACCACTTCCTCTGACAGCTCGTTCCAGATATTCACCACCCTCTGTGTGAGAAACTTACCCCTCAGATCTCTCCCCTCTCGCCTTAAACCTGTGCCCTCTAGTTCTAGACTCCCCTGTCCTGGGAAAAAGACGTTGATTATCCATCCTATCTATGCCCCTCATGATTTTATACATCTCCAAAGGTCAATAAATATCTATTCTGTGTGGTATGCTGAATGCACCCCTTGTACTAATGTACATAGACAGCACCCGGTGTAGACAATTCTCACAAATAATAATGTGATAATGGGCTCTGAGGAAGGGTCACTGTCCCAAAACATTGACTGGTTTCTCTTTTCACAGTTGCTGCTTTTCTGTATTTCTGTTCCAATGCTCCAATGTGCAGGATCGCAAGAGGCTGCTGAGGGTTGTAGACTCAACCAGCTCCATCACAGACACAACCCTCCCCACCATCGAGGACATCTTCAAGAGGCGGTGCCTCAAGAAGGCGGCATCCATCACTAAGGACCCTTACCATCCGGGACATGCCCTCTTCTCATTACTACCATGGGGGAGGAGGTACAGGAGCCTGAAGACCCACACTCAACGATTCAGGAACAGCTTCTTCCCCTCCGCCATCAGATTTCTGAATGGTCCATGAACCCATGAACACTACCTCATTATCCCTTTCTTTTGCACTATTTATTTATTTTGTAATTTATAGTAATTTTTATGTTTTTTCACTGTGCTGCTGTCACAAAACAACACATTTCATGTCATATAAGTCAGTGATAATAAACCTGATTCTGATTCTGATTTTGTTTCAGATTCCAGCATCAGCAATTTTCTTAGTTTTCCATTATACTGACCAGTCCATCTGTTTAAATAGTATCAAATGAGCTATATATATATTAGCCAGTGCCAGAAAGAACCCCTTGTTCATTGGCACGAGCTTTTATACATTCACCTAACACAGCTGGTTGGGCCTCAGCATATGATCTCAGCTGCAGCAAGTTGCCTCTGACGGTGTACCACTGGTTGAATACAGAGCGGGAGTGTCAGCATGGATTAAAGAATCACAGGATCACACAACATGGAAACAGACCATTCGGCCCAGCTCGTCCATGCTGACCAGTGCCCACCCTTCTGTTTTAATCTATTCCCCAGCACTTGGCTCATCCCCTTCTGTGCCGAAATGATTCAAATGCTTTTGTAGACATTTCTGCTCTGCACTCTCTCCAGTGCAGTCACAATCCTACAATAGTGTGGTGACCAGAACTGCACACTTCACTTCAATGTCAAATGGATCAATGGATCAAACGGATCAATAGATCAAAAGAAGGTGTGAATTGAGTACTGAGCTCATCAGGCAGCCTGGGTCAAGGGTTTAGTTTCCACTGTCTGAGGCCTGGTCGCTTTATACCATGGACTGCTGCAGCAGCCAAGTTTGGAACTCAGAATCAAAGTCGAGTTTATTGTCATATGCACAAGTACACATATGCTGAGGTCCAACCAGCTGTGTTAGGTGAATATATAAAAGCTCATGGCAATGAACAAGGAGGTTCTTTCTGGCACTGGCTGGTATATATAATATAAATATATATAATGTGAATGTTTCATGGAAAACTAATAAACTGAAGACACTGGAATGTGAAACAAAAACAGAATCAGAATCAGATTTATTTTGGAAAGGTGCAAAAATAACAGGGTTGTTGTCATGGGAGACTTCAGCTTCCCTAATATTGATTGGCACCTCCTTAGTGCAAAAGGTTCAGATGGGACAGAATTTGTCAGGTGTGTCCAGGAAGGATTCCTGACACAGTATGTGGACAGGCCGACTAGAGGATGAACTGTACTGGACCCGGTACTAGGCACTGAACCTGGTCAGGTGACAGACCTCTCGGTGGGCGAGCATTTTGGAGACAGTGACCACAGCTCCCTGACCTTTAGCATAGCCATGGGCAGGGATAGGAGCAGACAATATGGGAAAGTTTTCAATTGGGGGAGGGCTAACTACGACGGTATTAGGCAGGATTTTGGGATCATAAATTGGGAACAGATGTTCTCAGGGAAATGCCCAGAAAGAATGTGGAGGCTGTTTTGCAAACACTTGCATGGGGGTCTGGATAGGTTTGTCCCACTGGGACAGGAAAAAAATGGTCGGGTAAAGGAACCATGATTGACAAGAGAGGTGAAATTTTTAGTCAAGAGGGAGAAGGAAGCATACTTAAGCTTTAGGAAGCAAAAAACTAAGCAGGGCTCTTGAGAATTATAAGGTAGCCAGGAAGGGGCTTAGGAGAGCTAGTAGGAGACATGAGAAGGCCTTGGTGAATAGAATGAAGGAAAACCCCAAGGCGTTCGACACGTAAGTGAGGATCAGGAGCACCACTAGACTGATGGTAGGACCACTCAGTGATTAAGGAGGAAACATGTGCCTGGAGGCGGAGGAGGTAGGGGAGGTCCTTAATGAATACTTTGCTTCAGTGTTCACCAGGAAGAGAGACTTTGACAAATGTGAGGACAGCATAGAACAGGCTAATGTGCTGGAGCATGTTGAGGTTAAGAAAGAGGCAGTGTTGGAGCTTCTAAAAAACATTAGAACCATAGAACCATAGAAAAATGCAGCACAATACAGGCCCTTCGGCCCACCATGTTGTGCCGACCATCAAACCACACCTATCTAACCCCTTCCTCCCACATATCCCTCTATTTTAAATTCCCCCATATGCTTATCTAACAATCTCTTGAACTTGACCAACGTATCAGCCTCCACCACCAACCCAGGCAGCGCACTCCATGCACCAACCACTCTCTGGGTGAAAAACCTCCCTCTGACATCTCCCTTGAACTTCCCACCCAATACCTTAAAGCCATGTCCTCTTGTATTGAGCATTGGTGCCCTGGGAAAGAGGCGCTGGCTGTCCACTCTATCTATTCCTCTTAACATTTTGTACACCTCTATCATGTCTCCCCTCATCCTCCTCCTCTCCAATGAGTAAAGCTCTAGCTCCCTTAGTCTCTCCTCATAATCCATACTCTCTAATCCAGGCAGCATCCTGGTAAATCTCCTCTGCACCCTTTCCAATGCTTCCACATCCTTCCTATAATGAGGTGACCAGAATTGGACACAGTAAGTGTGGTCTAACCAGAGTTTTGTAAAGCTACATCATTACTTCGCGGCTCTTAAACTCGATCCCCCAATTTATGAAAGCTAACATCCCATAAACTTTCTTAACTACCCTATCCACCTGTGAGGCAACTTTCAGTGATTTGTGGATATGAACCCCCAGATCCCTCTGCTCCTCCGCACTGCCCAAAATCCTACCAATAACCTTGTAGTCTGCCTTGGAGTTAGTCCTTTCAAAGTGTACCACCTCACACTTCTCCGGATTGAACTCCATCTGTCTCTTCTCAGCCCAGCTCTGCATCCTATCAATATCCCTCTGTAAGCTTTGACAGCCCTCTACACTATCCACAACACCACCGATCTTTGTGTCGTCTGCAAACTTGCTAATCCACCCTTCCACCCCCTCATCCAAGTCATTAATAGATATCGCAAAAAGTAGAGGTCCCAGAACTGATCCCTGTGGGACACCACTAGTCACAGCCCTCCATTCCAAACGCTCTCCCTCCACCACAACCCTCTGCTTTCTACAGGCAAGCCAATTCTGAATTCACACGGCTAAGCCCCCCTGGATCCCTTGTGCCCTGACCTTCTGAAGAAGCCTACCATGTGGAACCTTATCAAACACCTTACTAAAATCCATGTAGACCACATCTACTACACTACCCTCATCAATCTTCCTGGTCACCTTCTCAAAGAACCCTATCGGGCTTGTGAGGCAAGATCTCCCCTTCACAAAGCCATGCTGGCTGTCCCTAATCAGTCCATGATTCTCTAAATGCTCATAGATCCTATCTATTAGAATAGATAATCTATTAGGATTACCTATTAGGATTAATAGGATTATCTATTAGGATAGATAAATCCCCAGGACCAGAGGGGATATAGCCCAGGTTACTATGGGAGCCGAGGGAAGAGATTGCTGGGGGATTGATGATGATATTTGCATCCTCCCTAGCCATAGGAATGGTACCAGAGGACCCAAGGATGTCAAATGTTGTTCCCTTGTTCGAGAAAGGTAATAGGGATAATCCTGGGAATTATAGACCAGCATCATTGGTAGGCAATCATCTCCGATTCTTAGGGACAGGATATATCAGTATTTTGAGAAGCATAGTCTTATTTGGGATAGTCAGCATGGCTTTATGAGGGGCAGGTCGAGCAGTGGATGTGGTGTATGTGGACTTTAGTAAGGCGTTTTGACAAGGTTCCCCATGGTAGGCTCATCCAGAAAGTCATGAGGCATGGGATCCATGGAGACTTGGCTGTGTGGATTTCGAATTGGCTTACCTACAGAAGGCAGAGGGTGGTAGTAGATGGAGAGTACTCTGCCTGGAGGTCAGTGACTAATGGTGTTCCATAGGGATCTGTTCTGGGACGCCTGCTCTTTGTGATTTTTATAAATGACTTGGATGAGGAAGTGGGGGGATGGGTTAGTAAGTTTGCAGATGATACGAAGGTTGGTGGATAGTGTAGAAGGTTGCTGTAGGTGACAACAGGATGTAGAAAGGATGCAGAGTTAGGCGGTGAAGTGGCAGATGGAGTTCAATCTGGAAAAGTGTGGAGTGATAAATTTTGGAAGAATGAACATGAAGGTGGAGTACAAGGTTAATGGCAGGATTCTGAGCAGTGTGGAGGAACAGAGAGATCTTGGGGTCCAAGTCCATAGATCCCTCAAAGTTGCCACACAAGTTGATAGGCTGGTTAAGAAGGCGTATGATGTGCTGGCCTTCATTAGTCAGGGGATTGAGCTCAAGAGCTGCGAGGTAATGTTGCAGCTCTATAAGCCTGTGGTCAGACCACACTTGGAGTATTGTGTTCAGTTCAGGTCACCTCATTATAAGAAGGATGTGGAAGTTTCAGAGAGGCCACAGAAGAGATTTACAAGGATGCTGCCTGGATTAAAGAACATGTCTTATGAGGAAAGGTTGAGTGAGTTAGGGCTTTTCTCTTTGGACCGATGCAGGATGAGAGGCAACTTGATAGAGGTGTACAAGATTATGACGGGTATAGACAGAGTGAATAGCCAGCACCTTTTCCCCATTTGTCAGAGGAAGAATGTTCAGGGGAAATGTCAGAAGTAGGTTCTTTACACAGAGAGTGGTGGGTGCCTGGAACACATTTAAAAGGATCTTAGGCACATGGAAGTAAGAAAAATGGAGGGTTATGGGCTGTGCAGGAGGGAAGGGTTAGATTGATCGTGAAGTAGGTTTATATATGTTGGCACAACATTGTGGGCTGAAGGGTCGGTACTGTGCTGTACTGTTCTATGTTCTGTGTTTGCACAGGTGCAATGAAAAACTTACTGGCAGTAACATCACAGGCACATAGTATCAGATAAGCAGCATTCACAAGAAAACATAAATTAAGCACAATATTTAAATGCTTGTGTTGAGAAATGTTACAAGGATCTTGCAGCATACCATCTGGGTCGAGAACAATCTGACCCTCCCTGTGCTAGCATTGATAATTTTTTTAAGCTTCCCAATATATTTAAATGTTTTAAGCATGATTAAGTACTTTAAAAAAAGTTTTAAAAATGATCTTTGATTTTATCTTAAATAGTTTGTCATAGTTCTTTTTTAGTTTCAGATATTTGTGATTGTCAGAAATACTTAGAAGTGTTCAATTTTACAAACACTTTGACAGCTAGCTGAGCCAAAGGCAAGGCTTGGCCACTTTCAATTTCTTTTACTCTTTCATGAGCATAGCTTATTTTGTCTACTTCTCTCCTCCACCAATATGATGAGATTACTGTCGCAGAATGCCCTGCCACCTCAACAGATGAAGGTCAATTCTTTCTGCAAACTCCTGCAATAGGGACCAGGTGAGATAAATAGAACTTTTAACAGGTCTGTGGTGAGCACAAGTGTCCCTCTGCTGACTGCAAGTTATGGGCAAATGCTCCAGGAAGCACGGATGTGAATAAGAGTTGCAGAAATGAGGCACTTCCAACTGCAACACAATTTCTCAACTTAGATTAACGAAGTTTGACAGACGCAACATCCTGTAGCTCTGCACACGGTCAACATTGTTGTGACCAATTTCCAGCAAAACCAAGGATGAAAAAATTAACCATGTCATTATTTCTAATGACAAATACGCAAGCTGAAGGGTTAACCCAATTGAGATGAGCCCAAGTTTCATGTCTACATAAAGGAATCCGAATCAGGTTTATTATCACTGACATATGATGCAAAATGTGTTATTTTGTGGCAGCAGTGCAGGGCAAAGACAGAAAAATCTATAAATTACAGAAATAAATAAATAGTGCAAAAAGAGGAATAATGAGGTAGTGTCCATGGGTTCATGGTATCTTCTGATACTGATACCCAGTCCACTCTTCAAATTAACAATCAGTGACTCAGCATCTTGTCGTCTTACTTCGGAACAAGTGTAAAAGTCTTCAAGTCCCGCTCTGAGGTTGGACCTACAATATAGGCTGATAACAGAAGTCTGTACCAAGGAAATGCTGCTTTCTTTAAGGCACTGACCTCTGCCTTATCTGTCTGTTCAGAGAGATCGATGACTATGGTGGGCTGAAATAAATAGCCCTAGATCGTGACCATGGGGATTGCAAGGTACAATGAGCCTGTGATTGTTCAGTGCAGCAAAACCGTTCAGTGTTGCCTTCTGACTGCGGGTAGAACTGGCACTAATTGTGCTATTAGTTGGCTGACACTGCAGGAAGGGAAGGATCGTGAGGGCAAGAAACAGTTAATACTGGCCTACAACTCTTGGATGGGGATATTTTGTCACTCACACACTACAGGGTGACAGAAACAAGTACATCAGACTTTTCCTTTCCTACTGCATAACTACTTTCATCACACCAGATGCCCAAGGACTGCATTCAGGCCAGGCAATAGCGAGAGGAAGACTCATGATGAGGACCATATCTCAACCAGCTCAGATCTCAATATGGTCCGTAATCCAGGGACTAGCATAGAGGCAGGATTTGCACATGGTGAAACAGTTCTTCCAGCCATGGAAAAACGAAATGATAGCCCAGGTATCAGGTGATTGAAGAGGAGGGCCACAAGTGGATCCTGATGTCGAGACTTGGATTAGGACTGTGGAGGGTAAGTTTGCAGAAAGAAATAAAAACAGCATCATGCAATAGGAATTCTAACCCTCAAACTGTTTAACTGCACATGCTTGGGAATGGTTGGTTTGACAGGCAGGCACGGTAGTGTAGTGGTTAGCATAACGCTATTACAGCGCCAGCGACCCGGGTTCAATTCCTGCTGCTGTCTGTAAGGAGTTTGTACGTTCTCCCCGTGTCTGCGTGGGTTTCCTGCAGGTGCTCTGGTTTCCTCCCACATTCCAAAGACGTACGGGTTAGGAAGTTGTGGGCATGCTATGTTGGCGCCGGAAGCGTGGTGACACTTGCAGGCTGCCTGCAGAACACTCTGCCCAAAAAAAAGATGTATTTCACTGTGTGTTTCAATGTACATGTGACTAATAAGGATATCTTATTATTTGGTCCCACAAGTAATGCAGGGATCAGCAGATATTCCACTGTTCCTTATAAAACATGATAAAAATGGTTGTCATTTCTCCATGGCAGGCTCTTGTTTAAGTGTTAATTTAATTTAGCAAGTTATTAGTAAAAAAGGATAGTCCAATGCTCCTAATTCCTGACTTAATGAAAAGAAGGAATGGATTTACTACTACTGAAGGATTGCAGAGAGAGAGATATAATTCCATTACTGCTATTTATGTAATAAACCAACATCATTCCACACCGTTGGGTGTTCCTAGGAGACCAGGAAGAGCACATGATCTCTAGAGCCCTCAGATAATAGAAGTTTTGATCTTAGCTACAGAAGCATTGTGGAAATATCAGTGCAAATACAAAGCTTTAGTGTGGCAGAAAATCAAAACCTTAGACGGTACGACGAAGCTACATTTCCTTTGAAGCATCATTACTTCCATGAACTTACTTGATCTACACTGTAATTGAAAATTGGTGTTGACTTCCTCATCCAATTTATTTTCTAGCATGTTAATTTTACCTGCCTGTAAACAGATGACTGCTTAATATTTAAAAACCCAAGACTTCATGCTTAGTTATTCAAAGTTCACTCATTTCAGGACTCTGGACAGCAACAAGTGGCAAGAGCTGATGTCCGAGATGATGGGAGAGTCATAGAGCAATACAGCATGGATACAGACCCTTCAGCTCAACCAGTCCATGCCGACCACAGCGCCCACTCAACTCATCCCAAATTCCTGCGTTCGGCCCATATCCTTCTAGGCCCCCCCCCCCCTCCATGTACCTGTCCAAGTGCTGCTTAAATCTGCCTCAACCGCTTCCTCCAGGAGGTCATTCCATACACTCACCACCCTCTTGTGTGGAAAATTTTCCCCTCAGGTCCCTCTTAAATCTTTCACCTCTCACCCTAAACCTATGCCCCCAAGCTTTGGACTCCCCTACCCTGGGGACAAGACAGTTATTGTTCACCTTATCTATGCCTCTCATAATATTAAACACTTCTATAAGATCGCCCATCATTCTCCTACTTTCTAAGGAATAAAGACCCAGCCTGGCCAACTTTTCCCTATAACTCAGGCCCTCGAGTCCTGGCAACATCCTCGTAAATCTTCTCTGCGCTCTTTCCAGTTTAACCAGGTCTTTTCTGTACTAGGGTGACCAAAACTGTACTCAATACTACAAGTTCAGCCTCACCAACGATTTATACAACTGCAACATAATGTCCCAGCTCCTGTACTCAATGCCCTGACTGAACAATCTGAAAGGGAGGACACTTGGAATCAAAATATAATTTGACCATATCTTGGTGAGATAACTTCTACCCCACATGGTAAAATGAAGCACCCCCAGTTATTGGCACTGTCACAGTGAATGCAGCAACTTGTCTGAGACCAGATTACCATTGACACGGGTGTCATCAGGTGCTCACCATCTGCAGCTGTGCTATGCAGCAGAGATTTGGGAACAGCAGAGTCATGAATAATTCATGAAGTATTTGAGGATGATTGGTTGCAGGCAGGAGTGGAAACTCCAGCACGTGCCACATTTATCGCACAAGTTAAATCATGTACTTGCTCTGACTTTGCCCCAGGATAACAGTGGCAGATGGTGAAGTTTCCAGGCAACATTCTTCTGAGGATGAAGTTACACTTTCACTTCAGCTCTCTCAGGCAGTTGCTGCCCAAACTGGATTCACACAACAAATATACTGAAGAGTGATAACTTGGTGCCGTTCTATTGAGCGTCTGAAATTAAGTTTTTCACCCAAGGTATACAACTTTATTCATGGTATGCTGCCCACCATTTATGAGTAAGACCATTTAAAATAATTGAAATGACTTTAAAGAACTACGTGGAAACATTAACTAGGGAGACTGAGGTGGTCCAGTTCATTTTTTGGTAAATTAAGAAAGATCAAAAGTTTTTGAAATGTGCTGATTAATTTTCTCATATCTAAAGTAAGCCCTTCTTTGATGTCGCACAATGATTAAATAGAGCCGAGGTCAGGGACAATGTCAGGGACAATGTTTTTAAGGTTAACCAACTGATTGCATTCATGTTGTGCAGTATGGAAAGTGTGCTTGAAATTTTCAATCTTTTGCATAAATCCTAGCAATACTGGACAAATTGAACACTGGACAGGAGCTTACAACTTACTCACTGCACTGGGACTGAGTGCATTCTGAATGCATTGAATTGCACTCAGTGCACATGCACTGATGTTGCATTTGCTGCACTGGGGCAAATGTTGCACGCTGCAAAAGGAACAAGTCTGCCTCAATTTCACCACAGAAGTTACAGCAATAGGCTCCAGGAAGAGCAGTCGGTGAGTGGTAGCAACTTCCGGATTTGGGGATTTATACTGCACACATGCTGTCATCTGTGCCATATGGAGATGGTGAAGGCTGATGGTTTGGGAACACTCGGAGTCCTGCAGATTGCATATACAATGGAATGCTCAAATGGTATGTCACTTTGAACATGGCCATGGACTGAAACCTACTGAATCAATACAAGGAAACGATAACAGTTGCAGACCACGATTTGAAATGATCCTTTCTCCAATATCTTTTTGACTGATTTGAACCTTCCTCGTTAATATTTCACTCCAGCATGTAAAATGTTCTTTAAAAGGTTGAGTTTAGCTGATTTAAGCCTCAAACATTGAAGCTTTCCTTGGTTTTTAATTGCAATTTTGGCATTTATATTTGGAATTAAAATGATTATCACAAGATTTATTGGTAAAATAATTTGCTTAAAAAAGTTATTATTTCACATTATTCACAATGGCAGAGAAATTCACCTCATATTTCCTTTCAATATAGAAGGAGGTGATTTGGTCCATCGAGTCAATGCTGGCGCAGACAACCACCTCATTCCACCCACATGTCCATGTAACCTATTCTCTCTCACATGTCCATCAACTGACCAATGATTCTCCTGCCATTCACCCAATTAACCTACCAGCACATCATTGGGATGTGGGTGGGAACTGGGGCACCCACAGAAAACCTACACGCTCACAATGAGAAACATGCAAACTCCACACGGGACAGTGCCAGAGGTCAGGATTGAACCTGTGTCCCTGGAGCAGTGAGGCAGCAGCTCTACCTGCTGTGAGATTGTTGGCATGGCTAAATAAGTGTGAGGGGGTCGTTCAGCTTGTTTGATTTATCCATTCTGTGGGACATGGCAAGGCCGATACTTATTGAACATTTCTCCCCGACCCATTCTCCATTTCAGTGGAACCTCGCGTCTGCGGAGGAGTGCTCCTGAACAAAGCCACAACAGGGATGGGCCGCAGGGTCTGGAGTTGGGCCAAAGGACCTGCTTCCATGCTGTATTACACGATTACACACCTTCCCTCGCTCCACCCCTGCACATGGAACTTGCACCAGAGTTGACTGCATACACTCTCGCTGATGATCTTCCCTGTCTAGCAAAGAGCTAGTAATCCCAATACAGTACCCCTGGTCCTTGGCAGTGACAAATATGGAGCCAAACGTTTGTTGGTAAGTTTAACTGTTCCACCACAGCAGGATACATGTTAATCTACAAAATAACTAACAGAATCAACTCTTAAAGGGCTCTCATGTAACAATTAAATGAAGTATAAATAATTTAACTGGGCATCCTTTTAGACATTTATTGTTGAACTTTGTTCACAAGTATCTGCCTAAAAGGGTATATTAGATATTAATCCTCTGCTTAATTTCTCAAAGAGTGTATAGATTTGAGCAAGGAAGACTCACAGCTTTGAACACGTTGTTCAGTTTGGTTAGAAATGTTCAAAGTCAAAGTGGAGTTTATTGTCATGTGCACAAGTCCATGTGTGTACAGGTACAATGAAAAACTTACTTGCAGCAGCATCACAGGCACAGAGCATCAGATAAGCAGCATTCACAAGAAAAACACAATTTTTACCAGAAAGAACACAATTAAAACAAAAAAAGGCCTGTTACGGACTCGGTGAAAGTCCCTTTAAGATAGAGTGTGTGTGTGTGTGTGTGTGTGTGTGTGTGTGTGTGTGTGTGTGTGTGTGTGTGTGTGTGTGTGTGTGTGTGTGTGTGTGTGTGTGTGTGTGTGTGTGTGTGTGTGTGTGGGGTGTGCTTACTTCAACAGAAGATAAAGGACGTAATGACGTTGTTGGAGAGGTTAGTCGAAGTCAAAGAGGGAGAGAGAGAGAGAAAAAGGAGAGAGAGACACCAGCCTGCTAGTTTCTCTATCGATGGATGAGAAAAAATAACTGAGTCTGTCACTGCAATCCCTGTATGGAAATTGGAAGTAATCCGGTGGAGTTCACTTTGTTGCTGACCTGTAGAAGGAAACATGTATTTGTGTGTGGACGACCACGATTTGGATGCTTTTTGGAGTGAGGAAGTCACTACCGAGTAAACACTGAAGTGCCGTTTGGGTTCCATCATGGAACATTTGGATTTCGTAATTACTCTCTCTATGTTCTCTACATCTACGTTTTATCTTCAGACAACGGTGGTTGTTGAAGAAACCTTTGCTTATGTTTCACCTTATGGCTTGCTGAACTGAACTTTAAGAACCATTCCTGGACTTGGAGTTTGGGAATTTGCCACACACACACGAAGAGTTTAGTTTTTGGGGTTAATGTTCAAGGTTTAACATTTTTTTTTGACTTCTAACATACTAACATTTTTACTTTTATTTTTTGTATTATCATAAGTAGTGATTAATAAAATAGTTTTTAACACTGAATCATGACTCAGTGTGTTTCTTTTGTTGCTGGTTCGTAACAGGCCATTTTAGTGCAAAGTGATCAAAGTGGTCATAGTGTTGCTGCACTAAGGTAGTGATTAGGGTTGTGCCGGTTGGTTCAAGAACTGAATGGTTGAAGGGAAGTAGCTGTTCCTGAACCTGGTGGTGTGGGACTTCAGGCTTCTGTACCTCCTGCCCGATGGAAGCTGCAAGAAGATGGCATGGCCCAGATGGTGGGGATCTTTGATGATGGATGTTGCCTCCTTGAGACAGTGCCTCCTGTAGATACTACCGCTGGTGGGGAGGGATGTGCCCGTGATGTATTGGGCACATCCCTCGGTCACAGGTCAATTCTTATGAGTTCAAGTGTTTGTTTATGTAATCAATGGGATCAGAGATGCGTTTGACAATCTCTCCTCACAACTGCCAAATGCTATTTTCTCACAGTTCAGATCTTTCCCTGTGGAGTCAGTCACACCTGTGTGTGAAAGTGAAAAGCAATTTGTAACTGTGATGCAAGGAATCGTCACCCAGGAAGACCTCATAGCAAATTCCTATACAGAGTTCAAACTACTTTTAGGGTGCAGTATGAGTTTACGTGGGATGGACTGTAGTCCTGTGGTACGGTCAACAATCCACAGGGCAGTGACAGGGCTCCCACATCATGTGTAGCACTATGAACTAGAGCATTTGACTGGGCAGGATGACAACTTTATTCTTCATAAAATATTTTCCCATTTAATATATGCAGTTGTGAAGTGTCCTTTATGACTTGAAATGCATAGAGCCAAAGGCTTTGTGATGGTTTGTGCTCAGCTGATTGCCTGCTCCTCTGTGGAGCTGAAAGCTTTCATTCTTTGCTGGATCTGATTTACATATGAATAAGTGTCAGGGTATGTTGACCTTTGCATCTGCTTTATATAGTTTTATCTTCTGACTGCTGCTGTTCTTGGACACACTCCATTTGTATTAACTTTCTCTCTGCACTTAACCCCTTAGGAAATTGACCCTTTATGTGTTAACCTTGTAAAAGTTAATGCTCACACATTGGTGTTAGCTCATGCAGCTTCAGCGTTGGGAGTGCAGCCAATCATCAATAGAGTCCAGGGGTCCATTGTGCAGGCTGACTGAGGAAAGTTTCGGAACTTATCTCTCTGTACTTTCATTGCGGGCTCTGTGCCTTTCGTTCCTCTACACACCTGTGCATGTGAACATAACCACAAAACTCTTTATTTGTATACTGAGGGCAAGAAGGAAACCAGTGAAAGAGCAAGGCCCATGAGGAACAAAAGGGAACGTGTGTGTGTGGGGTCAGAGGATGTGGTGAGGTGTTAAATGAATACTGCTCATCTGTACTAAGGAGAACAAAATTATAGTTGGAGAATTTAAGGAGGGGCATGTGAAATTCTGGAAAAATTCTGAAAAAAGAGGTTATAACAGGATACAACAGGATACAGACAGGATGCAGAGGTGGGCGGTGAAGTGGCAGATGGAGTTCAATCCAGAAAAGTGTGAAGTGAAACACTTTGGAAGAATGAACATGAAGGTGGAGTACAAGGTTAATGGCAGGATTCTGAGCAGTGTGGAGGAACGGGGGGATCTTGGGGCCCAAGTCTATAGATCTTTCAAAGTTGCCACACAAGTTGATAGGGTGATTTAGAAGGTGTATGGTGCGCTGGCCTTCATTAGTCAGGGGATTGAGTTCAAGAGGCGTGAGCTAATGTTGCAGCTCTGTAAAACTGTGGTCAGACCACACTGAGAGTATTGTGTTCAGTTCAGGTCACCTCATTATAGGAAAGATGTGGAAGCTTTAGATAAGATCTTTATTAGCCACATGTACCTCGAAACACACAGTGAAATGCATCTTTTGCCTAGTATTCTGAGGGCAGCCCGTGTGCTACACTACCGTACAGTGCCTGCGGAGAGGAGACCTGCGGGCCCTGACAGAGGTTTTTAAATCTTCACTGGCCACAGGTGAGGTCCCAGATAACTGGCAGACAGCGAGTGTGGTTCCTGGACCCAGCGCATAGATATAATCACAAGGAAGGTGCGCCAGTGTCTTACTTTCTAAGGAGGTTAAGGAAGTTCAGCTTGTCACCGAACACCCTAACAAACTTCTACAGAGGTTCCAGAATAACAAAGGACTGCAGATGCTGGAATCTGATTGAAAAACACTATGATGCTGGAGCTCAGCAGAGATCATCCAGCGTCATAGTATTTTTCTTCTACAGATATACTGACTATTCTGAGTATCCTGATATACTGAGTATCCTGACTGGTTGCTTCATGGTCTGGGATGGCAATTCAAATGTACAGGAATGTAAGAAGCTGCAGAGAGTAGTGGACTCTGCCCAATACATCACGGGCACGTCTCTCCCCACCATCAGTAGTATCTACAGGAGGTGCTGCCTCAAGAAAGCAGCATTCATCATTAAATATCCCCACCATCCGGTCAATGTAACCTTCTCACAGCTACCATGGGGCAGGAGATACAGAAGCCTGAAGTCTCACACCACCAGGTTCAGGAACAGCTACTTCCCTTCAACCATTCGGTTCTTAAACCAACCGGCACAACCCTAATCACTACCTCAGTATAGCAACACTGGGACCACTTTGATCACTTTGTACTAAAATGGACTGATTTTTTGTTCTAATTGTGTTCTTTGTTGTAAAAATTGTTTAATTTATGTTTTGCTTGTGAATGCTGCTTATCTGATGCTATGTGCCTGTGATACTGCTGCAAGTTTTTCATTGCACCTGTGCACACATGGACTTGTGCATCTGACAATAAACTCAGCTTTGACTTTATTGAACTCTTGATCTCTCAATCTCCCTCATCATAGCCTTTGCACTTTATCTGTCTACTTGCACTGCATTTTCTATGTAACTGTAACACTATATTCTGCATTCTGTTTTCTTTTTACTACCTGAGTGTAGGTGTGTACGGAATGATGTGTCTGGATGGCACACAAACAAAAGCTTTTCACTGTATCTCAGTACATGTGACAATAACAAACCAATTCCAATTACAATTACAGCCACGGGCCTGGTAGTGGATCGCATATCAATGGTAGGGAAGTTATTGGAAAAAATTCTGAGGGACAAATTAATCTACACTCGGAAAGGCTGGATTAATCTAAGATGGTCAGCGTGGTTTTGTTAGTGGAAGAGTCTGTCTGACCAATGTGACTGAATCTTTCGAAGAGGTAACAAAATGTATTAATTCAGGCAATGTGGATGATGTAGCCTGTGTGGACTTCTGTCAGGCCTTTGAGAAGGTCCCATGTGTGAGATTGCTCCAAAAGATTTGAGTCCATGGGATCCAAGGCAAGTTGGCAAATTGGATCAAAAATTAGCTCAGTAATAGGAGGTCAAGTGATGGTGTGGGCATGCTTTTGTGATTGGAAATCTGTGACCAGTCCTGGGACCCTCAATGTTTATCATATGCATTAAAGATATGGATATGAATGTAGGATGTAAGGTTAGTAAGTTTGCCGATATGTTGTTGATTGTGAAGAGGAGAGTTCTCGGCCACGGGATGATATTGGTCTGTTGGTGTGAGGACAAAGCAATGGCAGATGGACTTATCATCTTGCTGAGTATGAGGTGGTGGTCTTTGGGAACACTAATAAGGGAAGGTCATGCTCAATGAATGGTAGGGCTTTTGGAGGTATTGAGGAACAGAGGAACCTCGAAGTACAAGTTCAAGGATCCCTGAAGGTGGCAGCACAGGTGGATAAGAGGGTGAAGCAAGCAGATGGGATACTTGACTTCATTGGCTGAAGCACAGAGTAAAGAGCAGGGAAGTTATGTTAAAATGTTGTAAAACATTGGTCAGGCCAGACATGGTGCAGTGTGCACAGTATAGTACACTGACAGTTTCACTAGTATCTAGATGAGCGCCTGAATCACCAAGGCAAAGAACTAAGAGCTGGTACTTGGGATTACTATAGATGGATATTGGATGATCAGTTTGGACAAGCTGAGCTGAAAGGCCTGTTTTGTGCTCTATGAGTCTTTATTACTGTGACTGAGTGAGGCTGGAAGACATTTGACAAGGGTCCACATGAAAGGCTCTGGATAAACTCACAGCTTTCAGGATAATCTTTGGGAATGAAGATGAAGCTGATTGAATTATTAACAAAGCCAGGCAGCCTTGATAAGAGGAACACATGAGATGCCGGAGGAACTCAACACATCAGGCAGCATCTGTGGAGGGAAATAGTTGAAGTTTCTGGTCGAGACGGTTCATCTGGACTGAAAGAGGGGAGAGGGGAGAGGGCCGGTATAAAGAGGTGGGGGGAAGGGGTGGGACAAGTGCTGGCAGGTGACAGGTGGATCCAGGTGAGGGGGGTGATTGGCAGATGGAGGCAGCTGGAGAGTGGGAATGGCATCAGGAGCTGGGAGGTGATAGGTGGAAGCGACAAAGGGCTGAAGAAGATGGAATCTGATAGGAGAGGAAGGTGGGGCATGGAATACAGGGAGGGAGGTGGGGAGGGGAACCGGAATATGTGGGTGATGGGCAGATGGAGACGATGGGGGGACGGGGTAAAAGATAGGGTGAAGAGGGCCAGGTGGATCAGGAGGAGAGAAGAGAGCAAAAAGGGACAGAGGGGGAGCAGATACCAGAAGTCTGAGGATTTGATGTTCATGCCACCAGGTTGAAGACTGCCCAGGGGGAATATGAGGGGCTATTCCTCTAGTTTGTGTTTAACCTCACCCTGGCAGTGCAGGAGGCCATGGACAGACATGTCAGTGTGGGAACGGGAAGTGGAATTAAAATGTCTTACCACTGGCAAATCCCACTGGCATGGTGGATGGAGCACAGGTGATAGGAGGAGCTTTGCTGGTGTAGCAGGGACAAAGGTTGAGGGCAGTAATTCATGGTCAATGTACAGAAATGAGCTAAATTCAGGAACTCAGTGCAATATTATCAAACTTCCAGTTAAGATCAAGTGGAAAGGATATTGGAATTGAAGGAGACAGCTCACAGATTAGAAAAGCGGACGGGTGAAAAGTGCTGATGGAGGTCAGTGGAGGCAGGGATGAAGTATTGCACATTGCAAAGAACAAGATGTGGAGGGTCCTGTCACTGATGGCTTTTGAGATAGCTGGTCATAACACTCTCAGTGTTAAACCTGTCCATCACACAGCAGTGGTCAAGCAGGCTGACAGAATGTTGAATTATCTATAGTGAACTGTAGGTTACATGGCAGAGAAAGCATGAAGAACTCATGCAGTGTCTGCATTTGACTGCACGTTGACTTGAGTTTAATTGCAGCTGCCCAGGGGCATGGAGGCTTTCAAGCGTGGGAGCAGCTAACAGATACAAGGCTTATTCTCACTGTTGGAGATCTGAGAGATGGTCTACTGGAGCTTACAGAGCGTGGAAGCAAACCTGTCATATCCTGATGTCAAATTAAAGATGATCAAGTGACACAGGATCACAGTGGCGAGATGTATACTTAGAACCATTAAACTAATTTAGAACCATTAAACAAGGAATGTATGGTAAGGACAATAGATCAGAGACTCTTTAGATCAGAGGCAAAAGTCTCTGGAAGTGTATAAGAAATAATTGGACGCTGCAACGGGGGTACTTCGGAATTATGTTAGTAATGAATTGAGATGGACTGATTAGTTTCTCCTCATTTGTGACAATCTTGTGAAAAATACTTTCAGAATTCCAAAACAGTAGGACAAGCGACAGAGTTCCAGTGCTGTGGAGGAGAGCTGTTGGGATGTATTTCTTCGTACACTGAGGAAACAGCAGGACACCTGAAGTTGGAAAGTGTAAAAAGAGCTCAGGATGATGGGTATTCCAGAAAACAGATTCAAAGATCAAAGGACTTGAACATCCACACACCATCCTGACTTTCAAATATATCATCTTTCCTTCACCGTCGCTGGGTCAAAATCCTGGAACTCCCTCCCTGACAGTGCCTCAAGGACTGCAGCTCACCACCACCTTCTCAAGGGCAACTAGGAATGGGCAACTGAATGCTGGATTAGCCTGCAAAGCCCACATCCCTTGAACGAATAAAAAAGAACATCCATCCCCAACTGACCAAAAAGATCTTGGAACATTGAAGGTGTTTTTTCATTACAGTCATAGAGTCATACAGCACGGAAGCAGGCCTTTTGGCCCAACTAGTCCATGCCGACTAAAATTCCCATCCAAGCAAGTCCCATTTACCTGTGTTTGGCCCATACCCCTCTGAACCTTTCCTATCCATGTACCATTCTGCTAAAGTGTGGAGATACTTGCATTATATTCCTACATAACACAGTGAAACACTTCAAAAAGTACTTCACTGACCCATAAAATAATTTGCAATATCCTGAACAGGATGTGTAATGAACGCTATAAATTTAAATCCAGCTTCACTTAAAATAAGTAACGATGTATGTCTCTAGCATGTAAACAGAACATGGAATTTAAGTATCATACATGTTTTGCTGACACTTGCACTTTAACAACAAGGCCAAAGAAAAGACCAAGAATAGTTACCTAGATCCATAGAAAGAAAGAGAGAAGATTGGGCATCCACATATTTTCTTTATTTCTTTATGATATAGGAGGCTATTTGACCCATCAAGTCCACACTGAGCTCCAAGTTCCAAGGAGTGAACATCACGAATAGCCTGTCCTGGTCCAACCACCTAGATGTCACAGCCAAGAAAGCTCACCAGCACCTCTACTTCCTCAGGAGGCTAAAGAAATTTGGCATAATCCCCGTTGAGCCTCACCAGCTTTTATCGATGCACCATAGAAAGCATCCTATCCGGATGCATCACGGTTTGGTATGGCAACTGTTCTGCCCAGGACTGCAAGAATCTGCCGAGAGTTGTGGGCACAGCTCAGCACATCACGGACACCAACCTGCCCTCCATAGACTCTGTCTACACTTCTCGCTGCCTTGGTAAAGCAGGCAACATAATCAAAGACCCCACCCACCCCAGACATTCTCTCTTCTCCCCTCTCCCATCGGGCAGAAGATACAAAAGCCTGAAGGCACATACCATCAGGCTCAAAGACAGCTTCTATCCTGCTGTTATAATAATATTGAATGGTTCCCTCATATGATTAGATGTACTCTTGACCTCACAATCTACCTTGTTATGGGTAATGGGTGGGAAGTTCAAGGGAGATATCAGAGGAACGTTTTTTACCCAGAGGGTGGTTGGGGCGTGGAATGCTCTGCCTGGGGTAGTGGTGGAGGCAGGTACATTGGTCAAATTCAAGAGATTACTAGATAAGCATATGGAGGAATTTAAGATAGAGGGATATGTGGGAGGAAGGGGTTAGATAGTCTTAGGCGAGGTTTAAAGGTTGGCACAACATTGTGGGCCGAAGGGCCTGTATTGTGCTGTACTGTTCTATGTTCTATGTTCTATATTATGGCCTTGCATCTTATTGTCTGCCTGCACTGCACTTTCTCTGTTGCTGTTACACTTTATTTTGCATTCTGTTATTGTTTTACCTGTTTGATCTGTACTATCGGTGTGCAAGAAAAGTTTTTCACTGTACATGTGACAATAATAAACCAATTCCACGTCTAATAGCTCTCAGAGCATTCCCATCATTCCCATTCTCCCAAGGCCAACTCCTTCCACATTCCCATCTCTCCTGATTCTCCCATCACCCACCCACACTAGAGACAATCTACAGTTGCCAATTAACCGCCAGCAAGTCTATGGGAGGAAACCAGAAACACATGGGATGTTGGCTGAGTGATGCTGACCAAGGCAACAGCAGAACTCACCACTCTTCCTCAGAACAGTGCCACATAGAGTGCACAGATGGGAATCCAGTCAAAGCTTTCACCTAACGGCAGCAGTGCTGACACTACAGCACACCCTCACCACTGCACGTCACCGATAGGTAGTTAAATGATGCAAAATACATGTGCCCTTCATTTTAATCACAAATGGAATTAGCAGTTGTTAAAGAGCAGGAGCAAAGTTGATTTAAATGCCTAAAAGGTATCAGTTTCCCAAATAAATATTAAAATCCTCCAAAAATTTACAATGATAGAGGTACAGTCATGACATGGCTGAGTTACTGAACCATTTAATCAGCAGCCAAAGTTCTGGGCCATTGATCCAGGGACATAGAACCTAGAAGATAGAACACAGAACAGTACAACACAGGAACAGGCCCTTCGGCCCACCATGTCTGCATTGAACATGATGCCAAATTAAACTAAATCTCTTCTGCCTGCACATGATCCACATCCCTCCACTCCCTGAATATTCATGTATCTAACAGCCTCTTAAACCCCACCACTGTTGAGTTTAACACCATAAAAGCATTTGCCTCCACCACCACCCCTGGCAGCACATTCCAGGCACCCACCGCTCTGTGTGTAAAAAACTTGCCCCACACATCTCCTTTAAACCTCCCCCTCTTGTCTTAAATTTATGTCCTCCAGTGTTTGACATTTCTATCCTCGGAAAAATATTCTGACTTTCTACCCTATCTATGTCTCTCATAATTTTAAAAACTTCTATCAGGTCTCCCCTCATCCTCTGACACTCCAGAGGAAACAACCCAAGTTTGTCCAACCTCTCCTTATAGCTCATGCCCTCTAATCCAGGCAGCATCCAGGTGAACCTCTTCTGCACCCTCTCCAAAGCCTCCACATCCTTCCTGTAATGGGGTGACCAGAATTGCATTCAATACCCCAAGTGCAGCCTAACCAAAGTTTTATACAGCTGCAACGTGACTTTCTTACTCTTATACTCAATGCCCAGACTGATGAGGGCAAGTATGCCATATGCATTTGTTTGAATCCCACCATGGCAGTTGGGGAATTTAAAATCAAATAAATCTGGTGTATGTTATAAATTGTTGGTCTCAGTAATGGCAAGAACAAAGCTACCAAGCTGTTGGATTGTTGTAAAACCCAGCTGATTTCTCAAGGAGGGACGTCTGCCATCCTTACCTGGTCTGGCCAAGATGTAACTCCAGACCCACCAATGTGGATGACTGTCAACTGCTTTCTCAGGTCAGAGTTAGTTAGAGAGGGGCACTGAACTGCTGGTGACATCCACATCCAGTAAATAAATAAAACGAGCTAATAGTTATTTGTCTCTATCAGCAATATTAAATTAAAACAGTTCAAGGAAATATATGGCCCCTCACCACAAGTGCCATGTCTCAGAGGTTTTAAGAAGCCTGGGAGGGATTATAATGGCTGATGTGGTGGTCAGTCTGGGTACTGAGTACAATTCCTGTCACTGGACTGTGGAGCACTTTTACTAACAGAACTGCAGCAGTTCACAACAAGCTCGAAACACATTCTTGGCGGCAAAGAGATAATTAATAAAAGAAATCTAGATCATGAAGTGAACAGCAGTGAGATAGTTGCAACTCATTAAATGGAGGTGTTTTAAGAAATATTTATTTTAGTATAGGAAGTGATTATTAGGATAATTCAAGAAACAAGCTGGCACCAAGATCTTATCAGATACAGTAAAAAATAGGATTAAATATTTGGGGCTAGGTTATAACAAGATAAATACGAAATGTTGTAACTGTTCCCTTCTTATGTCACTGCAGGAGATGGAACACCTGTCCTTCCACCTCTTCCCCTCCCTCCACCCAGGGACCCAAACTGTCTGTCCAGCTGAAGCAGCGGTTCACTTGGTCTTCTTCCAATCTAGTGTACTGCATTCGGAGTTCACACTGTGGTCTCCACTGGAGAAACCAGATGCAGATTAGGTGACCGCTTTGTGGAGCATATGTGTTCAGTCTGTAGGGGCCACCCCGAGATTCCCATCCCACTCCCCCTCTGACCCATCGGTCTGTGACCTCCTGCACTGTCACAGTGAGGCCCAACACGAGCCTGAGGAACAACACCTCATCTTCTGTCTGGGCACATTGAAGACTCAGATCTTACAACTTCAGGTAACATGATTTCTCGGTCTGTATCAGGCATCCACCTGTGATATTGGACCAGCATGTTTGTTTGTTTCTTCCTTTCATTCTTTTTCTCTCTCTGGGAGTGGAAGACGTGCCCAGTTTGACCTGCCGGGCAGGTCTTCCTGCTCTGCATTTCACAACTCCTACATTCTTTTGCCTACACTCTCTCTCTCTCTCTAACTGCTCCCGTTCATCATGGACCTGACAACCTTGTTTACAGCTCATCCCCATGGTCACCCCGGTTTTACCCCATCGGAGACATTCCCCTCCCCCACCCTCCCTACAGTTTAATGAGCCTCTTTTGTTTCCTCAGATCCGGTGACGGCTCTCTGACCTGAGACGTTAACTCTGTTTCTCTTCCCGCAGATGTTGCCTGATGTGTCCTGACCTGCTGAGTGTTTCCAGCATTTTCTGTTTTTGTTTTAGATTTCTAGCATTTGAAGTCTTTTCAGTTTTCATAAAATGGTGCACATTTGAACAGAACAACATGTATTGTGCATCTTGTAGCAAGCCTCATATGGAGGTAGCCCCAGGTTATTGATGTAATGGGAGCACTGCGCAGAGAATAAGAGGTTTCTGTGAGGAGTTTATGAGATTGAGCACAATGAATGGACTTTAGAATTATCATTATTCGGAGACTTGAACATTCCCATCTCAATTTATTTTCCTTCTGGGCCCTACCATTCAAGTAGTTATTGTTTTCTGTAGCTATTGCTTTTCCCCTATCAGACTGATCCTCTTGGGAACCTATTGGAGAATTTGAACAGCCTTTTCACAAGGAAGGGGCAGCTTGTGGCAGTTTCTCTCCTGCCTTTCCACCTCTCTGAGCGTTCTTTCTCTGCAACAAGCCCCACTGACAGGGCAAATGTCCAACCTTTCCAGTGTGGGTGTGTGTCAGAAGGTTCTGAGGCAGCACTGACAGCAGAGTGAACTAGCAGCTAGCATTCTCAACCATGACTCTGGATTCACTAGTTCAAATGTTGTCACAGCAACTGGGGAATTTAAAATTAATTAATTGAATAAAGCTGGAATTTAGAAACAAAAGCTAGTTTAGAAATCATTGTTGTGAAAATCTGTCTGGCTTGTTAATGCCCATTAGAGAAGAAAATCTGCCACCGTTACCCCACCTTGCCTATACAGAGCAATACAGCACAGATACAGGCCCTTTGGCCCATCCAGTCCATGCCAACCACAGTGTCCACCTAGCTACTCCCAATTCCCTGCGTTCGGCCCATATCCCTCCAAGCCCCGCCCCCTCCATGTACCTATCCAAGTGCTTCTTAAATGATACTGTTGTACCTGCCTCACCCACTTCCTCTGGCAGCTCGTTCCACACACTCACCACCCTCTGTGTGAAAATGTTGCCCCTAAGGTCCCTTTTAAATTTTTCCCCTCTCACCCTAAATCTATTCCCCCTAGTTTTGAACTCCCCTACCTTGGGAAAACCACTGTACCATCCACTTTATCTACGCCTCTCATAATTTTAAACACTGTTATATATGACAGGCAATGCTGGAAACACTCAGCAGGTCAGGCAGCATCTGTGGAGAGAGAAACAGTTAAAGTTTCAGGTCAAAGATCCTCCATCAGAACAAGTGTGAAGGACCATGAGAGAAAACAAGTTCATATCAAGTGTGAAGGACCCTCAACCTGTTTCCCTTCCCACAGACGCTGCCTGACCTGCTGAGAGTTTCCAGCATCGTCTGTTTTTGTTTCAGCCATCCAGCGTCTGCAGGTTTGTTTTCAGACAATAAATAAAACATCACTCCATCTAACTATCACAAGTTAAGGTCAAACTTGTAAAAAGCAAATGAATAATCTGCTGGAAGGAAAAAGCACCCCATTCTCACCTCCTTTACTCACCAGAGTCCATCACCGGGAGCCCTCTGTGTTCCTGCTCATCTCCCTCCAGCAGCCACCTCCAACCTTCACCCTCCCCTCTCCCCACCCCCTTCCTCCATTTGTTTTTCCCCTTTTACCTCTCTCTCTGTCTGCCTCCATTTATCATTCACCTCCCAACTCCATCCCTCTCCCCTCCCCTACCTGGAACCATCTGCCTGTCACCTTACACCCCTCCTCAGTCCACCAATCACCTCAGCATCCTTTCTCACCTCCCCCCCTCTCCTCTGTATCCCGGCCATCTCCCCTCTCCACTCTCAGTCCTGATGCAGGTTTTCCACCCGAAACGTCGACAATGCCTCTCCCCCCTACAGACGCTGCTCGACCCGCTGAGTTCCTCCAGCAGATGGTTTGTTGCTCCAGATTCCAGCATCTACAGTCTCTGGTGTAAAAAGCAAAGTTAGGTTTGAAGTTTATGAATCTTCAATGTTTTTGTGATCAGGATCACACACCTGTATTTCCTTTCAAGTAGTTTTGATGTAACAACTACTTAGATCACTGGTTTGTCTATTTCTCTGTCTACTTTATTGTGCGTGTCCCCTTATCAGTTTTCCCATCATCTCAGTTCAAACACGGTTTGTGAATTTTCCCTGATTAACCACACTCATGGAAAGAGACAGCTGGTTCATTTACGGTTATTAAACTGCTTCATTTGACAATATCATACTAATTTATCAGTACATGGCTTAATCTGCTGCCCGCAGGAAACTACAAAGCAGAAGTGTTGAAACTACAGCTTGTGCTATCGGGGTCAGCTGACTGTGTTCATTTAGATCATGGAGCTTTGATATGAAACATTTATTTTCTTTTTAATTATTTTTGATTTCATCACAACTTTTAAAAAATACCTGAACTACAGATTCCTTCCACAGAGAATGAGTAGCTCCTTTAGTTCCTGAATCACAACATTTCATCCTCTTCTATTGGGTACAGGAGCCTGAGGGCACGTATCACCAGGCTCAAGGACAGCTTCTATCCCACTGTGATAAGACTATTGAACGGTTCCCTTATACAATGAGATGGATTCTGACCTCACCATCTACTTTGTTGTGACCTTGCACCTTATTGCACTGCACTTTCTCTGTAGCTGTGACACTTTACTCTGTACTGTTATTGTTTTTACCTGTACTACACCAATGCACTCTGTACCAACTCAATGTAACTGCACTGTGTAATGAATTGACCTGTACGATCGGTTTGCAAGACAAGTTTTTCGCTGTACCTCAGTACGAGTGACAATAATAAACCAATACCAATACCAATAGAACATTTTGTTGTTGGCTCCATTTCCCTCACAACCGTATCTACAGCAGGCTACACAACATTTAAGGGACTCATCGAATTGCCCACCCATTACGTTCTTCACACCCAATATGACTTCTCATTGCTATCACTACCAAAGGTATTTAACCAGTCATCCATTGCCTGGTAGCGCCAATGTTGAAGGTTGACCAGCCTCCTGTGTGGAGACACAAGAGACAGCAGATGCTGGAATCAGGAACAAAAACAAACTGATGTAGGGTCCCGGTCCGAAACGTTGACCATCCCCCTGCCTCCACAGCTAATGTCTGACCCACTGAGTTCCTCCAGAAGTTTCCCTGTGCTCCTGTGTGGGTCTATATAGAAGGCCATCTTGAAATCCAAATACCCCACATTCACTGGTTTCCCCCTTTATCTATTCTACTGGTCACGTCCTTAAAGAACTCCAGCAGATTAATCAAATATCTTATCTTATCATTGTATATAATTTAGCTTCCACATATCCACATTGACACTACTCATTCCTATCATTCTTTTCAAGGTCTCCTGTTATTACATCTTTCATTATAGATTTCAGTATTTTCTCTAGCACTGACATTAGGCTAAAAGCTCAGTGCTCTCTATTTTCTCTCTCTTGTCCTTCTTAAATAGTGGGATCCATTTGCTATCCTCAAGTCCACAGGAACAATTCCAGAATCCACAGAACCCTAGTAGAGGATAACCAGACATTCACTTTCTCTAAAGCCACCTCCTTCAAAACTCTGAGCTGCAGATCATCATATCCTTGGGGTTTATCAGGTTCCAAGCTCACTAACTTCTCCAGTCCAACTTTCTGACCAGAAGTTAGTTCTTCATCCTTGCTGAAACCTTAATTCTCTAATATATCTGCAAGTTTGCTGTGTCTTCTCTTTAATTCCTCTGCCATTTCTTTACCCCCATGATAAATTCTCTGTCTCTATGAGGAGACCACATTTACCCTCATTAACCTTTGCCTTGTACATATCCATAAAGACTCATAAAGACTTTTTTAATGTTTCATGCCAGTCTATCCTCAGTCCCCCTTGCCTTTCTTTATCTATTTCCTGCTCCTCCTTTGCTGTTCTGAAATGTTCCTAATTCTCAGGCCACGGCTATTTCTGGAAACTTTATAAGTGTCTTCTTTTCATTTACCATTGTTTTCAATTTCTCTTGTCAGCCATGGATGAGTCACTTTTTCTTCTGAGTCCTTATGCCTTAAAGTAACTCAATCACTGCAGCACTACATCTTCATCCTGCAGGCCGACACTCATCCAACCCTGGTCCCGGGATCCTGGCACAAACACGACCCATCATCTTGTTTCTGTGGCTTGGCGTGACTGCAGCCGTACTGGGCTCCCCACTCCAAACATCTCCACTCTGCTTCTAAACCAGCCTCTGAGCTGCGCAGCCCCATCCCAGGCTGAACTCTCAGACTGCATTTGTTGAGGGACACGGAGATGTTCATGATGGAGTGGGGTGAACAATCTGAGATCAAAGTGGGGTTGGCCTTCCCAAGATAGATTTGGAGTTAGGCTCATTTGCCGAGGAAATTCCCTGCTGGTCTGCACTTCCATACATGCTGCATAGTTTGTGCTAAATAACATATATTATAGAATTATAAAGTTGTATAACACAGAAACAGGCCCTTCGGTCCAACTCATCCATGCTGACCAAGTTGCCTACCTGAGCTGGTTCCTATTGCCTGCGTTTGGCCTATATCCTCTAAACCAAGATTCCACCACCCTGGACATTCTCTCTTCTCCCCCCTCCCATCGGGCAGAAGATACAAAAGCCTGAAAGCACGTACCACCAGGCTCAAGGACAGCTTCTATCCCACTGTTATAAGACTATTGAATGGTTCCCTAGTACAATAAGATGGACTCTTGACCTCACAATCTACCTCGTGATGACCTTGCACCTTATTGTCTGCCTGCACTGCACTTTCTCTGTGACTGTAACACTTTATTCTGCATTCTGTTATTGTTTTCCCTTGTACTGCCTCAATGCACTGATGTGATGAAATGATCTGTATGGGTGGCATGCTGAACAAAATTTTTCACTGTATCTCGGTACATGTGACAATAATAAACCAATTTACCAATTTTTCGAAATGTCTTTTAAAAGGTGTAATTGTACCCACCTTTACAGCTTCCTCTGGCAGCTCGTTCCACACACCCACCACCCTCTGTGTGAAAAAATTGTCCCTCAGGTTCCTTTTAAATCTTTCCCCTCTCACCTTCAACCTATGCCCTCTTGTTTTATACTCCCCTATCCAGGGGAAAAGATTTTGACCATTCACCCTCATGATTTTATAAACCACTAGAAGGTCTCCCTTCAGTCTCCTACACTCCAGGGAAAACAGTCCCAGCCCATCCAGCATCTCCTTATAACTCAAGCCCTCCAATCCCGGTAACATCCTTGTGAATTTTTTCTGCACCCGTTCCATCTTAATCACACCCCTCCTATACCTGGGTGACCATGATTGCACACAATACTCCAAGTGTGGTCTCACCAATGACTTGTACAGTTGCAACATGATGTCCCAACTGCTGTACTCAAGGCCCTGACCCACAAAGGCAAGTGTGCCAAATGCCATTTTTACCACTTTGTTTACCCTTGTTGTAACTTTAAGTGAACTATGTACCTGTACCCCTAGGTCCTTCTGTTCTACAACACTCCCCAGGGCCCTACCATTTACTGTGTAAGTGCTTCCATAGTTTAACTCCCCAAAGTACAAATTCCATCTACAATTCTTTGGCTCACTTCCCCCATTGATCCAGATCCCACTGTAATCTTAGACAACAGTCTTCACTCTCCATTATGCCACAAATTTTGGTGTCATCTGCAAACTTACTAACCGTGCCACCTACACTTTTATCCAAATTAATATAGTAACGTAAAGCATGAGCCATATGCTATGTAAGCTCTATATAATACATGCCACATAATATGTGTTCTATGGTATGCACTGTGGTACATAAACCAGACAATTATACATGTACAGTAAATATTACACACAATATAATTTGTGCCACACAGCATTGTCTATAGAGTGTACACTGGCTGCTATGCCCGGCATTGCTCAAGTTGTTATGCTGACAATCACGCTGTTTGTAGTTATTTCCATGCAATCTAGTTTTATGACTCTCCATGTAATGAAATAAAATCTAACTTAAATATACAGTTATTCCACAATTAATATAATGAAGGGGTTAATTATGTAGTTCAATTAAAGTCACCAATAAAAACATACATACTTAAGATAGATATGTTTACATTTAATATAGTTCTCTTTAAGTAAGTATGTGCACAATGTGTAAATTTACTTGATTTCAATGTTGAAGTGTTTCAGAACACACTACATCTTTATATCCTGAATTCAGTGTAAAAATGTATAGGTTATTTTTATCTCCAACTCTGGAGCAACCAACATGTAGCTGACGATGAGTAAAGCATTGAGTTTGGAGTCTAAGGCCAACAACTTTTTGCGATTGTCCTTGTGTCTTGTTAATCTCATTGCAAAACGAAGTTCAACAAGGAACTTCAACCACTTGAATTGAAAAGGCAGATCAGATGGGATAATTGGTATCAGAGGGATGAAGATATTTTCCCCAACCGCATTACCAGTCATTACTGCAGCCTCCAGTACATGTGGTAGTAAGTTTTGAACTGATAATTTAGTGCTGTTGTATAGCACTGGTGGATCCAAGTTCCTGATTAGTATCATTGGAGCTCCTTCTTTTAGTTCAAGATTATGTCATAGCACACCAGGTGGTTTCAGAGTGTTTAAAGAACTATCAGGAAAATGTGCAGCCTCGTCAATGTCTGACACATTGTCAATATGAGATTTATACTAGAGTCGTAGAGTCCTACAGCATGGAAACTGGCCCTTCAGCCCAACTCGTCCATGCCAATCAAGATGCCCATCTAAGCCAGTCCCATTTGCATTTATTGGTATTGGTATTGGTTTATTGGTACAGTGAAAAACTTGTCTTACATACTGATCGTACAGATCAATTCATTACACAGGGCAGTTACATTGGGTTAGTACAGAGTGCGTTGATGTAGTACAGGTAAAAACAATAACAGTACAGAGTAAAGTGTCACAGCTACAGAGGAAGTGCAGTGCAATAAGGTGCAAGGTCATAACAAGGTAGATCGTGAGGTCAGAGTCCATCTCATTGTATAAGGGAACTGCTCAATAGTCTTATCACAGTGGGATAGAAGTTGTCCTTAAGTCTGGTGGTACGTGCCCTCAGGCTCTTGTATCTTCTACCTGATGGAAGAGGAGAGAAGAGAGAACGACCATATCCTTCTAAGTATTTCCTTTCCATGGACCTGTCCAAATATCTTTTAAATGTTGTTATTGTACCTGCCTCAACCACTTCCTCTGGCAGCTTGTTTCATATATGTACCACCCTCTGTGTGAAAAGGTGCCGCTCATTAAATCTTTCCCCTCTCACCTTAAACCCATGTCCTCTAGTTCTTGATTCCCCAACCCTGGGAAAAAGACTGAGTGCATTCACTCTAGCTATGCCCCTCATAATTTTATACACCACTATAAAATCACTCCTCTTTCTCCTACGCTCCAAGGAGTAAAGTCCTAGCCTGCCCAACCTCTCCTGATAACTCAATCCCTTGAGTCCTGACAACATCCTCATAAATCTCCTCTGCATTCTTTCCAGTTTAACAGCATCTTTCCTATAGCAGGGCGACCAAAACTGAACACAGTACTCCATATTGTACAGGTTGTCTGGGAAGCTTCAAAAGAAGGTCTTTATTCACGACCCACACTTCTTTGTTTTTGGCAGTAAGGTTGCTCTTTGACTCAACCAGTGGTAATTGAAATCGTGTTGAGTGACATTTGGGAACTGGCATCAGATTATGAAGTGATGTAACAATTCATTAGGTGGGAGCAGGGAAATGGGGAAAGGGACGAAGAGGAGAGGGAAAGGAGCAGCTTGATGGATCATTGTATCCTTCACTTTGCAAATGAATGCTGTCCTGTCCCCATGGTCTATTCAGGTTATCAGAAGTCATCTAATTGAAATGTTTTTGGGAGTTTTAAATAGCTGTGCACATATTTTTTACACTGGCTGACAGTGTAAAAATTAACTATTCAGCCAAACCTTTGAGTGGATTAGAAATGTTGATGACTTCAGGCTATAAAGATGAGAACATGTTTGGGGACATCCACTATTGCATTATAGTCTTCAAGATTTCACTTGCAAAAGACAATGCAATAAAATTGTGGTGTAAAGGCGTCTATTAGATCCAGTTATGTTTTCTCAAATGTCTTTTCTTTTGATAAGAATTGGACTTTCATCTATTTCTGGATATTTCAGGTAAAGCCAGTGACAGATGCAATGCCATCTGGAGCAGCCCATTATACAGGCTGTGTCGTTAAGAAAATTAGAGTTAGAAGCCAAAGTGTTTAATTTGATTCAGATTTCCAAGGGGCTCCAATTCAACTTTCTTTCTCGATATATTGAGTGCATATTGCCCGAGCTTAAATGCTTAATGAGATTAGTACAAGAGGAGCAGGGTCAGACTGAATTCCTATTCTATTGATGTGCCTTTTCTCTTGCATAGTTCAGCGAAAAGTGTAGCTTTTCATAGTGTAATGACTGGGGATTTGTCCTTATAGAAACATAGAAGGTTCATCGATGCATAATGAAATGTAAATTAACTGAGTTCTGCTGGCATGATAGATGTTAAAGTTCATCGTAAATAGAACTTGTGATGCTTCTGAACACAATGATAAGAACATTAAAATAAGAAATCAAAGCAGGAGTAGGCTATTCTGCTTCACATGCCTGCCCCACCATTTAATAAGATCATGGCTGATGTTTTACCCCAGTGCTACCTTCCTGTGTTAACCTCTACCCCTTGATTCCCTTAATATATATTAAAGAAACAATCAATTCCTGTCTCGAATATACTCAGTGGCTGAGCCTCCACTGACTTCCTGAGAGAGAATTTCGAAGATTCATCATTCTCTTTAATAACAGCATTGTAAAGACATTTGGATAAGTACACGGTCAGGAGCGGTTTAGAGATATATGGGCCAAATGCAGTCAAATGGGTCTAGTTTGGTGGGCACCATGGTCGGCATGGATGAGTTGGGCCGAAAGGCCTGTTTCTGTGCTGTGTTGTTCAATGACTCTATGACTCTGGGTGAAGAACTATGTTCTCATCTCCTGTGCCTTATGTTAATAAATTAAGGGGTTGGTCATCTTCAATGACCAACCCCTTAATTTATTAACATAAGGCACAGGAGCAGGAGTTGGCTGTCTGTCCCTTCCAGTTCGCCCCACCATTCATCAAGGTCATGAATGATTTTTTACATCAGTTCCGTTTTCCTGCCTTATCTCCTTGTCCCCCGATTTCCTTTATATTCAGAAATCAATCAGTCTCTGATTTGATTGGTCTCAGCGACTGAGCCCCACCTCACTCTTCTAAACTGTAGAGAATGTGGATCCAGTCTACTCAAATGTCTCTGCACACACAGACCCACCCTTCCTGGAAGCAGTCACATGAATCTTCAATGAACTCCCTCTATGCAGCAGGCAGTGATGAAGGCTAATGGAATGTTGGCCTGTATTACAAGGGGAAATGAGTACAAAAGCAAAGAGATTCTTTTGCATTTGTACAGGGCCCTGGTGAGACCACTCCTGGAGTATTGTGTACAGTTTTGGTCTCCAGGGTTAAGGAAGGATATCCTGGCTATAGAGGGCGTGCAGCATAGGTTTACGAGGTTAATTCCGGGGATGTCGGGACTGTTTTATGCTGAGAGGTTGGAGAGACTGGGATTGTACACGCTGGAATTGAGAAGATTGAGAGGGGATCTGATTGAAACATACAGGATTATTAAGGGATTGGACAAGATAGAGACAGGAAATATGTTCCAGATGCTGGGGAAGTCCAGGACCAGGGGGCATAATTTAAGAATAAGGGCTAGACCATTTAGGACAGAGGTGAGGAAAAACTTCTTCTCCCAGAGGGTTGTGAATTTGTGGAATGCACTGCCTCAGAGGGCAGTGGAGGCCAATTCTCTGGGCACTTTCAAGAAGGAGCTAGATAGGTTTCTTATAGATAGGAGAATCAAGGGATATGGGGACAAGGCAGGAACAGGATATTGATTGTTGAGGATCAGCCATGATCTCAAAATGGCGGTGCAGACTCGAAGGGCCGAATGGTCTACTTCTGCTCCTATTGTCTATTGTTTATATGTCACATGCATTTGTTTTCAGGTAAGGACGAGCAAAATTGTATACCATATTCCAGGTGTGGTCCACAAGGGTCCTATATAATTGAGGTAGGACTGTAGGGTGCATGGAAATGCAACAAGTGGTGCTGCTGCCTCACAGCTCCAGCAACCTAGATTCACTCCTGACCTCTGGTCTTGCTTGTGTGGAGTTTGCATGTTCTCCCTGTGACCCGGGTGCTCTGGTTTCCTCCCACATCTCAAAGATGTGCTGGTAGGTTAATTGGCTGCTGTAAATTGTCCCCAGTGTAGGTTAGTGGTAAAGGAATCAAAGGGGCATGTGAGAGAGAATAGTCTGCAGGGTTACAGGGAAAATATGTCGACAGGGAGTGGGGCATGGGAATACTTTGCCAGAAGTTGGTATGGGACAGATGGGTTCAGTGTGTAGTAGTAAGTATTCAAATCCTCCTGTGATAATAGACAACATAGCATTTGCCTTCTTAAACTCTTGCTGCACCTGTGTGTTGGCCTTCAGTGACACGAATACAAGGACACCTACTTCATATTTCATTTCCTGTGATGACATAGGTTGCTTTGAACATCAACATTGCCCAGTCTCCCGCCCTTTAAAAAATACTTTGTTTTTCTGTTCTGTGTGCCAAAATAGATAACTTGTTATATTCCATCTGCCACACTCTAACTCACTCACTCAGCTTGTTCACATCCCCCTGAACTCTCTACATCATCCTCCCTACTCACAATCCCACCCAGGTTTGTATCATCAGCAAACTGTCCCCTCAGCCAAATTGTTGACAGAGTTAATGAACAACTGAGGCCCAAGCACTGATCCTGCAGTCGCCCACTATCACAGTCTGCCAACCTGAGGAAGATCTATTTATTCTCACTCTTTGCTTTCTGTCCAGTAACCAATTCTCAGTCCCTGTCAGTTAATTATCCGCAAGTACATCTGCTCAACCCCATGATTTTGGGCATCTCATCTGGGGACACAATACCTCCTCAATTGTCTCTACTCTTGTACTCAAATTCTCTTACAATAAAGGCCAACGTATACTTTGTCTTCCGAATTGTTGGCAGTGTAAACATGTAAACATTCAGTGATTCATGGACAAGGATGCCCAGTATTTTCCAAACATCAACAACTATCAATCACATCATTATAAGAAAACATCACTGGCCTCACATTCTTCCAGTTTATAGTCCATCTGCCATGTCCTTGCCCATTCTCTTAGCCTGTCTCTATCCCCAAAAGCCCCTCTGCAATCTCCTCACAACCCACAGAGACGGTATTAACATTATCTTTAAATTCTTATGTTAACCATGCCTGGGTCACATTCCACATTGGAGTTTTGTGTCTTAAAGGGATATGTATTTGTTGTAAATTATGCATTAATTCTTTAAATGTCAGCCATTGCCTGTTTACCGCAGTTTTCCAATCTACCATAGCAAACACACACCTCATACATTTGTAGTTTGCTTTGTTTAGATTTAAAGACCTGGTGTCAGATTGAGCTAAATCACTTTCAATCTTGTTGTAAAATTCTGTCATATTATGATCAGTTTTCCCAAAACCCCCTTATCTTATTAATTAACCATTTCCCACTCCACAATCCTAGATCTGAAGTAATCTGTTCTCTCGCTGGTTCTTTAACACACTGATCTGGAAAACCATCTCTTCTACGCTTCATGGCTTCATCCTACACACTTTAACTGTTTGTTTGCTTTGCTCAATCTACATGTAGATTAAAGTCCTCAGTGTTCTATAACACCTTTGTTACGTGCACCTCTAATTTCCTGACGCACTATACCCTATATCATCACTCTTCAGGCACTAGTGGCGTAGTAGTTAAGTTATTAGACCAGCAGCTGAAGTATTGGCCAATTGATCATTGATCCAGAGACATGAGTTCGAATCCTACCACAACAGTTAGGAAGTTTAAATTCATGTAATTAAATAAATCTGAAATATATACATATATATAAAGCAAAAGTCACAATAGGCATTGGCAAGGCTCCAGAGAGGGTACGGAAGAGGTTTACCAGGATGCTGCCTGGATTAGAGAGTGTGTACTATAAGGAGAGGGTGGACAAACTTGGGTTGTCTTCTCTGAAGCGGCGGAGGCTGAGGGGAGAACTGATAGAGGTTTATAAGATTATGAGAGGCATATAGAGTAGAAAGCTGGTCTCTTTATCCCGGGGTCAAAATGTTTAATATTAGAAGGCATGCATTTAAAGTGAGAGGGGGAAAGTATAAAAGAGGTATGGGTGCAAGTTTTTTACACAGAGAGTGTTGGGTTCCTGGAATGTGCTGCCAGGGGTGGTGGAGGCAGGTACAATTGGGGCATTTAAGAGGTTTTTAGATAGGCACATGAATATCAGAATCAGAATCAGGTTTATTATCACTGACATATGTCATGAAATTTGTTGAATGGAGGGATATGGACATTATGTAGGCAGAAGGGATTAGTTTAGTTAGGGGTTTAATTACCAGTTCAATTATTTCAGCACAACATTGTGGACCGAAGGGCATGTTTCTGTGCTGTACTGTTACGTGTTCTAATAGGCTGTTGGACTGCTGTAAAATCCATTCATTATGACCCTCGGGGAAGGAAATCTGCCATCCTTACCGGGTCTGGCCAATATGTGGTTACAGACAGTGCGATTGACTCAGCTACCTCTTTAGTACGGGAGCAATAAGTGATTGGTAATAAATGCCAGCATTGTTGGTGAAGTCCACGTTCTGTAAATAAATGTAAAAATAACCTGTCTGAGGGCTGAAGGGCTTTCTCACCAATGTGCCTGTCCCCTGCTGGATTGTGGCTTGACCCAGATTGAATGTACTTGAATTCCTGAGCAAACACCCTTTCTCCCTCCTGCCCCTACCCCACTTATTGTTATCAGAACCACCCTTTCCCCTTTCCCATTTTGCTGTGTCTTCTACAGTGAAGTATCTTGGAATATTTAGTTCCCGACCTTGTCATTTTGCAACCATATCTCCATGATGACTGTTAGATCCTACCTATTTATTTTGATTTGTGCCAATACATTGTTAGAGAGCTGTGTACTTTCACATAAAGAACCTTAGAACATAGAACATAGAACAGTACAGCACAGGAACAGGCCTTTCAGCCCACAATGTTGTGCCAAACTAATTGAACTGGTAACTAAATGCCTAATGAAACTAATCCCTTCTGTATACACAGTGTTCATATCCCTCCATTCTCTGCATATTCATAAGATATTTATTTATAGTCACATGTACATCGAAACACACAGTGAAATGCGTCTTTTTGTGTTACTAAGAGTGTTCTGGGGGCAGCCCGCAAGTGTCGCCACTCTTCCAGTGCCAACATAGCATGCCCACAGCTCCTAACCTGTATGTCTTTGGAATGTGGGAGGAAACCGGAGCACCCGGAGGAAACCCACGCAGACACGGGGAGAACATACAAACTCCTTACAGACAGCGGCCGGAATTGAACCCGGATCACTGGCGCTGTAATAGCTTTACGCTAACCACTACACTACTGTGCTGCCTATCATGTGCCTATCTAAGAGTGCCTTAAGCACCTCTATCATATCTGCCTGCACCACCAACCCTGGCAGCACATTCCAGGCACCCA
The DNA here is from genome assembly GCF_009764475.1 of Pristis pectinata. Lineage (NCBI taxonomy): Eukaryota > Metazoa > Chordata > Chondrichthyes > Rhinopristiformes > Pristidae > Pristis > Pristis pectinata. The sequence continues at coordinate 2,082,415 of NC_067423.1, read as the reverse complement.
CCACACTCTGCGGAAAAAAAACTTACCCTGCACATCGCCTCTGAACTTACCCCCTCTCACCTTGAATGCATGCCCTCTAATATTGGAGATTTTGACCTTGGGAAAAAGATACTGGCTGTCTACTCTTTTGGTGCCTCTCATGATCTCATAAACTTCTATCAGGTCTCCCCTCAGCCTCTGCCGCTCCATCAACAGAAGGGAGCCTCCTGTTTCCTCTCTTCACTGTGGTTCCCTGCTGGCTGCAGTTGGAGTTACACTGAGAGCTTTGTCTCTGTCCCTGACTCGTTTCCAGCTCACACAGCTGAGCAAATCTTCCAGTGGCAACGAAAGTGGAGCGGGTTAGGCTGCTTCAGTGAATTAATGGTCCTTCTGGTAGGTGCTTCATTGACAGACTGGTAAGGTCTGGCAGGTTAATGCCCTGCGGACAGTGCAGGGTCACGCTCAGAAACACTCTGAATCTTCTTTTCTAACGAAGCTGTCAGAACATTTCAGGTTGAAAGTTTAATCTGTCTGTGTCTGTGATAGCAGCCTTTCCTCATGCACTGACGTCCACAGAGTGGAATGGCGCACCTGAACCAAAGCTCAAGATTTAAAGCCGCCCCAAGGTGTGGGTTCTCTGAGGACCCTCACCATCTGGGACATGCCCTCTTCTCGTTACTACTATTGGGGAGGAGGTACAGGAGCCTGAAGAGCCACACTCAATGATTCAGGAACAGCTTCTTCCCCTCTGCCATCAGATCTCTGAACGGTCCATGAACCCATGAACACTACCTCGTTATTCCTTTGTTTTTGCATTAATTATTTACTTTTGTAATTTATAGTAATTTTAAGTCTTTGCACTGTACTGCTGCTGCAAAACGACACATTTCATGTCATTTAAGTCAGTGATAATAAACCTGATTCTGATTTGGTTTAGTAACCCAGACCTTTACCCTTTGTCACAGTGGCATTAGCCAGGGCAGATCAAGGCCACCCAAGAAATGTTCCTGTCCCTGTACCTGACCCTGCTACTCCACCTGTCCCTGTACCTGTTCCTCCCCCTGTCCCTCTCCCTGTTCCTGTACCTGTTCCTCCCCCTGTCCCTCTCCCTGTTCCTGTACCTGTTCCTCCCCCTGTCCCTCTCCCTGTTCCTCTCCGTGTCCTTGTCTCCTTCCCTCTACCTGTACCATTTGAGCAGACTCTCACCGTGAGATTTCCACACCACCCATGGATCTTTGGAAACTTGTTTATTTCTGTGACACTTGCATGTTCCAAGGAGTGTAGTCTCAGTTCAAACAGGAGCCTGTGCAACTTATTTAATGTTACAACAGGGTTGTGCTTCTCAATTAGAGTTAGGGTTAGGCCTCAGCCTGTTTAATTCTGGAGGTTAAAGTTCCATTTATATTGTTCTTTAATGGAGTAGAAGAGCAGCAGTTAAAGTTTACTCTGAGTGACTGCCTATCTCCGATAATGCTACTGCTACAAAATGTTACTGGCCTGTTGTAGCTTAAATGAGGTTCAGCTGGGACTGATTTGAAAATGACAGAGGTGGAGTCTATAACAGTAATTAGAACCATATGGAAGCAGTGCTGAAAAATCCCCATGGATGCGAGAGGAAACAGTGCCTGCCATTTCGAGTCCAGAGAGGAAACGTTAATGTAACTGAGCACATTAAAACTAAGATGTGCATAATGTTGAACCTCATTAAGCATTGCATAGGTTTTTTCTCTGCAGTAAACAAGACACCACTCCACCAAGAACAGAAAAGGAAACCTTATGTTTGATGCATTAACGTAATACGTCTTCAGATATTTCCTTTGTGAAAATTTACCAGATTTTGCAACATTGGAACTCCTCCTCTCCAGATGCTCCAATAGTTTATGATACAGACTAGTCTGAGAGAAGCCCAGCATATGAACCTCATATCCCAGTTGTTTCTCTGTGGATAAAGGCATGAATTTTTACTTAGTAATGAGACAAGAGCAAAAATATACTTTTCCAAATGTTTTCATCAGCTTGAGTTTGAATGAAAAATAGCCGTCATTTTCCTTAGCCATGTCATAATTATTCTGGGACTGCATTGAGTTTGACTCCAAAGTCCAGCTGCTCCAGATCTTCAGTATTTAGCTGGTCTGTGGCAGATGTGCTCACACTGGACTGAAGTCTGACACTGAGACAGATGATGTGACCTTTCTTTAATGCAACAATGGACTATAAATGAAAAATATTTTTTCTTTTGCTTCCAAACTTCTCAAAGCAAGCTCAAAAAGCTGACAGCATTTGTTAAAAGCTGGGACTGAACTGACCAGCTTGTGAATTAAAACTGCAAAACCTGTGAAATACATTTGCATTGTTGAACTTCTATGGAACATGACATTCTTTTCTACATGTAAGCGATTACAAGGCTCCTTAATTAAATGCATACAATTCTATAGCACTACAGAAGCAGAGTCAATCACACATTTGGCTTATCGCATGTTCAGCACCTGTGGCTGAGGCCGAACTTATAGCCCAGTAGATTCAGGAAACCTGCTGCTGTTGAAGATCTGTAACAGCATACTGTCTTGTGAAACCCTGCTTCTGTTCGAGCACCCCACACCACTGGCAGACCTTGCACACACACATACATTTTGAAAACGTGATATCAATGCATACATTGAATGTTGTTTGATGTTGAGGCACCTCCATGGGTGAAACTTTGGAATGACCCACATTTAGACTATAGCAAGTGATCATGTGTTTGTTTAAACTTCTTGACATAATGCACAAAAGCAATGTCTTCCTCTTCTCTGTCAGTCTTGGGGTTGAGGGATATCTGTACCCACTCCAGATCTGTGGTTCTGAGGTAGGTGATGAGGCCAATGTGGGAACTGCAGCCTCTGCCACAAGTAAGGCAAAAGGTAGCTGATGGGACAGGTGGGTGGGCAGTGTGTGTGGTGTGACGCATTATTTCTGGCGTCAACTCTGTGCTTCCACGTGCTTCTGACGCATAGATTTGAGTTTTCAGTGCCATTCCGAATGCTCCTTCTCCATTTTGGATGGTCACAGGCCAGGGATTCCCATGAGCTGGTGAACATGTTAGATTCTTTTCCAAGGAGGATATGAGAACATCCTTGAAGCATTTATGGTGAGAGGGAAGCGATCTAATAGCAACCTGAGGGGCAACTTTTTCACCCAGCGGGGTGGTCCATATTTGGAATTACCTGCTAGAGGAAGTGGGTTAGACAGGTACAGTAACAACATTTAAAAGAAACTTGGACAGGTCCATGAATAGGAAAGGTTTAGAGGGATATGGGCAAAACGTGGGCAAATGGGACCAGCTTGGATGGGTGTCTTGGTCAGCATGGGCCACTTGGGCCAAAGGGCCTTTTTCCTGCCATATGACTATGAATCTATGACTTTTACAGTTTATGAGAAACCACCTCGATGCTGCCATCATTTAACATGCTCTCCCCAACTTACCCGCTGATCAATATTATTCTGTAACCTAAGATTCTCCTTCTCACTATCAAGGCTACCAATTTTCATGTCATTTGCAAGCTTCTAATATTACTTTTTACACTCAGATCCAAATTATTAATGTATCTAACAAATTGCAAGGGTCCCAGCACTGATCCCTGAGTTACACCACTGGTCACAGGCTACCAATCACAAAAACAATCCTCCACCATCTCCCTCTGTCTTCCGTTACCAAGAAAACTTTGGACCCAATTTGCCAGCTTGCCTTAGATACCATGGGCTCTAACCTTTTGGAACTTGTCAAAGACCTTACTTAAGTCCACGTAGACCACATCAACTGCACTGCCCTTGGATAACAGAGAGAGAAGTATCCATATACAGATTACACTCCAGTATAAATTTGTTTTTGTGTTCTGGTATTTTTTAAAGTTCAGGAAATGCAGTAAAACTGAGAGAAATTGAACTCAGAGGGAGGATAAGAGAGTTGTTCTTTATGCAATTGTTGTTTTAATGACTGAACATGTTACTTCCTCCTCAATAGTTCATTTCATTTATTGCTTTATACATTGTTTCTTCCAAATCTGCTTTCCTGGTATGTATTTGAGTTTTACTGGATATCTATATCAATTCTATTCTAACGTCAACCTTACAGTTAATCTAAACGTTTGCTTGTTTCAGCTTGACATTTTAGTCTGTCCACATTAATTAGGAGCCAGTCAATCTTATGTTGCAGTTTGTGAGTCCTCTTCCCACCCACACTATGAAAAGGCACTGGCGTGCATCCTAATGATGAATCTCCTGCACTGTTCCAGTCTGCACTGGCCCCTGATGTCGACCATCCCTCTGCCTCCACAGATGCTGCTTGACCCGCTGAGTTCCTCCAGCAATTTTTCTTTTGCTCCAATGTCTGCAGTCTCTTGCATCTCTGTATTGGTACCTTGTTATGTAAGGAAGATTCTGAGGGCCTGTTTGATAATATTTCCTGCAGAAAAATCTATTAGACATCGATTCCATTGATTGTCTCCACTTCTGACAACTCTGTAAACACCGCCCAGTCCGTCACAGGCTCCTCACTTCCTTCCACCCAATCCATCTTCATCATGCGTTGCTTCAGGAAGGTTGACGGTATCATCAAGGATGCGTGTCACCCCGGCCATTCCCCTTTCTCTCTTCTACCTTCTGCGAGTAGATCCAGGAGCTTGAAAGCCTGGACATCCGGACTCAGGAACAGCTTCTTCCCCACTGCTGTCAGACTCCTGAACCAGTCCCCTCTCTCACATCCTCTTCCCGGTGGTGCCGCTGGTGGTCTTGAACCCTTAATTCGACCTCTTCCATTAGTGTCACTTTGACATTTCTTTTTGCACTACTTCAATTTGCACTACTGTACTCGGCACCTTTCTGTTGTTTTGCACCCATTGCTGTATCTATTATTACCATGTACACTGTTTACTCTGTGAGCTTCATGCGAGCAAGGAATTTCATTGCACCCTGGTGTACATGACAATAAACTAATCTTCCCGCGCCTGTAGGATCTTGCTCACCTCGTTATCTTCCTCTATCTCAATAGTGAGACCCTTATGGAAGCTCTCCTGTTTGCAAGTAGCAATGTGGTCCTCAAGGCATTTAATTAGTTGGCACGTCAAGCAGTTTCTGGATGCACTTTATAATCGAGTGACTGCATAGCATTGGTAAAGTGTGCATTATACCAACATGTGACGTTCATTTTGGAGACATTTGTCACTTAGGATGTTTTAAAGATGGCAGGATACTTTTGCAAATTTTAGGGTTTGTATTTAATGACAGATGGTTAGTCAAGTAGATGCTTTAGATCTCCCAGCTAATAATTCCACTGCCACCGAGATCCTTCTGTTGCATCCTCCAGATCAGTTCTGCACCATCTCAAAACTCAGTTAGTTATATCACTCTGGGCTGCTGCCTTGCATTTATTTCAATAAGCTTTACGTGCACAGAGATAAATTTGTAATGGAAAAGTTTTGGCAGAGGCAAAATTTTAATGTGTAGGAAATAAATTTAGCTCTGGCTTGAAAAGCACATCTAAAAACATTATGCTCCTGATGTGATGGGGCCAATGCAGACTGGAAGAGTGCAGGAAATTCGTCACTGAAATGCACTCAGTACATTTTTCATAAGTATGGGTGGTGATAACACTGCTGTGTGGAGGCTACCTTAAGGCTGTAAATTTTACTGTGGGAAGACCTCGGCAATAAAAATTGTTTAGGGAATATGGCCAGTGCCGCCCCACGTGGGAGGGACATCTCAGACACTCAGCTTGAAGACGTTCACTGGTTCGTCGGACTGGATAAGATAAAAGTTCCCTTGCTGGGGATAAGCACCATCTAAAACCATCACCTTTCCACCCTTGGGATTTCGGAAGTTAATCTTTGTCACTACCCCTGAAAATTGTTTCAAACATCAGATATGTCTTGCATGCTTTGCAATCAGACTGAGTGAGCATCAGAAACAAGTTGTAGAATCATGGAAAACCTATGACCGGGAAGGAGACTATTCAGCCCCTTACGTCTGTGCTGGTTGCAAGAGGTCCCTAGCTAAATTCCATCTTCCAGCACTGGGTCTGTCTCCTGCAGGTCACGGCTCTTCGAGTACATACTCAGGGACTGTTTAAATGTGAGGGGGGATTTCTGTCTCCACACCCTGTCAGGCAGCGAGTTCCAGACCCCACCACCCTCTGGGGGAAAACTTTTCCTCATCACCCCTCCAATCCTTCTACAAATTCTACAAATTCCCTAGCTTTTGATCACTTTGCTAAGGGAAATCGGTCTTCCAATTAACTCTATCCAAGCCCCTCAACATTTTATGGATCTCAATTCAGTTTTCCCTCAGCTCCCACTTCCAACCTTTCCATGTGGCTGCAATTCTTCAGCCCTGACAACATGTTCATGAATCCTCTCCACACCCTCTCCAGTGCAACCACTTCTGTGACCAGGACTGGACATAGTCCTCAAGGTACAGCCTGGTCAGTGTTGGACACATTTTCAGAATATCCTCCCTGTTCTTGTATTCTGTGCCTCAGCTAATAAAGGAAAGTATTGTTGTGTCCCTGTTCGGAGACACAAGAGATTCTGCAGATGCTGGAATCTGGAGCAACACACACAAAGTGCTGGAGGTCAGGCAGCATCTATGAGGGAAATAAACAGTTGACGTTTCAGGTCAAGACCCTTCATCAGGACTGGAAAGGAAGAGGGCAGAAGTCAGAATAAAAAGGGAGGGGGAGGGGGGGGTAGCAGAAGCTGGCAGGTGATAGGTGAGTCCAGGAGAGAGGGGGAAGGACGTCCGGATATCTCAGATGTCCTGGAATGGAAAGCCTCATCATGGGAACAGATACTGTGCAGGCAGAGGATCTGAGAGGAAGGGATAACATCCTTCCAGACCCAACCAGTTCCCCTCCACCACTGCCCTCCTCTGTCTGGCAGAACTGGTGCTCACCCTCAACAACAACTCTTTCGGCTCCTCCCGCTTTCTCCAGACCAAAGACGTAGCCATGGGCACTCGCATGGGCCCAGCTACGCTTATCTTTTCTTCGGCTATGTGGAACAGTCCATGTTCCAAACCTACACCGGTAACGGCCCCCAACTCTTTCTCCGCTACATTGATGACTGCATTGGGGCTGCGTCCTGCACCCGTGCTGAGCTCGTCAATTCCATCAACTTTGCTTCCAACTTCCATCCTACCCTCAGATTCACTCGGTCCGTCTCCGACACCTCTCTCTCCTTTCTGGATCTCTCTGTCTCCATCTCTGGAGATAGATTAACCACAGACATCTTCTACAAACCCACTGACTCCCACAGTTACCTTGACTACACCTCTTCCCACCCCGTCACTTGCAAGGATGCCATTCCCTTCTCCCAGTTCCTCCGCCGCATCTGTTCCCATGATGAGGATTTCCATTCCAGGGCATCTAAGATGTCCTCTTTTTCCAGTAAACAGGGTTTCCCTTCCACCATCATCAATGTTGCTGCCCTTATCCGTATCTCCTCCATTTCCTGTACGTCTGCCCTCACCCCCTCCCCCCCCCGACATAACAGGGACAGGGTTCCTCTTGTCCTCACCTATCACGCCACGAGCCTCCACATCCAACACATCATTCTCCGCAACTTCTGCCACCTCCAGCAGGATCCCACCACCAGGCACATCTTCCTCTCCCCCTCATACACTTTCTGCAGGGATCACTCTCTTCCCAACTCCCTTGTCCACTCGTCCCTCCCCACTGATCACCCTCCCAGCACTTATCCCTGCAACCGCACCAAGTGCTACACCTGTCCCTACACCTCCTCCCTCACCACCATTCAGAACCCCAGACAATCCTACCAGGTGAGGCAGCGCTTCACCTGTGAGTCCGAGGGTGTCATTTATTGCATCTGGTGCTCCCGGTGCGGCCTCCTCTACATCGGTGAGACCCGACGCAGATTGGGTGACCGCTTCATCGAGAACCTTCACTCCATCTGCCACAAAAGCTGGAATCTCCCGGTGGCCGCCCACTTCAATTCCACATCCCACTCCCACACCGACACAGCGATCCACGGCCTCCTCTACTTCCACCTTGAGGCCAGACGCAGGTTGGAGGAACACCTCATATTCTGCCTTCATATCAACATCAATTTCTCTAACTTCTGGTAACCCCTCCCCTCTGATTCTCCCCCTTCCCCCTCTCCTTTTGTTTTCCCTCATTCCTGTGGCCCCCTCACCCCTTCTCTTTCCCCTCCCCCCCTCACAACCTGCCCATCACCTCCCTCTGGTTCCCCACCTCCTCTCCTTCCCGTTATTCCATGGTCCACTGTCCTCTCCTACCGGATTCCTCCTTCTTCAGCCCTTTGCCTCTTCCACCCAACACCTCCCAGCTTCTCACGTCACTCCCTTTCATCCCCCCTCCCCCACCCACCTACCTTCCCCCTCTCACCTGGACTCACCTGTCACCTGCCGGCTCGTGCTCCTCCCCCTCCCCCCACCTTCTTATTCTGGCTTCTGCCCTCTTCCTTTCCGGTCCTGATGAAGGGTCTCGACCCGAAATGTCGACTGTTTATTTCCCTCCATAGATGCTGCCTGACCCGCTGAGTTCCTCCAGCAGTTTGTGTGTGTGTGTGTGTGTGTGTGTTTGTCTCCTCACTGATCTGTCCTGCTGCCTTTAAGGATCTGTGGATGTACACTCTAAGGTCCCTCTGTCCCTCCACACCACTCAATATCCTCCTGTTTATTGTACTGTTAAATCTCCCGAAATGTAGCCCTCACACTTCTCTGGATGAGACTGCCCAGCAGAGCAGACCATCCTGCAGCAGATAGCTCTCCTCCCCTCTGTCAAACCCTCAGCCAGTCTCTGCATCATCTGCAAACCTCTTCATCATGCCTCCTGGATTTAAGTCTGAGCAATTGCTCTCCTTTACAAAACGCAAGAGGCCCAGGACTTAAAGTCACAGAAACATCTGTCAACTATTTCCTTTGCCAGATACAGATCCAAATTGGCACACTCTCTTGGATCCCGTGGGCTTTTACTGTTTTAACCAGATTGCCTTGTGGGATTTCTGTGCTGTGAGACTCTATGACTCCATGACTTTGTCAAAAGCCTTGCTGGAATTCATGTAAACCACAGAAAATGCACCGCTATCATCGGCACTCAGATGCCCCTCGGGTCTACCAGTGCTCCTTTGGGTCTCCCAGTGCCCCCTCAGATCTCCCAGTCTCCCTTGGATCTCTCAGTGCCCCCTTGGATCTCCCAGTGTTCCTCGGATCTCTCAGTAATCCCTTGGATCTCCCAGCAAGACAAGTAGTGAGAGAAGCAACAGACCAGTTTGAGGTGCGGTGGGGAGGCTCTTCCACCACAGCCAGGTTGCATCCTTACACTCCGATTTACATTGGAAAGGACGGAAGTGGAAGTTGTGCCAGTGTTGACATCACTAGATCCACCAGTGGGAGATCACCGTCCAGCGTGGTCCATGACCTGCAGTTAGAATCGTAGATCACAGAGAAACTGCCCAGCAGACCAGACCACCTCTATTTCTCTGCAGCATTTGGAAGGGTCCTGACCCAAAACGTTGACCACCTGCTTTTCTCCACAGATGATGCCTGGCCTGCGGTTCCTCCAGCATCTTGCTGTTTATTCATAGAGTCCATAGATGTGTACAGCACGGAAAAAGGCCCTTCGGCCCATACATGTCCATGTTGACCAAGATGTATATTCAAGCTAATCTCATTTCCCAGCACTTGGCCCATATCCCTCTAAACCCTTGTCATCCATGTACCTGCCCACATACTTCTTAAGTATATCTAACGTACCTGCCTCACCCACTCGGTCTGGCAGCTGGGTCCATATATCTACCACCTACTGGGTAAAAATGTTGCCCTTCAGCTTCTTATTAAAATTTTCACCTCCAACCTTAAAACTATGTCCTCTAGTTTTCGATTCCCCAACCCTGGAAAAAAGACCACTCACCCTATCTCTGCCCCTCATGATTTTAATCATCTCTGTGAGATCATCCCTCAGTCTCCTATGCTCCAAGGAGTAAAGGCCCAGTTGGACTAACATCTCCCTTGGACTAACCTCGAGAGGGTTGACAGCTTCAAGTTCCTGGGAGTGAACATCACCAACAGCCTGTCCTGGCTAAATCACGTAGATGCCAAGGCCAAGAAAGCTCACCAGCGCTTCTACTTCTTCAGGACGCTAAAGAAATTTGGTTTGTCCCCTGTGACTCTCACCAACTTTTACCGATGCACCACAGAAAGCATCCTATCTGGATGTATCACGGCTCGGTACGGTAACTGCTGTGCCCAGGACTGCAAGAAACTGCAGAGGGTTGTGGACACAGCCCAGTGCATCACGGACACCAGTCTCCCCTCCTTGGACTCTCGCTGTCTTGGTGTAGCAGCCAGCATAATCAAAGACCCCACCCACCCGGGACATTCTCTTTTCTCTCCTCTTCCATCGGGCAGAAGGTACAGGTGCCTGAGGGTGTGTACCACTGGACTTAAGGACAGCTTCTACCCCACTGTGATAAGACTATTGAATGGTTCCCTTATACAATGAGATGGACTATGACCTCACGATCTACCTTGTTGTGATCTTTCACCTTATTGCACTGCACTTTCTCTGTAGCTGTGACACTTTACTCTGTACTGTTACTGTTTTTACCTGTACTATATCAATGCACTTTGTACTAACCCAATGTAACTGCACTGTGTAATGAATTGACCTGTACAATCGGTTTGTAGGACAAGTTTTTCACTGTACCTCGGTACAAGTGACAATAATAAACCAATTCCAAATCCCAGTTTACTCACATTCTTCCTATAACATGCTGTGCTGTTCTATGTTCCATGTTTGATGCATGTGCAGAGAATGGAGGGTTTGGACATTGTGCAGGTCGAAGGGATTAGTTTAGTTAGGTGTTTAATTAGTGCAACACAACACAGTGGGGCGAAGGGCCTGTTCCTGTGCTGGACTCTTCTATGTTCCTATCCATCGATAGCAGGAGGTGTGGGGAGCCTGTTTTGACATATCCTTGCGTACCTCTGCCTTAGATGTGCTGCACCTACAGTGACAGTCAGACTCAGCTCTTCTCTTTTTTAATAAGGTTACACAACAGATTCAGCTGCTGCTCAACACAGTTGCTCTGCTCAACCGGATTTACCAGTCAAGTCCAACTGCTGCCAACGGTCCAGATTCCTAACCTTCATCCCTGTCCACTGGCCAGTCAAATAAGTTATTCACAGCTCATTAATTCAAAGCAAAATAACAAAGAAGCTGTATTTTATATGTGCTTCCTCTGTGTAGGAGAGGATATTACACATGAACGCTAAATAACCCCAAAAATGAATGTTCACTGCCGTTCCTAAATCTGCAGCCATCCTGTGCCCAGAGAGAGGGGGAGGGAGGGAGAGGGAGAGAGAGAGAGGAGAGGAGAGGAGAGAGAGAGAGAGAGAGAGAGGGAGGGAGGGAGGGGGATAGAGGGGGGATAGGGGAGAGGGAGAGGGAGGGGAAGGGAGAGAGAAGGAGGAGAGGAGAGACAGACAGACAGACAGACAGACATCAGAGGGGTCAGGGGAGAGAGACAGAGACAGAAAGGGAGAGAGGAGTGAGAGATAGAGAGAGAAAGAGAGGGAAAGAGAGACAGAGCGAGGGTGATAGAGAGAGAAATGGAAAAGAGAGGGGCAAAGGGAGAGAGAGGTAGAACAAAGGAAGCCAGAGATTGTAAAGATGTGAGCTATTGGATTGTGCTATTTATCGAGACAAAAATTCCATTAGTCAGACATTGTTATACATTTCAGGAATACAGATAATGTCTGTATGATGGCGCTAACCTCTGTTTATTGTGGGCAGTACTCTTGCCTCTGTGTCAGAGGTCATGGGTTCAAGCTCCACCCAAGATGAAAGGTTAATCCAGGATGTTTCCCCAATGCAGGAGTCCAGTTTGCTTGTGGGTTTCATCTGGAGTGGAGGGCTGGAGCATTTTTCTTCTTGGAAGGACTCTGTTTTGCCAGGTGTTGGAGTCTGTTTCGAGCACTGTGGGAGGGGTGGTACTGCAGGAGTGTCACACCGTAGGGGATTCAGTACAGTGGGACTGAGGTTTTAAACCCAAATTTTTGTCTTTGTGGGAACTGTGAAAGATCCTGGGCACAATTTGGTGAGGTGCAGAGGCGTTGTCCAGGTTTTCTGGCTGAAGTTTATTCCACATCCAATGGCCAAAAACAAATGATCTGCTCATTTGAATCTGAATAAAAGCAGAAAATTCTGGAGATACTCAGCAGGTCAGGCAGCATCTGTGGAGAGAGAGAGAGAGAGAGAGAGAGAGAGAGAGAGAGAGTGTTCTAATGAAGGGTCTTTGACCCGAAACATTAACTCTGTTTCTCTTGCTGTCTGACCTGCTGAGTATCTCCAGCATTTTCCCTTGGTTCTCTGAGTAATCTGATCATTTATTGTGTTGCTGTTTCTGGGACCATGCCCTCAGGACTGCTGCCAGGATCCGGCATTACAACAGGAGAGCATTTCGCTACCTATGCTCCTTTATGGGAGACCCTGGTGTCATAAACTGTGTTACAGAAATCCAAGCCCCCTGATGTAGTGGTAATGTGATACCACTCCTATTAAAAACAGTAGATTCCTTGGAGTGGGCTGAGTAGGTGTCACATGGGGTAACCAACCAACATCCTGCCACAAGAGAGTTTGATGTCCCAACATAAGCTGTAGGATCTGCATCCCATCTTCCCTTCAAGTTTACCGTAGTCATTGGGACTCAACAATGAAACCAACAACTTTGGATTACCAACTTTTCCTATTTGGCTCAGAACCCACAAAGTTTGATGTAAGAACATCAAACTGTAACATTATTGCTGTTTTTCTCTCTCCCCAGACACTGCCCGACCTGCTGAGTATCTCCAGCATTCTCTTTTATTTCCAGCCACTGGTATGTTCTGCATCTCACAGCTTCTTTTTCTCCAGTACTCTTGTTCAGCCCCCATCTATGGTTCCCAGATAGATCGGGTATCAGCGAAAAGCAATAAACAATCTGCTGGAGGAACTCAGCGGGTCGAGCAGCATCTGTGGGGGGGGAAGGAATTGTCAATGTTTTGGGTTGAGATCCTGGATCAAGAATTCCTTTCCCCCCAAAGGTGCTGCTCAACCCATTGATTTCCTCCAGCAGATTGTGTGTTGCTCTAGATTCCGGCATCTGCGGTCTCTTGTGTCTGTCATTAACAAGCATTCAGTTCCCTCTCTTGGATGGCACCAAAAGGTGCTTGGACAACCTAGTCACCCTGTCACAGACATTCCTTCTGCTCTCTCCATCTCCCTCCCCTGCAACGTAAAACACCCTTCTTTCCCACTCTTGCAGTCCCAGTGAAGGAACATTGACCTAATACTTTAACTCTGTATTTTCTCTACACTGTTATCTGACCTGCTGAGTATTTCCAACACTTCATGTTTTTATGGCATCCCAATAGTTGCTGATGGTCACTGTTCCAGTGCCAATTCCATTAATTGGAATTCCAGAGATCCTACACCGAGTCCCTAGTATAATCCTCTCACCATAGTCTGAAGGAATACCATTTCTGAAATGTACAGAACTGATTAAGTCCTACCTAAAATAAAATGTTGGCGAGGCCGCACTTGGAGTATTGTTATAGGAAAGATGTTATTAGACTAGAAAGAGCGCAGAAAAGATTTACCAGGATGTTGCCTGGACTTGGGGGCCTGAGTTACAAGGAGAGATTATGTAGACTAGGATCTTATTCCTCGGAACGTAGGAGGTTGAGAGGTGACCCAATAGAGGTGTATGAGATCATGAGGGGCATAGACAGAGTGAAAGTACATCATCTTTTTCCCAGGGAGGGGGCGCTAAAAACAAGAGGGCATAGGTTTAAGATCAGAGGCGAGAGATTTAAAAGGGACATCAGGGCAGCTTCTTCACACAGAGTGTGGTGAGTATTTAGAATGAGCCGCCAGAGATAGTGGTTGAGGCAGGCACATCAGCAACGTTTGAAAGCCATCTAGATAGGTCCATGGATAGGAGAGGTTTAGAGGACTATGGCCCAAACATGGGCAGGTGGGACAATCTCATTGGGCAACACAGTCGACATGAACCAGTTGGGCTGAAGGGCCTGTTTCCGTGCTGTATGACTATGACTCTATGTCTCTAATGTGATAAAGTCATATATAGAGTTATAGAGTCATAAAACATTGGCCCTTCAGACCTCCATGTCTATGCTACCCACCAAGTATCCACCAGTGCTTGGTGCATAACTTTCCTTGCCTTAGGTTCTGCCACATTAACCTTCCATTGCACGTTTGGCCCCACCCATCTGTGCCAAGTTTTGCCCACGCACCATCTCCCTCACCCAGCAACAGGAGGTAGTGAGTAGGACTGCTCCCACCCTGCTGATGAGGGGCAGTCTTGGATTGGCGAGATCTGCTCCCAGGGATCTCGGTGAAACACTCTTCCATCTCCAAGCCATCAGCTCCAAGCAGCACCCCTCTCACTCTGAGGTCCCTGCTGAAGGATGATGGCTAATGGCTGGGGAAGTGCAGTGGTGGTTTGCTACAGGAGTCACAACATCACGATCAGCAGAAGTACAATTTTTTAAAGTATAAAAATGTGCTTATATAACCCAAGCTGTTTCACTTGCCAGAGAAAAATATGTCTGCTGTCCTTTGCAAACTGCCACTATTAATAAAAAGTCAAATGTTGCAGTCCTACAATTGTCTTCTCCGCAACTCAGCCACAAATTCTTGAAGTTTATCTTGCAGCTTAGTTTGAGATGTATCAAGGATTGCTCTACAGCCTTTGCTGTTGGCTTTATGCCAGTTGCCTTTAGCTGTGGTCTCTGCAGTGCTGCACTGGAGACTATCCCTATTGCTGTTCTGTTCCCTCTGCCAAACACACACCAATCGTCATTGAGGGACCAGTGGCGGAAAGGGTGAGCAGTTTCAACTTCCTGAGTGGCAACATCTCAGAGGATCTCCCTTGGGCCCAACACATTGATGCAACCACGAAGAAGGCACGCCAGTGGCTCTACTTTATTAGGAGTTTGAGGACATTTGTTATGTCACCAAAGACTCTTTCAAATTTCTACAGATATACGGTGGAGAGCGTTCTGACTGGTTGCATCACCGCCTGGTATGGAGGCCCCAACATACAGGATCGCGAGAGGCTGCAGAGGGTTGTAGACTCAGCCAGCTCCATCACAGACACAACCCTCCCCGCCATTGAGGACATCTTCAAGAAGCGGTGCCTCAAGAAGGCGGCATCCATCCTTAAGGACCATCTGGGACATGCCCTCTTCTTGTTACTAGCATCAGGGAGGAGGTACAGAAGCCTGAAGACCCACACTCAACGATTCAGGAACAGCTTCTTCCCCTCCACCATCAGATTTCTGAACGGTCCATGAACCCATGAACACCACCTCGTTATTCCTCTTTTCCGTACTATTCATTTATTTTTGTAATTTATAGATTATTATATCTTTGCACTGTACTGCTGCCGCAAAACTACAAATTTCACATCATATGTTAGTGACAATAAACCTGATTCTGATTCTGAAGTCCTCCACAGACAATCCCTAAACATTTCCAACCTCCACATCTTCTGATTACATCACCACTGGTCACAATTTGAGGAACCTTTCCAAAGTTGTAGTCATGCAGACACAAACACTCACCCACACGCCAGGGGCAATTAACAGTGATCAACTGACCTACCAAACTGCACATCTTTGGGGTGTGGGAGGAAACTGGAGCACCAGGGGGAACCAGGGAGAACGTGAAAAATCCACTCAGACAGCACCAGAGGTCAGGATTGAACCTGGGTCACTGGAACAGTGAGGCAGCGGTTCCACTCACGCTGCCCAAGTTCTGTTGAAAGACTGGATGGGGAATTGAAAATATTCTCCATGTTTGCTCAGTAAAGCCTCCCTTCCCCACTCCTGGGAGAGAGGCCAGGGAGTGTTGTTACGCCTCTCTGTACCGCAGGCTCTAATGATCTCACTGATGTGCAGCAAAGTTTACTGCACAATGTGGTACACAGATTTTCCATATCATTTGTCCCAAACAAAATAAGCCCGGTTGTGGCCAGCAGCCTGTAGCTAAAACACACCCTCTTGTGGTCATTTGTTTCTGCAGATACTTACAATCAGTCGGTGCGCACGCCCAGATTACTTTGGGACCTGGGCACAATTGTGCTTTGAGTGGTAATGTTTCATGTATCTTTCAGTATTTCTTGCTTTGACTAATGATGAATCAGAATCGGAATCAGATTTATTATCACTGACTTAGATGACGTGAAATTTGCAGCATTAGCACAGTGTAAGATCACTATAAATTACAAAAATAAATAGTGCAAAACAAAATGTTGACATGAACAAATGCATTTTTAGGAAAGGTGCCATTAAGCTGGGAAGAGCACAGAGGAGATTCACGAGGATGTTGCTGGGACTCGAGGGATTGAGTTACGGAGAGAGGTTGAGGAAGTTGGGACGTCATTCATTGGACTTAGGAGAATGAGGGGTGATCTTATAGAAGTGTAGAAGTTATGAGGGGCATAGATAGGGTGAATGCACTCAGTCTTTTTCCTAGGGAAAGGGGTATCAAGAACTAGAGGGCATAGGTTTAAGGTGAGAGCGGAGAGATTTAAGGCAGGCACAGTAGTGTAGCGGTTTGCGTAACGCTATTACAGCACCAGCGTCCTGGGTTCAATTCCGGCTGCTGTCTGTAAGGAGTTTGTATGTTCTCCCCGTGTCTGCATGAGCTTCCTCCGGGTGCTCCGGTTTCCTCCCACATTCCAAAGACGTACGGGTTAGGAAGTTGTGGGCATGCTATATTGGCACCGGAAGTGTGGCGACACTTGCGGGCTGCCCCCAGAACACTCTACACAAAAGATGCATTTCACTGTGTGTTTCGATGTGCATGTGACTAATAAAGAAATCTTATCTATGGGCCAAATGTGGGCAAATGGGACTAGCTCAGTTGGGAATCATGGTGAGCACAGACCAGTTGGACTGAAGGGCCTGTTTCTGTACTGTATGACTCTATGACTCCATGACTCTAAACATCTTGACTGGTGGTCTGATGTCTCACTGAAGGAGTGCCACACTGCCAGGGGGATCAACTCTGGGGTGAGGGGTTACACTGAGGTTCCTCAGCTCCCTCAAACTGACATAAAAGACCTGAATGCGAGATTCTGACAAGAAGTGGGGATATTTTTCCAATATTTATCCTTCCTTCTAATTTGTTAAAATGCTGGATATCATAGAACATAGAACAGTATAGCTCAGGAACAGGACCTTCAGCCCACAGTGTTGTTCTGAACTTATTAAACTGGTAATTAGATGCCTAACTAAACTAATCCCTTCTGCCTACACAATGCCCACATCCCTCCATTCTCTGCATATCCATGTGCTTATCTAAGAGCCTCTTAAATACCTCTGTTATATCTGCCTCCACCCCCACCCCTGGCAGGACATTCCAGGCACCCACCACTCTGTGTAAAAAACCTGCCCACACGTCTCCTTTGAACTTTCCCCTTCTCACCTTAAATGCACACCCTCCAGTATTTGACATTTTGACTCTGTGAGAAAGATCTATCTGTGCCTCTCATAATTTTATAAACTTCTATCAGGTCTCCCCTCAGCCTCCGCTGCTCCAGAGAAAACAACCCAAGTTTGTCCAACCTTTCTTGATAGCACACACTCTCTAATTCAGGCAGCATTCTGGTGAACCTCTTCTGCACCCTCTGCAAAGCATCCACATCCTTCCTGTAATGGGGCAAACATCAGGTTGCTGTTTATGGGATCTTGCTGTGCATAGATTAGCCACTTTGCTTCCAATATTACAACAGTGAGTGCACTTTAAAGCTACACTGACTGTACAGCACTTTGTGACATCCTGTGGCTGCCAAAGGTGTTGTGGAAATGCAAATCTTCC
Source organism: Pristis pectinata (assembly GCF_009764475.1). NCBI lineage: Eukaryota > Metazoa > Chordata > Chondrichthyes > Rhinopristiformes > Pristidae > Pristis > Pristis pectinata. The sequence continues at coordinate 2,064,537 of NC_067423.1, read as the reverse complement.
CATCTTTTTTCGGTCTTGATCTCGGCAGACAACACCTTTGAGATAGTGAAAGATCCGTTTTACAAAACTTGCAAGAAACTGGTTTATTCCCTGCTCGAGTTCCTTTCCCGCAATATGTCACAGACAGTTCTGTTGGCAGTCTGTTTGGGAACAAACAAAACTTACTTATAATCAACCTCATCGCCTAAACAAGACACATTGCTTGCTCCCTACTCCAGCAGAACGACCCCGTCAGCCCAAGGAGCTGATCACAAGAGGTTGGTACCACATCTAACATCAGACCTCCCAGAGCCTTTCACCCTTCAACAGCTGGTTGTGGAGTCATACTGCAGGGGAACAGGCCCTTCAGTCCATCGAGCCCCCCTGACCACCAACCACCCATTCACACTAATCCTACATGAATCCAATTTTTTATTATTCCCCCCACATTCCCATCAACTCCCCCCAGATTCTAACACATCTACATACTTGGGGCAATTTACAGTGGCCAATTAACTGACCAATCGATGTGGGAGGAAACTGGAGCACCCACCCAGTCACAGGGAGAGCGTGCAAACTCCACACAGACAGCACAGGAGGTCAGGATCAAACCTGGGATGCTGGAGCCACTGCAATGTCCATCATTATCAGGAGTTATCAGTATCCAAGAGTTTGTTCTCCAGGTCATTTGTGGATTCAAACCCATGTTTCAGTCACCTTTGATACAATTATTTAGGACATTCTACAGTATGCCAAAGGTGGTATTGCCAACAACACCCTAATCACAGCAATAAACAAAAACGCAGTGCCAACACAGACCCTCGAGGTCCCTTGTGGTTAAGCCGAACCAATACTATTGGGGAATGTGGGTGGTCCTCAGTTTGGAAAAGTGTTTGTTTCACAAGAATTAGTTATGTCAAAGTCAAAATTGAGTTCATTGTCGTGTGCACAAGTCCATGTGTGCACAGGTGCAATGAAGAACTGGCACATAGCATCAGATAAGCAGCATTCACAAGAAAGGCATAAATTAAACATAAATTAAACATAATATTTACAAGAACACAAACAGAACAAAAAAAAGTCCATTTTAGTGCAAAGTGATCAAAGTGGTCCCGGTGTTGCTGTACTGAGGCAGTGATTAGGGTTCTGCCGGTTGGTTCAAGAACCGAATGGTTGAAGGGAAGTAGCTGTTCCTGAACCTGGTGGTGTGGGACTTCAGGCTTCTGTACCTCCTCCCCGATGGTAGCTGTGAGAAGACGGCACGGGCCGGATGGTGGGGATCTTTGATGATGGATGTTGCCTTTTTGAGGCAGCGCCTCCTGTAGATACTCCCGATGGTGGGGAGGGATGTGCCCGTGATGTTTTGGGCTGAATCCACTACAGGTGATTTAGACTCAGACACAAGAGATAGAACTGTAACTCATATAAACTGATTATGTTGGCGCTGGAAGCGTGGCGACACTTGCGGGCTGCCCCCAGAACACTCTACGCAAAAGATACACTTCACTGTGTGTTTCAATGTACATGTGACTAATAAAGAAATCTTATCTCAGCGTATATATAATGGGGCCCTGGAACTATGTGACTATACATGGCTATCCATGTGGAGAGTTAATCTTTTAATTAAGTGTGATGTATTTTGGTTTTAAGTTGATGTGTTTCTTATTTGAATCACGCACAATGCTTCCATTTTTAAGAAGAGGCGACCATGTAGCCCTGAGCTGCAGCTTGCATTGACCCTAGTTCAATACTGACCTTTGGTGCTGCCTGTGTGGAGACCGTACGCTTTCCCTGTGACCGTGTTTCCCCCGGGTGCTCCGGTTTCCTCCCACATCCCAAAGATGTGCGGGTTGGAAGGTTGAGTGGCCGCTGTAAATTGTCCCCAGTGTGTGGGTCAGTGGTAAGTTGATGGGAATGTGGGGAGAATGAAATGGGATCTGTGTGAATGGGTGGTTGATGGCTGGCGTGGACTCAGAGGGCCGAAGGGCCTGTTTCAATACTGTTTCAAAAACCCTTAAAAATAAACTTAGTTGAATGAAAATATTAGAAATGCTTGAAATTGCTGTAAGCTTAAAATGAAAGTATAGCAAAGAGATCTGGGTGTTCACAAGGTGCAGAAGAGAAGGAAACCATCCCATTGTTCAGTCGCCCTGCCGATCTACTGCTTTCAGACAGACACTGGGAGCAGTGCGTACAGCAGTGTTACACTGCGTACAGCGGTGTTGCAGTATGTACAGCAGTGTTGCAGTACATACGGCGGTGTTGCAGTACGTACGGCGGTGTCGCAGTGCGTACGGCGGTGTTACAGTACGTACAGCAGTGTTGCAGTGCGTACAGTGGTATTACAGTGCGTACAGCGGTGTTACAGTACGTACGGCGGTGTTACAGTACGTACAGCGGTGTTGCAGTGCGTACAGCGGTATTACAGTGCATACAGCGGTGTTACAGGCAATCATTGTGCTGGCATCAAAGTCTCCACAATCTCATTTGCATCTTCACAATCTCAGCTGCTCTGTTTTTATAACACACTTTGTATTTCTTACTGACGTTTCTGTAAATGGGAACATTGCACAGGATGTGCAGAATCCAGCCGTCACTGGGGGACGGGAAACCCCTCAGGCCAGGGTGTGCACAACGAGGTCCCAGAAACAGCAATGTGACAGTGGCTGGAGCATCTATTCACGGGCCACATAAGGCATGAATGTTGGCCACAACCTATAACCTAACAGCATGGTACAGGGCACCAACAATCCCAGATATGGAACAAGCAACAGCACAGGAACAGGCTCTCCGGCCCACAATGTTGTGCTGGACTAATTAATCTAGTAATTAAACGCCTAACTAAACTACTCCCTTCTGCTGACACAGTGTCCATACCCCTCCATTCTCTGCACATTCACGTGCCTGTCTAAGAACCTTTTAAACAACACCATCACATCTGCCTCCACCCCTACCCCTGGCAGCGCATTCCAGGCACCCACCACTCTCTGTGTAAAAAACTTGCCCCACACATCTCCTTTGAACTTCCCCCCCTCACCTTAAATACATACCCCCGGAATGCATGTGAACACTTAATCCTTGATCAACGCTTAAAACCAATATCAGGTTCTCAGACTGACCTGAAAAACCCTAACGCTCCTTCGGACGATATCTCTTTCTCCCCTTCTCAACTTGCATTGGTGTTGTGATGTTTATCTTGTTGACTACTTCTGTTGATTATTTTGTCGGCACAACATTGTGGGCCGAAGGGCCTGTACTGTGCTGTAATGTCCTATGTTCTATGTTCTGTACAATTTATGTTAATTTAAGTTTATGTTAACTTATGTTTGTCACGTTTGTAATGTGCTGTGCTGCTGCTGTAAACAGTTCACCTTCATGGCTTTTATACCCTTAATATACAAATAAACGAACTTGGACTTGAAAAACTGATTACCACATTTCTGTCTGTGGGAGCTTGTCGTGCACAGATTGGGAGCTGCCGTCCCCAGGTGAAACGATGGGCTTCCTTGGTTGTAAAACACAACGGGACCTTGCAAGGTTGAGACTCAAGCTAGTCATTCTTGGACATGGTCACTCCTTCTGCCGCAGGTCGTTTGCAGGAACCAATGGTGGAGATTATTTCCTTCCTTACTTATCAGCTTCCAGCTTCTGCAGCCTCTTGTGTCTTCACTTAAGAGTCATGGAGTTATACAGCGCAGAAACAGGCCCTTCGGCCCAATGGTCCATGCTGACCAAGATGGTCCATCAAATCGAGTCCCAGTTGCAGAGCATCCCTCTGAACCTTTCCTATCCATGTACCTATCCAACTGTCTTTTAAAAGTTGTTACTTTACCTGCTTCAGCCACTTCCTCTGGCAGGTCGTTCCACATACAGACCAACCTCTGTGCAAGAAGTTGCCCTTCAAGTTCCTATTAAATCTTTTCCCTCTCACCATAGAACATAGAACAGTACAGCATAGTACGGGCCCTTCAGCCCACAATGTTGTACCAAACTATATGAGCACCTCCTCCACGATCCATCTAACCCTTCCCTCCTGCACAGCCCATAACTCTCCATTTTTCTTACATCCATGTGCCTATCTAAGAGTTTTTTAAATGTCCCTATTGTATCAGCCTTCACCACCCCTGGCAGTGTGCCCCGGGCACCCACCACTCTGTGTGTAAAGAACCTACCTCTGATATCTCCCCTAAACTTTCCTCCACTCACCTTAAACTGATGTTCTCTGGTATTGACCATTGCCACCCTGGGGAAAAGGTGCTGGCTGTCCACTCTATCTATGCCCTTCATAATCTTATACACCTCTATCAAGTCGCCTCTCATCCTGCATCAATGCAAAGAGAAAAACCCTAGCTCACTCAACCTATCATCATAAGACATGTTCTCTAAACTAGGCAGCATCCTGGTAAATCTCCTCTGCACCCTCTTTAAAGCTTCCGCATCCTTCCTATAATGAGGCGACCAGAACAGAACACAATACTCCAGTGTGGTCTGACCAGAGTTCTATAGAGCTGCAACATTACCTTGCGCTCTTGAACTCAATCCCCTGACTAATGAAGGCCAGCACACCATACGCCTTCTTAACCACCCTATCAACTTGCACGCCAACTTTGAGGGATCTATGGACTTGGACCCCAAGATCCCTCTGTTCCTCCACACAGCTCTGATTCATGTCATTAACCTTGTATTCTGCCTTCATGTTCGTTCTTCCAAAATGTATCAGTTCACACTTTTCCAGATTGAACTCCATCTGCCACTTCACCGCCCAACTCTGCATCCTGTCTACATCCCGTTGTAACCTACAGCAACCTTCTACACTATCCACAACCCTTACAACCTTCGTGTCATCTGCAAAATTATTAACCCATTCCCCCACTTCCTCATCCAAGTCATTTATAAAAATCACAAAGAGCAGGGGCCCCAGAACAGATCCCTGTGGAACACCACTGGTCACCGACCTCCAGGCAGAGTACTCTCCATCTACTACCGCCCTCTGCCTTCTGTGGGTGAACCAATTCCGAATCCACGCAGCCAAGTCTCCATGGATCCCACCTTAAACCTATGTCCTTGATTCCCCAACCCTGGGACAAAGACTGAGTGCATTCACCCTGTCACCCACCAGCCTCTGCCTCCCAACTCCTCCCCTCCCACTCCTGCATCCATCTGCCCATCATCTCCTGGTTCCACCTATCACCTGCCAGCCCCTGCCTCACCCATCCCTCTAACCTCATTATACTGGCTCTCTCCCCTCTACACCCGCAGTCCTGATGCAGGGTCTCAGCCTGACCATCTCTCTGCCTCCACGGATGCCGCCTGACCCGCTGAGTTCCTCCAGCAGTTTGTTTCTCGCTCCAGTGCACAACCCTGCACTCTTGTGCTTCCAATGGACAGAGCTTATTCTACACGCACTCTGGGCATGGTGTCCTCGTGTTAACCTCAGCAACAGTGCCGACATGAGGTGATTTGGGTGGCGCAATAGGTAGATGGCCTTGGGTGGTGCTGAGTCCATTGGACATTGATGTACAGAGGGACCAATCACCATGATGCTGGAGGAACTCAGCAGGCCAGGCAGCACCTGTGGAGAAAAGCAGGCGGTCAACGTTTCAGCTCAGGACCCTTCTTCAGGACTGAAGATAGGAAAAGAGGAAGCCCGATATATAGGAGGGAAAAGCAGAGCAGTGATAGGTGGACAAAAGAGGGGAGGTGGGGTGGGCACAGGGTGGTGATAGGTAGATGCAGGTAGGAGATAGTGATGGGCAGGTGTGGGGGAGGAGGGGAGAGCAGATCCACCGGGGGATGGGGCACAGGTGAGGAGAGAGAGGAAAAAAGTGGAAAAAAAGAGGCTGGGAGAATGATGAAGAGAAGAAGCGTGGTGGGTGGGGTGGGGTGGGGTGGGTGGGGTGGGTGGGGTGGGGTGGGGTGGGGTGGGTGGGTGGGGAGGTGGGGTGGGGTGGGGTGGGGTGGGGTGGGATGGGGTGGGGTGGGTGGGGTGGGGTGGGGTGGGGTGGGTGGGTGGGTGGATGGGGTTGGGGGGGAATGGGGTTGGGGGTTACCTAAATTGGGAGAATTCAATGTTCATGTCATTAGGCTGCAAGGTCCCAAGACAGAAAATGAGGTGCTGTTCCTCTATATATTGGGCTTCCTGTTTTCCTACCTTCAGTCCTGAAGAAGGGTCCTGACGCGAAACGTTGACCGCCTGCTCTTCTCCACGGATGCTGCCTGGCCTGCTGAGCTCCTCCAGCATCGTCGTGTTTTTCAGCTGGATTCTTTTGTTTCTCATGTACAGAGGCATCTTGGGGTCCAAGTCCATAGCTCCCTGAAAGTGACAGCACAAGTGGACAGAGGGGTGAAGGAGGCGTACAGCATCCTTGCCTTCATTGGTCGGGGCACAAGAGACTGCAGATGCTGGAATCTGCAGCAACAAAGCACTGGCTGCAGGGTTTCGACCCGAAACGTCGACAATTCCTTCCCCCCACAGATGCTGCTCGACCCGCGGATTACCGCCAGCAGACCGTGCGTTGATTCTGCGAAGTTCCTGGCTGGTGGCGGTACCTGTGCGTGCAGCACCACCTGGTGGTCCATGTGCACATCTGCAAGCCCACAGTCTGAAGGGTGAAAGTCACTGTCCTGGGACTTTCAGGCAACTAAATCTCTGCAAACTGCAGAAGTCATGATGGGTTAACTGCAGGAGTTAATGTGAACTTTAATGATTATAGTTCATTTACTTTAAAAATACTGCATTTTCACCAGCAGATCTGGAGCTGACATTTCAGCCTCCCGTCCTTGGACTCTGTCTTTACCTCTCATTGTCTTGGTGAAGCAGCCGGCATAATCAAAGACCCCACCCACCCGGGACAGTCTCTCTTCTCTACTCTTCCATCAGGTAGAAGATACAGGAGCCTGAGGGCACGTACCGCCAGGCTTAAGGACAGCTTCTATCCCACTGTGATAAGACTATTGAACGGTTCCCTTATACCATGAGATGGACTCTTGACCTCACGATCTACCTTCTTGTGACCTTGCACCTTATTGCACTGCACTTTCTCTGTAGCTGTGACACTTTACTCTGTACTGTTATTATTTTTACCTGTACTACATCAATGGACTCTGTATTAACCCAATGTAACTGCACTGTGTAATGAATTGACCTGTACGATCGGTATGCAAGACAAGTTTTTCACTGTACCTTGGTACAAGTGACATTAATAAACCAATGCCAACCTGACGTGTTGGGAAGAAATGGTGATGTGCAGAAGCTCTCCGGAGCACCTACTGAGCATGGCTGATGGACAACACTGACCACAGGACCTCTGCACTCTGCAGCCAGGGAGAGAAATGGCCGGGGCATTGAGGTTTCCTTCCTATGTGGTAAGTCCATCAATCTGCTCAGGCAGAGATAATGGAGAGATTTAACAGCAGTCTTCAGCGGCACAGAGGGAAACACTGGAGGAAGGGGAGGTGACCACACCACAGGAGTGTGTGCATCGGGTGGAGAAATCTCTTTCCCCATTATTGAGCGATCCAATACCAGAGGGCGTGCATTTAAGGTGAGAGGGGGTAGGTTCAGAACAGACGTGAGGTGTACATTTTTTTACTGAGAGAGTGGTGGATGCCTGGAATGCGTTGCCTGATAGGGTGGTGGAGGAAAATTCATTGGGGATTTTTAAGAAGGGCTTGAATGGGCACATGAATGAGAGGAAAATAGAGGGATTTGGGCATTCTGTAGGTAGGAGGGAATAGCTATGTCAGCACAACATTGTGGGCCGAAGGGCCTGTTCTGTGCTGTACTGTTCCATGTTCTACATTCTAAGAGGGGCAAAATGTTGGTTCAAGCAGAGAGAGGTCACTGTCAGTTCAGCCCAGCGCTCAAGCACATGGGTCTTCCACACCATATGTGGAGTGGTTTCCAGTCTAGTTTCCAGTCTCAACCACTGAGCATTCACTGCTATCTGGTGTCCCAGGTTCTACAAGCATGTGAGTGAAGAAAGGTTTCTTCATCTCCATCATATGGCTGAGATTTCAACCTTGAAGATGACTTCTCATCTGAGACTCCATCCATGGGATGCAGTCTCTCAGTGTCCAAACTGTGAAACCCTCTGAGAAATTTCTAAGTTCCAAAGCTGTCACTTCTCATTCCTGCAAACTCCAGTCAGTATCAACCTGTTCTCCTCGATCTGCAGGAGGCACCTGGAGCTCAGGACGTGTCGTTTATTCTGTTGTTGATGTTGCACACGTGTAAGTTAGGTATAATTTATGTTAATTTAAATTTATATGAACTTATGTTTGTCCTTTTCTTGTAAAGTACTGTGCTGCTGCAATAAGTTAATTTTCATGGCATTTAGAGTCATAGAGCAGAGCGGACGTGAAAGGGAGACGGCCCAGTGGACCATGTCGGGTGGGCAGGAGCAGGGGTGGACAGAGCGAAGGGGCGCCCGAGCACGGACCATGTGGCAATGACCAGCCAAGATCGGGGTGACTGGAAGTGGACGGCGAATTGTGAACAGGGTGCGACCCGGCGTGTGAGACAGAAATAGGGTTGGTGCAGTAGTACAAGGGAAGGGCTCCTCTATAAAAGCAATACAGCACAGATGCAGGCCCTTCAACCCACCCAGTCCATGCTGACCACAGTTCCCACCCAGATTGTCCCAATTTCCTGTGTTCGGCCCATATCCCTCCAAGCCCCGCCCCTCCATGTACCTGTCCAAGTGCTTCTGAAATGATACTGTTGTACCCGCCTCACCCACTTCCTCTGGCAGCTCGTTCCATACACTCACCACCTTCTGCGTGAAAAAGTTGCCCCTCAAGTCCCTTTTAAATCTTTCCCCTCTCACCCTGAACCTATGCCTCCTCATTTTGGACTCCCCTACCCTGGGGAAGAGATTGTTACTGCCCTCTTTATCCATGCCTCTCACAATTTTAAACTTGCATTCATACCCTGAGTATACATGCCCATGACAACAATAAACTTGAAGTTGAAGTTGAACTTGCTAACTTCTTTATTGCAGACCAAAAACAAGGAATGTTTTCTTACATCACACATTGAGTTATGTCATTGCTTCACATGTGTGTATGCATGCATGCAAACACACACACACGCACACATATAGTCAGATGGGTTTTACTTGGAGATATATTCCATGAGTATGCAGATGAAAAAATTGAAGACTTGAAATACATTTTCACAAAACTGAAACAATTTTTGCTGCAAGCTTTAGACACCTCTGAAAGTGACTGTACCCCTCTTCACCACCCAAACACAAACTAGTGATGGTCTTGTGATTAATCTCTTCAGGAAGTTAACAGGAGGCCAAATATTCTCTCCACTTCCAGTGATTCTGTCCTTGCCCTTTTGCAGTGAAGTGGGAATCAGCTTTTAATGGACAATAATCAAGGCGTTCTTGCCCTAAAAGATTAATGAGTAAATTAGTGGTTATTTCATTTTAGAATTACCCAAAAGGACCCCTCAGTAAAATGCAGAAGTTGTAACTGAAACATAGGTCAAGGAGCATCCGTTAGGAAGACTATTTGTTTCCAAACCTGTCTAACCTTTTTCAGACATAATATTTTTCTAGCCAGTGGCCATTTTTCTGAATGTACAGGAGCACAAAATGGAAAGAACATGTGCCAGTGAGGAAACCTCTTCTGTATGGGAGGGACTTTTCCCTGAAGTCCTTGCATTACTTACGAAATCTCCCGGGAAGGTGAACCTTCTCCTTTCATTGATGAATGGACCCTACCGCAGACTGAGGAATTCATCGCAACATGTGTAAAGGTTACAATAAATGTAATTACAGCATTTAACTGCTTTTATGAAAAGACCACAGCTTAATAAACTGTAGACGAATTTATTATTACTAATTCCTCCTGAAGTTAATGCATAATGTGAGTGTTGCACAAGGATTTTGCCACTTGCTGGGCAGCCTGTGAAGGATTCTTTAGGGAAAACAATTCCAGGTGATCCATCTGATGTTGGAACAGAGTAATACTGCAAATGGCCAGAAATTGGCAGGACGTTGGGACACACCGAAAGGTTCCAGTGAAAGTTCTGCTTGGCAAAAAGGCAGCAAGTGAAGCTGCTGTATCACAGCCCCAGTGATCCCGACCTCCAGCACTGTCTGTGTGGAGTTTGCACTTTTTCCCCGTGTCTGCGTGGGTTTCCCCTGGGTGCTCCGGTTTCCTCCCACATCCCAAAGACACGAAGGTTGATTGGTTGCCCTGGTGTGTAGGTGAGGGGTGGGCAAACCAGACTGAGTTGATGGGAAAAGTTACTAGGAATGCGACTGATGGGATTTCCCTGAAACAGTGAGCCAAAGAGCCTCCTGAAGTTGTGAGAAAAATAGAAAATATATGTGCAGAAAGATTGATTCAGTTTCTGAGAAGCAGTCTGGAGCAGGGTCAATTTCATTTGTTGACAGCATGTGGTAAAGGGCTGCATAATAAACTGAAATGAAGTGTGGCACATGTAGGGGTCCCATTGTCAGTGATGGGAGACTGTTGTTGAGAACAAATTATCACCCAGTGTTTCTTGGCCCAAATAAACCCTCTGTTCCAGGAAATGATGAGTTGGAGCAAGAAGGTTATATTTTAAGATAAGATATTTATTTATTAGTCACATGTATATCGAAACACACAGTGAAATGCGTCTTTTTGCGTTACTGAGAGTGTTCTGGGGGCAGCCCACAAGTGTTGCCACGCTTCCGACGCCAACATAGCATGCCCACAACTTCCTAACCTGTTACGTCTTTGGAATGTGGGAGGAAACTGAAGCACCCGGAGGAAACCCACGCAGACACGGGGAGAACGTACAAACTCCTTACAGACAGCGGCCGGAATTGAACCCAGGTCGCTGGCACTGTAATAGCGTCGCGCTGACTGCTGCACTACCGTGCCTGCCCATGTAAATAGCTCAAGTAAGTATCAATCCTTATAATGGACTGAAATTCTAGGGTGGATCAACCCAGTTGCAGACAGTGAGATAAAGTTTTCCATTATTCGAATTTTAAAAAATGGGACGGTTTTAGTAATCAGGAATGGTTTACATGGCCACTTTTGTTATTAAATATTAATGATGGTTTTTTAGTACTTTTCTGGGATGAGATTAGATCCTTGAATGAAATCTGGTGAAATTTGTTAATTGTTGATATACCCACTGAAGTTGTAAATGGTTTGTTTGTTATTCACCTTGGTTTAGTAGTGAGACATTTATCGAGCTTTCATTGTGTTCAAAATTATAATTTTCATGAGCAGTGTGGCAGTTATTCTGCTGAGATCAGTACAAACTGGCCATTTTGGGTTAGGTACCTGGCTTCCTGCACTAAGCAGAATAAGGAAGATATTTCCACGGTGTATAAAGTTGCTGGCTACTGACCTGGATCAAACCTTACACAAGGACATTAAAGAGAAAGGGCCAAACCTTGGTCTCCCTGGACTGCTCCACATTCAATCAGGTGAACCTCCATCTGCCTCTGAGTAGTGATTGGCTGGAATAGTAGTGTCTGTTGCCATGGAGGCATCCGGAATTATATACATGTTGAGGTGCTAATCTTTATTGATGTTCCAAATTCGGATTTAGGGGTTGGGCCATGAACAGGGCCAGTGGGAGTCCTAACCAGTCAAACTCTGAGGTCTCCCTGACCTCTGCCTGGTGGTCACCCATTCCCTCCGTTGTGGGATGAGCACCTCTACACAACTCTCAGCCTCGCAGACTCACTGTTGTGTCTCCAGCCGGTGACCAAAACCTGGGGTCTGATCAGGTCAGACCGGAGGCTCCAGCCACAGACGCGGTTATGCAAAGTACAAGGGGCATCTCCGAATTCCCACAGGCTGAGGCTGCACAACACATGGGGCCAGTGATGATATTGGAGACACCAGAGACTGCAGATACTGAAATCTGGAGTGACAGACAAACTGCTGGAGGAACCCAGTGGGTCGAGCAGTATCTGTGGGAGGAAAGGAATCCTCGATGTTTTGGGTTGAAACCCTGCATCAGGACGGGTGACACTGCTGGATCAGTTTCCAGATGCCAGGACCATTGACCAGGACAGGAGTTAAGCCCATCTATGGAAGCAGGGGAACGTCAAACCATCCATTTAAGTAAAATCAGATGCTTTAGTGATGGTTACTTCTGCACAGTTGTAACAAACCCACAATGACTGAAGTAGGCCATTCATTCAAGAGAAACACAGACTGATGTCTAACTCTGCATCCAGTCATGTACTTAACATAAATCTTTGCATCAAAGAAATCTATCTTTAGAGCTTTGTTTAAACATTAAATGGAGAATGTTAGCTGAAGTTCCTGTGTCACTGGATGGTTTTCACTGGGGTTGAGAGTGAGCAGAATATTTATTGTTTATTGGGCATTTTCCAACCTTTCCCTGGCAATGATTCCCAGTACCTCAGTGCCGGCTGCGTGTGAGGCAGTGGAGCCAGATCCCAATCACGCTTCCAGCCAGAATAAACGACCTTCTCTCTGTTTCTGTAACCAGGTTACACCATTCTGACTGGTCTATGCCACTGTTCTGGACTCCTGGCTGTGAGGCCAGAGATCTGATTCCTGATCCCTGTGCTAACACACCCACAGACATTTCCTCATGGGAAACAATGGAGAGCATGTGCCAATTCTCTGTAAGTCACATGGAGCAGCTGCGGCAGACTGTGGTGACTCTTGCTGACACTCCTTGTCATAGAGTCAGAGTTATACAGAACAAAAACAGGCCCTTCAGCCCAACTCGTCCGTGCTGACCAAAGTGCCTACCAGAGAAAGTCCCATTTGCCTGTGTTGGCTCATATCCTAAACTCTGCGTGGAATATCAGAGGTAATAAAGGTTGTCACTTTTCCAGCTCTCTGGGGCTCGGTGGGTCAGAGAACATTCTACTCTCTGGCCTGACTTTTCCAGGAATCTCCCCTCGCTGTCATCATGAGGTGCTGGGGATTGAACCTGGGACTTCATGCATGCAAAGCATGAGCTCTCCTGTTGAGCTAAACTTTCCTATCCACACACCTGTCCAAATCTCATTAAATGTTGCTATTGTACCCACCTCGAAACCACTTCCTCTGGCAGCTCGTTCCACATACCCACCACCCTCTGTGTTGGAGGTTAATGTATTTCTTGTACAATGATTAGTCTTTTATTCTTTTCCCCCTTCATGAATGAATCATTTTCTAGTGGCTGATAGTAGCAAGGGAAGAGGGTTAACGATATTAATGTTTGCTGCTATTATTGGGATCCAGTAATTAATCATTTAAATGACATTCTTCAAAACTTGAATTCCAGAATTTCCTTCCGCTTAACACTGCTCAACCCCTCTAAACATCCAAACTCAGTCTCAACTATTACAACATAGACAGTCAGCATTCCTGGGCGTTAACACATCAGGTTACCTGTCCTGGGCCCAGCACATAGATGCAATCACAAGGAAGACGCACCGGCGTCTTCACTTTCTTAGGTGGTTAAGGAGGTTCCACTTGTCACTGAACACTCTAACAAACTTCTACAGAGGTACTGTTGACTGGTTGCATCACGGTCTGGTACAGGAATGTAAGAAGCTGCAGTGAGGCGTGGACTCTGCCCAATACATCACGGGGACATCCTTCCCCATCACTGGTAGTATCTACAGAAGGTGCTGCCCCAAGAAGGCAACATCCATTATCAAAGACATTGTGGAACTGAGGGACCTGGGAGTACAAGTTCACAGTTCACTGAAATCAGCCATGCAAGTAGACAGGGTAATGGAGAAGACGTTTAGCACGCTGGCCTTCGTCAGTCAGGGCATCAAATTAGGAGTAGGGACATTATGTGGTGGCAGTAAACCAAGTCATTTGGGAGGCTGCACATGGAATATTGTGTACAGTTTTGGTCATTGTGTTATAGGAAAGACATTGTCAAGCAGGAGAGGGTGCAGAAGAGATTTATGAGGATGCTGCCTGGACTAGAGGGCCTGAGTTATAGGGAGAGGTTGGCCACGTTGGATTTTTATTCCTTGGACCATAGGAGAATGAGGGGTGACCTCATAGAAATTTATAAAATCATGAGGGGTATGGATAAGGTGGATATTCACAGTCTTTTCCCCAGGGTTGGTGTTGTGGGAAAAGATTCTTTTGGAATCTTAAAGATGGAGGACTCTGGACACAATCTTTGGATTTTAAAAATAGTTTAGTCACAAAGGCAAACATAGGGACAGAATGAATGAGAAAGAATGCACACTAACACACACGCGTGCTGGAGGCCGCAAACGTGAGGAGGAATCGCAACAAGGATGAGATACACACACAAACACACAATAAACAAGGTACAGCTCATCAAGGGATAAGCACTTCGATGCCTGAACTCCTTGACCCAGACAAGCATTGGCCCTAACACTCTCTAGAATCTGACTAAGACGCTCCCAGACCACGTGGTGGTGCACAGTCTTACCAGTGGTCTCTGCAGTGTTGCCTCACTATTCCTGGGGAAGTCGAGAGAGGAAGGGCCAGGAGTGTGCAACACTCTTTATAGTGCTGGAAGGTTGGGTGGAGACCAGCCAGGTAATTTAGACAGGCTGATGGCTTGGAGGTCAAGAACAAAGGTGTTTACCGAGGCCAATGGTCAGGCAGGTTCAGGAACAAAGGTGCTCTCCAAGGCCAATCCCTATGCCCACACTTGATGGGTGGGGTGGAGCCAAACCTTGATTGACAGTGGTGTCACTTCCGATCCGATAAGCAATGCTGTCCTTCGACCAGAGGGGTCAGTGTTGTTACTGTCACATGACAGCCATGTGCTCTCATACTACAGTTGTGGAGTCCAAAACTAGAGGGCACAGATACAAGATAAGAGGTGAGAGATTTAAAAGAGACCTGAGAGGTAACTTGTTTACACAGAGGGTGGTGAGTACCTGGAATGAGCTGCCAGAGGAAGTGGTTGAGGCAGGTACGATTGCAACATTTGAGAGGCATTTGGATAGGTACATGGAGGGGAGAGGCTTGGAGGGATATGGGTCAAATGCAGGCAACTGGGACTAGCAGGGAGGATGCTGTGGTCGGCATGGACTAGTTGGGCCGAAGGTCCTGTTTCCGTACTGTATTACTCTATGACTCTATGACTCTAAAGATCCCCACCATCTGGACCATGCCGTCTTCTCATAGCTCCCATCGGGCAGGAGGTACAGAAGCCTGAAGTCCCCACACCACCAGGTTCAGGAACAGCTACTTCCCTTCAACCATTCAGTTCTTGAACCAACCGGCACAACCCTGATCACACAGTTTAGCAACACTGGGACTGCTCTGATCACTTTGCACTAAAATGGATTTTTTTTTGTTCTTATTGGCTTCTTTCTTGTAAAAATGGTGTAGAATTTATATTTTTCCTGTGAATGCTGCTTATCTGATGCTCTGTGCCTGTGATGTTGCTGCAAGTAAGTTTTTCATTGCACCTGTGCACACATGGACCTGTGCATCTGACAATAAACTGGACTTTGACTTTGATAAATGAAGCAAAAAATCTGCAAATGCTGGAAATTTGATGAAATATCTTTGATCTGAAACGATAACTCTGCCTCTCCCTCCACAGATGCCACCTGACCTGCTGATTGTCTGTAGAACTCTCTAGTTTTCTTTCAATAACTACCTGTGAAGAACAAAGAGCATGAAGTTGTTCTCAGTCAACAGAGCTAGCTCAGCTCCAGCAACCTGGGTTTGATCCTGACCTCTGGTGCTGTCTCTGTGGAGTTTGCATGTTCTTCCTGTGACTGTCAGGTGCTCTGGTTTCTCCCACATCCCGAGATGTGCTGATTGATAGGTGAATTGGCCGTGGTAAATTACCCCTCGTGTAGGAGAAACGGCAGGATTGGTGGGGATGCGAGAAGTAGAACGGGGTTAGTGTGAGTGGGTGCCTGAGGTTGGTGCAGACCTGGTGGGCTGAAGGGTTTGTTCCCAAGCTCCATGACTCAAAAAACACTCCATCACTCCAAGCTTGCCTGCAGGTACAATGACAAGTCTTGGGAGACACCAGAGACTGCAGATACCGGAATCTGGAGCAAACAACAATCTTCTGGAGGAACTCAGCGGGTCAAGCAGCATCTGTGGGGGGTTAGGGGAGGAATTGTTGACATTTCGGGTCAAAAGCCTGAATCAGGACTGCCTTGACTTCCTTCCCCACCTGCAGTCCATGGGCTGAAACAACTGCTGCGACTTGTGATAAGAACTGGATATTCATCCTTTTTCATTCTGTGCAACAATATTAAAAAAGGTGAACTGAGAAAGTACTTTGGGCCAGATCAAATTCTCACCTTGGTTATGGAGCACCTGTTATAATCAGACGCACAGCTTAATCAGTGCAATTGGTCTTCACATAATAATACTGAGAATGAGACATCTTTCTATCCTCAACTCCCCTCTAATCCTTCTACCAACTGCCTTAAATCTATGAACTCCCTGCTCAGGGGAACAGCCCCTTCCCGTCCACCCAGTCTCATGTCACCCTGTTATCGAAAAGATGTGGTTAAACTGGAAAGAGCGCAGAGAAGATTTACGAGGATTTTGCCAGGACTCGAGGGCCTGAGTTACAGGGACAGGTTGGCCAGGCTGGGTCTTTATTCCTTGGAGCGTAGGAGAATGAGAGGTGACCTTATAGAAATGTTTAACATTATGAGAGGCATAGATAAGGTGGGCGGTAAGAGTCTTTTCCCCAGGGTAGGGGAGTCCAAAACTAGGGGGCATAGGTTTATGGTGAGAGGGGAAAGATTTAAAAGGGACCTGAGGGGCAACTTTTTCCACGCAGAGGGTGGTGAGTGTATGGAACGAGCTGCCAGAGGAAGTGGGTGAGGCAGGTACAACAGTATCATTTAAGAAGCACTTGGACAGGTACATGGAGGGGGCGGGGCTTGGAGGGATATGGGCCGAACACAGGAAATTGGGACTAGCTGGGTGGGCACCGTGGTGAGTATGGACTGGTTGGGCCGAAGGACCTGTATCCATGCTGTATTGCTCTATGACACTATGACTCTATAACTTTATACACCTCGATTAAATCTTGCCTTGCTTACACTTCCCCTTGGACAGTTTTATGCTGCTGACTGATGTTGCAGGTTTTCTAGGTCTGAATATCTTTCTCCCTCTCCTCAGCAGCCAGAAAGCTGCACAGTTCCCCAGTGCGAAGTCCAGTGCCTGTTGACCACAGAGGCAGATGGGGCAATGGCTTGTTATTGACAATGCATCAATGCACCAACACTCAACCAAACACTGTCTCAATCTTTGCCCCAATGCATGTTTACCCATGTTGAAAATAATCAAAACATTTAAAATTAGGAGCTGTAAAAATTCTAGTTAAAATGTCAGAATGTGCTATGTGTCTTTTTTTACAAAGTGTTTGAGGGGATGTCACATTCTGACACATTTATTACCAATTCCACAAGCTGATTTCAATGTGCTTACCATAACACTATTATGTATAATGCTTCACTATTCTGGTGCAGTATTTCAGGTGCTGCTTTATATATCTCCATGTTTTTCTGTAAATTAATTTGTTGGCT